>NC_056737.1:547206590-547499361 GCF_019279795.1 Protopterus annectens
CATATCTGCGAGTTGCCACTTAGATTCTTGACATAGCTAAAGAAGGGTTTGTGGTTATCTTTTGAATCCTTGGCTATTTTTTTTTTTCTAAGTTAGCCTTGGAGGATTTTATGGGGGACCTTAGTTTCTTACTGATACTGATCAGGGATGTCTTTCCTTGTTGGGATTTGCTTTTTTTTCTGAACTAGTTTCCTCCTATTGTATAGCCTGTTTATGGCAGGGGTCCCCCAGACTGGTTTCTTTCTCTTAGGGGAGTGAGTCTTGGTTTTGCTAGGGATGGCATGATCCATGCATCCTTGTAGGTGCTCATAGAGTGCATTTGAAAAGGGTTCTGCATCTTGGGCAGCGTTATCCTTTAGCATGGGGGCTATGAAACTTACCACCTCTGTCTTAAGTAAGGTGAAGTTTGCTTAAGAAAATTTTTTTACTGTGATTTCCTTAGTTGGGGGTGGTGGTGGGGTGTGGACATCCAGAGTGATTAGTTTATGATCTGATCTAACCAGTGATGGGTTGACCTCTGGTGTGGAACACCTGTCGCCCATGTTGGTGATGACCAGGTCCAATATGTTTTCACCTCTGGTAGGGGAGTTTACCAGCTGATCCAGGGCATTTGAGTCAATAAATTGCAGGAATTGCTGGACCTGGGAGTTTGTACTTGAGTAGTTTTTCCAGTTAATGGCAGGATAATTGAAATTAGCCAATATCAGGGTGTTCGGTAGGACCTTCATGTTTTCCAGTGTCTCCAGAAAGGTGGAGTGGTGGTCCTGGGCCATGGAGGGTGATCTGTAGCAGGCCACAATTTGCATTGTAGATTTGCCTGATGTTAGTTGCACATGGATGATCTTGGAGGTATCATGCTGTGCCACTAACCTGGAGGTGTAGGTATCCTTGATGAATATGGATACACACCCTCCATTTGTGTTTTGGTCCATGTTCTGTGGCTGAAATGTTTGGTATGAGTTGTAGCCCAGTAGTGCTGGTGTGCTCTGTGGAGCCTTGAACCGGGTTTCAGTTACTGCACAGATGTCGACCTTCTCCATACTGAGGAGTGCTTTGAGAGCATGCATTTTGAGATTTAAACTCCTGTCATTGAGTAGCATAACCCTCATTTTTTATTTATGCTGTTACGGAGGTGGGTTTGACTTTTGAGCCTTGCCTAAAAAAGGCACTATGGGGACAGCAAGAGCCTTGGCCAGTATTTGAAAGCCTAGGGGTGACAGGTGCAAGCAGTCTCTTGCAAAGCAACGAGGCCTGTTGAGCATGTCATCCCAGGCTGACAGACACTGGATCCCCTTTGAATGATACCAGAAGCTTAGCCAATGGTTAAAATTGATCATTTTGTCTTTATACTGCGGTATCATTCTTGGTGAGTGCAGGATGCTACTCAGGGTCAGGGTCATAACCGCCTGGGCTACATGATCAGAGAGTTCTTCCATGTCTCTTTTCATGTAGTCCAGGGAGGTACATCTCAGGTCATTCACAGCAACATGAACAGTCATATTTGTACCTGTTCTGGAGTGACCTGAGTGCTTGTGTTATATGGCAGATTCTGGCTACCAACAGGCAGCTAACAGTAACCTTCTCCTTGTCCAGCCTAGTGAGTGGGACATCAGTGTGCTTGACTATAGAGTCACCTATTACTAGTGTGTTAGGTATGTTATTTCGCCTTAAGGGCTGTGATTGTGTGGCACACTGATTTTGTGTTTTATGTGTTGTCTGGTTTGTGATGGGAGGTGCAGTTTTTTTGGGTGTCTGCTTTGGAGGTCTGTGATGCTTTTGCAGGTTTTTATTTAGAGTCTCTGAGTATGATTTTGTGTATTTATGTGTATTTTTTGCCAGTGCTGGTTTAGTATGTCTATGTGAGGCTGGATGTGTGGTGCAAGTGTTAACCTTCACCTCATGACAGATTGTTGCAGTCTTGGGTGGAGAAAGCTTATCCTCTACTTTGGCTATATAATTGCATCTCTCACATATGTTAATGTTTTGTGGTAGGAGTGGGTTGTCTGTGTACATGAGGCAGTTGTACCATTGCCTCAGGATACCCAGGTTCACCAGCTGGACTTGAGAGTATACCTGAAATTGCTCTTTGGTCATGTCTGAATAGTAGGCTGAGCTGCTTAGTTGCTTGGTTGGTGAGGGGTGAATAATGAATAAGGGTATATTAGTGCTTGCTATTAGGTCTGAGCAAGTGCGGGACTGTAGGATGCTTTTTACGTGCTTAGGTTGAGAGTTAGACTACTTTCAAGGGAAAAATTGAAGTGGAGACTTGGTGGAGCCGGGATAAATGTAGCCCTATCTAACCGGCGCTGCCTGGACGTGCAAAACCATGCAAACATGGTTATTACAGCAGGGAAATGCAAGAGATAGAAATGATCTCAAAATGGCCCACAAACTACTAACTTCTGGGCTGGAACCACTCCTCCAGGGACAGATGGCTGCTCAAAGCTCCCTCTCTCACAGGTGAACAGAGAAACCTCCCTCTATCCAAGTAAGGTACAGACAACTCAGAAAATTGTAACAGCCCTGAATTCAGCACTAGCCTGAAAACTGGACTATACTAGCTTAGAAAGGTGGGAAACATGGAAAAAATGTTTTTTGAAAAGATAAGGCAAAAACAGTAAAAATACACTTAAAACAGCTTTAAACGACTACAAACAGTAAAAAATACACTTTATTTTGCTATTTCCCCTGATCTCATTTGCGAGCCACTGCCCTACCCTTAAACAGTCGAGATCGGCTAAAAAAAGTTAAAGTTGATTTTTAAAATTGTTTGCTTTGTTTGCAATGCCAATGGCCTTATACTTGGCCTTTGGCATGCTTCCTCAATGATATGCAGCCTTTATTTGGATCTGTCACAGCTCTGTTTCAGATTTTGCAGAAATGTACTCGGTTACAAACCGAGTACATTTCTGCAGATTGCACAAGTCCTGCACGGATGGTCGCAAGCTTCCTGAATTGGAAAATCACCTCATTTGCACGGATTTCTCCTGCAAATGGGGTGATTTGCATACAGGGGCTTAGTCCATGCAGGATTAGTGCAGGAGCTCTCATGCACGCCCCTGCAGGCTGTTCCTGGATGGCACAGCAGACATATTGCCTACTAGAGCTCCTGCAATGATCCAGCAAGCCGTGCAGGGCATAGTGAATCTACATGTCCACTAATGGTCACATTTATCACCTATCAAGCTGCTAGTCATAACAAGCAAACAGTATTATACCAATGCACTCAAAGTGCAAATGAAAGTTTCCTGTCTGTAACAAAAGAGAAAAAAAAAATCCTAACATGTGGCAAACATATATATATATATATATATATATATATATATTATAGTTTTTTGAAAAATCAGGTTAAACATAGAATTTTACACTATGTAAGAGAAAGAGAAAAAGAAGTAAGCAACTCTGAATAAAGATACTGCTACATTTGAGTCTGCATAAAACAAATTGCACATGCATTTGCTAACAATATACATCTTAAAATATAACTTAGATACTTCTTTACCCATTATAATTTAGAGTACTCTGTAACTTATATAAGTCTTGTAAAGGCATATCTTGTTATCAGAAAAACATATATTTCTGTACTGTTTATCTGACGTAACATATTGCATCTGTTTGCATAATTTTCTACCATCTCACTGTGTGCTCTGTTCATTCTCCAATGAAGGACATAGTTCTACAAGTTAATAAGTAATTATAAGGATATTTTATGACATTTGATGAATTTCACTTAATTAAACATAGTATGTAATGCAAGTAAATTAACCATTTTCCTTCTCTGCTAATCTATCCACTAAAAAGGAAACTCAACCCAAAGCCCCTCCTAATGTACAGTGAAAAGGCAGAGCATCATTCCACTATTTATGTATTTATGTATTTATTTTTTATCTTGAGAGTCTAAAACACTTTGATCTGATTTGTATTTCTTAAACAAGTAGGAGAGCTCAGGCATAGTCTAAGAAAAAGATTTATATTACGAAAATGCTACTGAAACTGTGATTATGAGTATTAAAATGTCAATGCATACTGAATAGGTAAGCCACCTAATGCAACAGTATAATGACTTTAAGACTGCATTTTTGAAAGATTAAAAACTTGTACCGGTAAAATAAACATTACACATATAAATAAAATATGTTTGTACATGGAAGAAGACTTACCTAGGTCAGAGCTTTTTCCATAATGCATTATTATATACAGTTCTTGTCCAAATGTATAGTGGATGCAGATTGAAAATCTACATTGTACTTAAGTAGACCAATTAATGGGATAATATTTACTCTAAAAATATATTTAAATGCCCCAAGAAAATGAATGATGATGCCTCACTGAGGTGCAGAAAATGACATATTACTGAGGTCCAGAAGGATATGGTTTTGTGTGAAGTTTCTAAATCTGTATTACTGGATGGACAAAAATATACTTTATTTAGATAAACACACTAATCCATTAAACTTATGTTAAATTTTCATTGGTGATTTTGTTTTTGTTATTCTTTCACCAAAGTCACTCTGCTTGCCTCTCTAGGTCTATATAGCTCCAGTCCTTTCCTTCTGGAAGACTGCTAATCGTTTCAATCTGGAAAAGGAAAGGACATATTCTAAAGAGTCAAACATACTTCCTTTGCAGAGAAAGATTCTTATCTTGCTGGAAATAAAATGTGGTACTAAATACCACATTTTAGGGAATTTACCAGTGTCAACCACACCCTCCCTTTTTCCTTTACTTTCTTTGAATAATCATTATTACATGTTAAAACTGAAGTACTGAATTTTGAAGGGAAACTTAACCACGCATATCTAATAGCAATGGGTTCTTTTTTCAGGATCTGACACAAATTTGCCAGTTATTGACCTAGGAGGGACTCCATTCTTAATAAGAACTTGTCAGAGATCTGGGATGCATGGCTAGCCTTAAAAAGGGCCTTGTGGTCATTAGCCTAGTAAACACCTATGAACCTATGAGAGATCTATGAGCTCTCACTATACCTTATGAAAAGTCCTCCTGAAGGTGTAATTTATTTAACATATTTATTTAACATTTGATTGTCAGGATAGTCTGACTTGACAACAAGTGTCCATTTTCAGTGGAGTCCTGGGGAGAAAAACTCCAAAAGTTTCCAGAGAGAAGAAAAATTTACAAAAGAGACATTACAGAGTAGTAGCATACAGACTGTAGACTTTACTGCCATTAGTATACAATAAGAGAATAGTCCCGCATTTGGTTGAAAATACAAGTGTACAAAATATGCAATGAGAGTAGATAAGAACCTGGTAGAGCATTGCAAGATAGTTCACAACTGAATAACAGTATATAAATGTTTAAGTTTTCCATATATACATTCAAGCAAATATACATATAAGAGTATACATACATATATATACATACACACACACACACACACACACACACACACACACACACACACATACACACACACACATACACGTATATACGCTCATATATAGGTTATTCCTCACACATGGATAGGTATAGTTAGATGGTGTTGTTTGTGTTGTCCAGGACAGATGGCGTATAGAAATAGTAAGTGGACGAGGCTTCAGGGGGTCAATTACAGTTGCATAGATGGTTAGTAAAGAGGTATGTTTTAAGTAGGTGTTTATAGGAAGCTCTGGAGTTTTGTAGTCTGAGGTCAAGGGAAGGTTGTGCCATATTTTTGCTATTTCATGGGCAAATAGTGATTCCCCTGAGACCTGAGTTGATTTTGCATATGATGGTTTCAATTAAGGCTTTGTTGGAGGACCAAAGTTGTCTATTTGAATTGCAAAAGTTCAGCATGCCAGTGGTTTTCTCGGGATAGTACAGAATTACATGATCTAGGGTGAGGTGATGGTACCATAATAGGTTCGGAAATTCAAGCCAGTGCAAGGCTTGTAGGGAAAGGCAGTGGTGGGATCGTGATTTGACAATGAAAGCTAATCTAGCAATTTTGTTGTAACAAATGAAAAGTTTGTTATGGTCAGTTTTATAAAGATTAGTTAGAATTGGGGATGCATAAAGTAGAGTAGGTAGGAGGTAGGTCCTGGCTACTGCAATTTGAGATTTGGTGGTTAAATAACTTTTACAGTGATAGAGGGAACCTAGCTTTTTGTGGACTTCAGTAATGGTTGTTGATATGTGCTTTGTGAATTTGAGTTGCTGGTCAATGGTAACTCCTAGAAGTTTAGCCTCAGTGACAAGGGTGATTTGGATTTTGCTGGTGGAAGGTATAGGGAAGGTAAGGTTGCTCATTTTAGTAGAGTGGAATAGCATTAGTTGTGTTTTCTTGGGATTTAGTATGAGTTGTGAGTTGTTAAGCCAGTTCTCTGTTTTAGAGAAGGCTTCTTGGGCTTTTTGTTAGAGAAGTTGAATGTTGGGTGTAGAGCATATGAGAGCTGTGTCATCAGCATATTGGACTATGTCAGCTTTAGAGGTAGCTGAGTGGAGTTGGTTTGTGAAGATATTAAAAAGGAGGGGTCTAGGATTGATCCTTGCGGCATGCCTAAGAAGGTTGGGAGTGGGGAGGATAGAGAGTTATGCTATTTGACGGATTGTTGGCAGTTATTTAAATAGCTTTTAAACCAGAGGAGGGTGGGGTTGTTTAGGCTGAGGACAGAGAGACAAGGCAGCAGTTTATTATGTGAGACTGTGTCGAATGCCTTGTATAAATCTAGGAAGGTAGCTGAGACAAATTTACCTAGATTCCTATGGGAGTTTATAGTACTGGTGAATTTGAATAGGGCAGTGGTGGTGCTGTGGGATGGGCGAAATCCGTATTGGGTTTAGAAGAGAAGGTTGTTGGTGAGGAGATAGGAGAGGAACTGATGATGAATACATCTTTCTAGGATCTTAGAGAGGGGTGAGAGAATTGCAATTGGTCAGTAGTTGGAAAGGTCTAGGGAGGGGCCACCTTTGTGGAGTGGTATGATATATGACATTTTCCACAGGAGTGGAACGGTGTATTCGGTGATGGATCTATTTATTAGACATGAAATGGGATAGGCTATAGCTGTGGATGCAGTTTGGAGGTATTCATCAGGAAGGTTATTGGCTGCAAGGGTGGTTGGTTTGAGTTTGCCTAGGAGTTTTGGAGAGTAGAGGTAGCAACAGATTTAAGTGTGAAAGGTATGGTATTGATTTGGGTCTAAGATGGTTATGGGGTGTTGAAGGAAGTGATATTGTTTAAGAGTTTTAGCACTGAGGAGTTGAAATAGTTATTAAAGCTGGAGGCTATGTCCAGGTCTGTACCTGTTATATTGGGTGCAGGAGTTGTAGTTCTTCCAGGTTGTAGGATGCTATTTATTGTTGCACAGAATTTTTGTGGTTTGGTACTGTATTTGTTTTGTTTAGTGATACAGTAATTTTGTTTATCGAGCTTAACCTGCTTTTTTGCTTTGTTTTGGAGCTAGTGAAAGGTTTGCCTAGCTGCAGGTGATCTGGTGTGGCACCAGGATTTCCAGGCTTTATCCCTGGCTTTAAGTAGGGCTTTTGTGGATTTCTGGAGTCAAGGGGTTGGTATAATACTTTTGGAATCCAGCTGTTGAGGAAAATAGCCATATTTTTTGATCTGCTTTCTTGGAAACACCAAATATTCTTAATTTATTAATTCTTACAAAAGCAAAAACTGCCAGCATGCAATAAGGTCATGATGAATTCACCCAAATCCTTTTATTTGGTCAAATTCATCATGACCTCATTGACTGCTGGCGATTTTTGATTTGCATTTTGGTTTTGGGCCATTGTACCTTGCTGTAATTGCTAAGCTTTTGTAGGATTTTATTACTTCTTTCCCAGTTTTTGAGGTCATCCACCTTATTCAATACCCAGCTATATTATTTTACCAAAAAGTCATTGTTGTTTTTTTGTTTACCCAATCTTTCTTTAACGTTTCTATGTGAGCATTTTGTTGTTAGATCATAGCTGTTAGTAGTCTAAACACTTTGCTTCATTTTTTTGTATATTGCCTAGTTTTTTATCAATATTGTCAAGATTTGAAAATAATTCTTGTATAGATGACAACTCTTCTGGAATCCTTCTTTGATGTGAGAGTCTGTTGCTCAGTACTTTTGGAAAATGGTATCCTTCAAGTGTTATGTTCATGTATATTCTAAAAGGATTTTTTTAATTATTACTTTTTGAGTTATACAATTTGATCCTGCAAGAAAATAGACATTTCAGTCACTTCTAACTCTGACAATGAAATCTGAATGTAAATTACTTTCAGAATCTTTATTCTAGTATAGAACATCCTTGTAATTAATAATGGATGCAGCATATTGAGCTTAAAACTTCTGTTATATCATATAGAGAAAGATTAATTTACATTCTGCTCAAATGAAACATTGAAAGCCATTCCTATGTACAAATGCAGAATACTAACAGAGGGAAACAGAAATGGATGCTGTTTTTTTTATAGCAACGTCTCCTGGAAAGTCTATTATTACTGTGAAACTGTACTGCCTTTTGAGTGAGGACCTCTTACAAAAGTTATAGCATTTGGTAGATTTTCAAGCAGCACTATTTCATTAGTGGGTGGTAAAGAGTTAGCAAAATGATTTGCAAAGATCAGCAGCACGGTATTTGCCGTATTAGTCTGATCTCTGGTTAATAGTCCCTATTGTATATAGAAAATTAGTATAAAATTGTTACTCATGGAAAGATAGCATAAATGAAGAAACTAACTTAAGTAGGCAGTATTGCAGAATATGAAATATTACTAAATACTTGTGACAAACTATGGCTCTGCCCTAAAAGGATATATAATATAGCACACTATCAGTGGTTATGCTTTGCAGCCCTGAATCAAAGAAAAATAATAGTAAATTGGAAATTTGTTTACTTAATATAATATAAGAGATATCTAGACAGCACCAAAATGGAAGATGTAAGAGCGTATTGTATACTTACTGAATTGGTAACATATCTGTATATGTTTTAATGTGTTTCAGGTATTAAATACTCACCATGTGAACAGTGCCCTTTCAGCTAGAATTTATAGTGTTTCATATAAGGATACTGTATTTGTTAACTCGAGAATAGAAGAAGACTTTAAAATGGGTCCTACCATTTTTTCTGATAGTATTAGCAATGTATTTAGAATATTGCCAAGCATGGTTCTGGACTACAGTCTTGACTAAAATATATTTAACACTGAAGTAGTAACCTCAGAAAACCATCAGTGACCTCACCATTTGAAGTAGGTAAGCACATGTTTACACATGAGGAGATATTTGATGTTGGTGCTGGGTACACTGCAGGAACGTGCAGTACTTACATGGAAATGATATACACTGTAAGTGGCAGCAGGCATAGACCTCACATAAGGTATGCTGATTTATATATATATATATATATATATATATATATATATATATATATATATATATTATATATATATATATATATATATATATATATATATATATACAAATACATACAAATATGTGTATTGCTTGACAGACGAAGTAACAAATATCTAAACTCACTGTGACCCCATTATGGCAAGCAACACTACCCCCACACAACTGCTTCTTATAAACCTGCACTAAGCACTGAGAAATTCTGAGACCTCTGTACATAAGCAAAGCTGCAATATTTTGAGACAGCACAACCTCAGAATCATTATAGATCTAAAATATATATATAATTCCCTGCAATGTGGTAGAACAATAAGCTTGGCAAGCGTCTTTCAAATCATATGTAGTGAATAGCATACATATCAGCAGTAGACTAATGTGTCAGTGCACTGATTTCTGGGATACACGAGTAAGGAAGATTTACTTTTTCAGAAGTATTGTGCAATCTAGCAGTTAGTACACTTAAGCTATCATGACAACAGAGGGTGCATGTTGGCTTGCAGCGTGCAACATTTGGACAGGAGTTTTGCTTTTTGTTGCTTAGGTTTAGGTTCACGTTTTCAATATCTGTGCTTTGGAAAAAAAAAACTTTGAGCAAAGCATTTTTCATTCAGTTACCATACAATCATGTTTGTCAGTCTATCTTTCCATATGTGTGTATGTTTCTATATATATTTATATATATATGTGTGTGTGTGTGTGTGTGTGTGTGTGTATATATATATATATATATATATATATATATATATACACACACACACAAACACACACACACACACACACACACACACACACACACACACACACACACACACACACACACACACACACACACACACACACACACACACACACACACACACACACACACATATTTATACACTCACACTTTATTTGCAGTTACATATTATTGTTTGAGAACCACAACTACAGTTTCTGTGCATGGAATATCAGCTGGAACTTGCCTTATACCCTAAGTCTTTCACAGAGTTTCCATTGCCATGTATTCATATAATCTTTGTGGATACAATGTTCTCTGAGTTGTTTATTCTGTCACACCATTGTAATGTTACTCAATGAATAGGCACATACATATATTTTGATAGGCTGCTTGAGTAATTAACAAAGTAATCCCTGGCCATTTGTTAGCACTGTATTTCATTCAACAAAGTGAGCATAAGTGTGGCATGCAGTAAGAAAATGCTGAATGAGAATTAGTTTTTCTTTAAACTGACATTAACATTAATTATCAGAAACAAGAAGATAATAACGTTTTAGCTAATGCATTGAATGTTTACGACTATATAACAGTTTTGCTGTCCATTCTGACATTTCTCTTAATAAATGTCATGACTAATGTTTATAAAATTTTCTCATAAGGTTTAAAGTCAAGAAATCTTGCATTAGTGCAAGGACTTATTAATAAGAAATTATTTAAATAAAGAAATACTAACTCAATGATTTCCACTGAAGGAAAAATAAAACATGTTATTCTTAAGCATATTATGTAACATTAATCTTGGCTCTAAAACAAAGCACAAATTATATGCTTCATTGATGCACAGTTTTTGAATAAGTAAATGGCATATGCATTCAGTACCCACTAGGAAATTTTAAGTCTTAAAATGGCGATGTGAGCCAAGTCTTTTATCGAGCTGGTGGCAGACTTCATTGTGAACAAAGACTGAAATGGAACATAATTTCCCATGGCCTCTCTGTCTCTTCTAAATAATATAAGCTGTGCTAGGCATCGAGAAGCAGATGGAATACAAGTTAGAGCTACATTTATTAGTACTGTAGCAACCATCATTTCATTGTTTTTAAAGAAAGGATGAAAACATAGCCCGCATAAAATAATACTAGCTGCCTGAAGATTACTTAATATACCTACTAATTTGCTAGATTTCCTTCTCTAACATTTATTTTAGATTGATTTTAACTGTTAATCCTTTCAGATGAGAGGCCTTAAATTTTACACGCAATAAAAATCCATTTGAATATCTTATAATTAAATGCTGACTTACACTATATCAAATAAATGTGGAGACCATCTCATGATATTAATTTTAAACTTGCTATACAGAGAAGAGAAAACTATACTTAATACAAATATGTCCAGATAATATAGAAGAGAGGGTCTATACCTTAAAATGAAAGGTTTCCAAAAAACAACTCAAATTGTTGAAAAAGATCAAATCAATATAATCCATCAATGTGAGCAAAGCACTTAGTTCACTTTTTTAGTGTTGCTCTTCCTTAAAGCAATTTCATCATAATAAAATGCAACAAACAATATCATAGTAAAATACTCTTCACACAAGTCATGGGACTAATCATGCGATCAGTATCTTATTTTTTTTCTTTTTTAAATAGATTTAATATTCTCTTTGTCACTAGGCCTAGAGTATTGGGAAGCATTTAGTTATAATTGCTATAAATATTCTCATCAGTCCATCTCATCCTCAGTTTCAAGACTACTACACAACTTTCTAACTTAAACAGTCACTGAAAACAACAAAAAAACTTCTTTGTTATTATTATTGCTGCACATATTTGCATGCTTTGAGGGTACGTTATTAAATTCACAAGTTTCACACACATGTTTGTTCTGTGGTGCTATGGTTCTTTCATAGTCCTAATATGTATAACTTGTACAGCATGCAGCACAAACAACAACCCCTGATTTGCAACTATATATACCAGGAATCTATATCTTACCATTTTTAAGTATTAGTTCCATGGTGTCGACATTATTCAGTTTACAATAATTGTAATTTATACATTTGTTCATTTCACAGGGCTTGCCTACTGTGCAGTTCAAAATTGCCAGCAGTCAAAATCCAGTCAAGTCACTTAACCAGATATTACTCCAAGGTTACCACTGCCAGCTGATAAATTATTAAGTCTAGTCTGAAAAATAGTGCCAACATTAATCAGTTTACAGATATTACAATCAAAATATTTGTTTATTGCTCCAAGATTGCCATTGTGAGCTGATAAATTAAATCTAGTATGAAAAATATTTTTTGAGGTTAGTACATTTTTTTCTAACAAGGTTGGTGTGCTTCTTCTATTTTGTTAAATAATATCTGGAAAACCTCCAAGATTTTTCATGTTATATTGCACTACCTTCCTGATGCTGCGTTTATCCTTGATAGTTTTACTTCTACAATATTTATTAGAATTATTTTCTTTCTCCTCTCCATACTCTTGATCTATCAGCCAAGAAAACTTGTACTTGGTACTTCTATTGCATCTATCTTCTCTAAATAACTCAGTTGGATAACTACTTTAACAAAATTCATTGGCCAGGACTGCACTTTCTCCTTCAGAAAAATGTTCTTCATCAGTCAACTGACTGACTTTCATTAACCACTTTCACAATATTTTTTAAGAGTTTTGGGTGCATAATGCTGTAAATCAAATATACATTAATGTGCACATTCTTTATATGAATTCTGGCAAGGAGGGACCCTGGGATTTATAAGCAGATAAATCTAAAAAATAATGGAAGATCTGTCACAACTAAAAGTGAAATAAAAGTAGATGCTTGTACTGATTAAATAATCAATAGAAACAGTAAAAAATGCAAGCTCCTTTTCCAAAGCAAAAATATCCTCAGTAAAGCATTTATAAAGCACAATATGTCTCATATATTTTGCTTTAAAAGTGAGATCCCTTTCCCTGTTTGAAATAATTATATACTACAGCTGGGGGCCATTTCCAGCTCCATTATTACCCTATTCATTTGTTTGTAAAGATGAGAATTAAATTCAATAAAATTAAATGACAGAATCACATACAAAGCTTTAGATAACAGCTTGCATTGATTGTAAGACAAACTGTTATCTGATTTAATACAATTTAAATGCTTGTTTCATTTGGACAGGATATACATATTTAACATGTATAATATTTAAAATGTTTGCACCATATCCTTGAAAATGAACAATGTTCCAAATAAATTCAAAAGAATCTTTTAATGAATGAAGTATTCCAAGGAAAAACTTTCTCAAGGATTTTGTCAACAAAGCTGGCCATTGCTTCAATTCAGTTTTACTTACACTCCCAGTTATTATACATCTATGTGGTGGTTTGTTCAAATCTGTATGCATCTTTGGCATACCAAACATATGACAAATTTTAGGAGTTTTGAAAGTGAAATAATCTGCAAGTGCACTTCTGATAAGTCCTTCTGTTAACCATCCTTTAATAAGATAGTCCAAAAAACCTGTAGTTGTTATCACCCGAATAAACTCCTTTGCAGTATTTAACTTTAAGAAGCATTTCATACACACAGTCATACCTCTCAGTTGTCCAGATTTTCACAGAATGTCCAGAGTTTTGCCTCATATTTTTGGACTATTCCTCATAAAATTTGTGATTTTCTGGCAAATCACTGGGATAATCTAAAGATTTAAGTCCCTAAATAATAGCATACATTTCAGTTTCAGACTTCAAATCCTCCAGAAAATGCAGGCTAATACAAATCCTGCTATTCTAGCGAGTTTCTAAGTTTATATGATTTATATGAGCAATATTTAAAATCTGTCCATATTTTTGGGCCATTGTTCCTCCATTTTGTCAGGCTTTGTTGAGTGGTCTGTACATAGTACATGTAGTCAAAATTATTAAAAATAACTAAAGCTTTACTTTTTTCTGCACTGGTTATCAATTAACTACTTGCTATAATTAAGGTTATTGAGTGATGAATTGTCTTTTGCGATAAGATAATAAAAACTGTTTTCTGGTTTACCTTGCCACAGTTTTATGGGATCTCTTTAGGTAACTTTCAAAAAGGCATCATGTTCTGGCTTGATTAAAGGATTAAACATATGAGGTATTTTCAATGAAGGTAAATGGTTCATTTTGATGCATCCATACTAGTGCATGTTACTGAAGGGGTTGCTTGGAGAAATGTTTAATATTGGTGCTTGTGTATACCTGGACATGTTACTGAAGGGGGTCACTTGGGTGGATGTGTCATTTTGGTGCTTGGACATGCTACTAAAGAGGTTGCATTTGGGAAATGTTTCATTTTGGTGCTTGTGTATACCTGACATTTTACTGAAGGGGTCACTTGGGTGGATGTGTCATTTTGGTGCTTGGACATGCTACTAAAGGGGTTGCATTGGGAAATGTTTCATTTTGGTGCTTGTGCATACTAGGAAATGTTAATAATGGAATCGCTTGGGGAAATAATTAATTTGTGTGTCAGGAGAGTGATTATGCATACATGGTCAGACTGCTGAAGTGATCACTGGGCAAAATAATGTATTGTATCATTTTAATGATGTCCATACTTAACTACTTAAGGGGTTGCTGTGGGGAAATAATTAATATGTTTGTCAGAAAAATGCTTGGGTATACTTCATAGGTTCATAGGTGTGTACTAGACTAATGGCCCTGGAGATTTTGCAAGCTTAGCCCAAATAAATTGCCAGGCACCATGCTGCCCAATGTTAGTTCACAGTGTACCTATCCAATACGGCAACCGGAATGATCCCTGGAGTGAACTTTCTGTTACCCATCCACTCGTCAAGATTTCTCTTGAAGAGAGCCAGCAAGATGCTCTGCTTGACATGAATGGGAAGCTTATTCCAGAGTATGGGCAGTCTTTGGGAAATGAACCTGTCCCTCCAGCATGTTCTGTTAATTGTGGTAATGAGGTTGTGATGTCTGGAGAATGTGGCTCAAGGGGATTGTGATTTCTTTAGGTGTAGCATTTCAGTTAGGGCTGGTTTGGACATGGATTTATAAGTCAAGCAGAGATCACCTCTAAGTAGACGATAAGAGTCTGAGAACAGCTAAGGTTTCTTGAGTCTGTCCATGTAGGACATGTGTTTAAGGCATAGGATCCTTTTGGTGAGGTCCTCTTGTACCCTCTCCAGCTGTTGTAGGTGTCTGGTCAGGTACATGCCAAACAGGGCTTTATATGCAATGATTGGTCTAATGAGGGATGAGTAGAGAGAGATGATGACCTCTTTCTTCCTGGATGTAAAACTTTGTTTATAAAATTGTGCCATGTAGAAGGACTTTCTGACCACAGTGGCAATATGTTGGTTGAAGGTGATGTGGTTGTTGACCTGGGTGCCCAGATCTCTTATGACCCCTTCAGTGTTCAGAGGGCTCCCATCAACATGGTAATTCATGGGAATTGATTTTTTTCCAAAGGGTATGATAACACTTTTTTTGGCATTAAGCTTCAGGCCATGGTTCTGACACCAGTCATTGGTCATAGAGAGGCCCTTTTATAGGATGTCTGCATCACTTGGAGAATTGATAATGACTCCTAGCTTGCAGTCATCAGTGAACTTTGTCAGCCATTGTCCTTCTGTGATGGCCTGAACTTCTAAGAAGTAGATGCCAAACAGGAGAGGTCCCAGGACCGAGCCCTGTGGGACTCCACTCATGACTGGTCGACAGTCTGACTTGGAATCCACAAATTTCAGTCCGTGGGTCCTGTCTGTGAGCCAATTTGCAACCCAACTAGTGATGTAAGGATTGATGCCTAGCTTGATGAGTTCATCAGTGATACCTGAGTGGGGAATGGCATCAAAGGCCTTTGCCAGGTCAGGGTAGGCTGTATACACTGCCTTACCATCATCCAGATCCTTGGTGATTGCCTTGAAGAAGTCAACCAGGTTCAGTAGGCAGGATCTCCCCTTGACAAAGCCAGACTGTGTGGGGTCAAGAATTTAGAGATTGCCTATATCTTTGTTAAGCAGGTCCATGATGATGTACTCCATAGCTTTGCATACCAGACTCATCAGGCTAATGGAACAGTAGCTCCCAGGGTCTGTAGTTGCTCTCCCTTTATGGAGCAAAATGACTGCAGCAGTGCGCCATTCATTAGGGACATAGCCTGAGGTAAGGCTGTGATTGAACAGGGCACACAGATGTGGTGCCAGTTCATTTTGTAGCTCATGTATAATATAGCCAGGGATATTATAAGGTCCCATGGACACTGTATTATTGGCTTTGGACAATGCAGCTATTACCTGTGCCACTGAAATGGTAGGTACCAGGCTTTCTTCTGATATTGTGATAGGGCCCTTTGGGGGAGAGAGGGGTAAAGTTGGCACTGAATCTGTCAGCCAGTATGTTTGCTGTATCTGTTCTCTCAGTATAGGAGGTGCCATTGTGCAATAAGTCAGAACAAATTTGGGTATTGCCTTTGAGGTTTCTAACACAGCTATAGAAGGCTTTGTGGCAGTTTTTGGTGTCAGATACAATTCTGCCTTCATAGTTGGCTTTAGATGATTTGATAAGGGATCTCTGCTTTTTGCTGAGACTGACAAGGGAGGTTTTACAGTCTTGTGACTTCATTTTTTAATGCAGCAGTTTCTTCCTTTTGTTGTAGAGTTTATTGATGGCTGGTCACTACCAGATTGGCTTCTTTTTTTAGAGGAGAGCATCTTAGTTCTATTTGGTAAGGCAAGATCCATGCATTTGTGTACATGCTCATACAGTGCATTGGTGTATGATTTTGCAGTCATGCAGCTATTTTCCATTGGCATAGGTGCCAAGAAGTTAGCCATTTCTGTTTTTAGGAGCCCAAAGTCAGCTTTAGAGAAGTTTTTCAGGGTGGTTACCTTAGTGGGGGGTGCAGGTGAGATGGAGATTTCCATGGTGATCTGTTTGTGATCAGATTTTACCAGGGAGGAATTGACTATACATATGGAGCAACAGTTTCCCATGTTGGTGATGACCAGGTTGAGGATGTTGCTTCCTCTAGTGGGGGTCAGAATGAGCTGGTGTAGGGCATTTGAAATGATAATTTCCAGAAAGCATTGGGCCTGTACATTGGTGCTTGACTAGTTTTCCCAGTTGATGGAAGGGTAGTTGAAGTCACCCAGTATGAGAGCATTGGGTTGAACCTTGATAGTCTCCAGGGTGTCTAGGAACGTGTAGTGAGAGTCTTGGGACATGTTTGGGGTTCTGTAGCAGGCCATGACTTGTATCACCTGCTACAGGCAATTCTAATATCAAAGGTAAAGCATTGATTTTTACAAAGGATGAACATACAGCAGGGATCTTGGACTATGAATAGCAAAAACTGCCTTATTAGCATACTACACTTTACAACATTTTTCATTTGTATTTCATTATTTTTAAGGCCTTTTGTCAACTAAGAATCTTCCCTTTGCTATGCTCATTCATAAGCATCAGGAATACCCCTATTGTGTTTGCACAAGAGCATATGAGTACCAGCCATTTTCTTTTCTGATAGTGTCTTTTTTTTGATGATTTTGTTTCATATAGTATGACACCACATAACCTCTTTGTCCTAGGCAAAACCCTGCTGTATTCATGCTGATTCTTGTTTCTGTCATATGCACATGTCCATTTAAAACCAAAGCCATCTTACTGTAAATTATTTACTTTTCCTCCTATTCTGCTTATCATTTCATGGATAATTACATCATGTAAAATATTCTGTTTCAATATACAATAGGACATGTAAATATATATATATATATATATATATATATATATATATATATATATATATATATATATATACACACACACACACACACACACACACACACATATATATATATATATATATATATTTTTTATTTTTTTTAAATATATGTATATATATATATATATATATATATATATATATATATATATATATACATATATAGATAGATATATAGGTTTACTATCATTTCCACGAACCAACTCGGTTCAAGTGTTCAGATGTCCGAATCAACTGAATGGAAATCACAACACTGAACCCAAAAAATGTAGAATGTAGCATTTTGGTAATGTTGAAATCTCGAAAATGTCGACTTTACTAAAAATGCTGTACTTTCTGTCAACAATAACAAAACACTTTTGCAGGGGAGGCAAGTCCCCCTGCACCCCCCATGTGGGGGTCTATGCCCCCCCCACTTATATATACAAACTCTGCGATCACACTACAGTAAGGGAAAGGGTACATGTCCGACCCCCACTATAGTGCGATCTACATTCAGAATGTTGAAATTCACAACAGCGAATGCACACTAGCATTCATTGTTGTGATTACAACATTTTTTTGTTGTTAATACAACCACAAACCGAAAATAATATAATTGTAACTACAGGGAAAGACCAGTGCAAAACAGCTCTACTTTCCACAGGATAAGTTTATTAATAAAACCTTAAAATCTCTAGCGCCTCGGCTGTTGCCTTTACAGAGTAAAAAACTTTGCCCATTTGTAATCCCACATTATATACATTCTTAACACATCATATTCCAATAAATAAATTAAACAATTAAGTAAAACTACTCAAAATTACTAATAAAACAATCAACATATAAAACCCTGCCAATTGCACTCTTTATTGAGCCCCCTAGGCTGTAAAGTTTCATATTTCATAATAAGAATAGCTTCTTTTTTCTTTAAACCATGTTTTAACAAATTTTCATTACCATACTGGTGTTCTATTTGTTCTAAAACTGTAACTTTCATATCCTTAATAACCCCCCATGTACCAAATGAAAATGTTCTGCTACTGGACTCAACATTTTTTTATTTTTCACATCCCTAATGTGTTCTTTTATTCTCTCAGCCAGACTTCTTTTAGTCTCCCCTATATAATTTTTACCACATGAACATTTAATCAAATAAATTACACCTCTACTCAAGCAGGAATATATATCCATGGTGTTAAAGTTTTTATCTCCTATTTTTTCTGCCTCATTTGTTAAATACTGACATACTGAACACTTTCCACAGGGAAATGTCCCCTTCTTAGCAACAATGTTTCCTATCTTTTGTACTGGTCTTCTATACCTGCCTTGTACTAAAAAATCTTTTAAACTGCGTCCCCTACGATAAGAGACACAAAGCTCAACATTTATTAGGGACAGCACCTCTCTTCTGATTTGTTTCCAAAAACTTTTAACTATCTCATTCAATTTATTAGAAAAAACAGTATATTTAGTAACAAAGAACATTTTTGAACTTTCTTTCTTTCTGTTGTTTCAAACTTGTTGTTCATAATAATTCTCTTATTGAATGTTCCTTTGTTACCTTCTTCATATAATTTTGCATAACTTAGTTTAACTTCGTCTAAATTATAACCTCTCTCTATGAAACTGTACATCATATGTTTGGCTTCATCTCTTGCCTCTTTAACATCACTACACAATCTTTTGATTCTCAACATTTCTCCATAAGGTATAGACTTTAAAGTATGTTCTGGATGACAGCTTGTAGCATGTAACATCTTATTTACCTGATTAAACTTCCTGTATATCACAGTATGGATCTTTTTACCTGTTCGTCCTTTCAAAAAATGTCCAAATAGTTAATTCTATGCCTACCTGTATCCCATCAAATTTAATTTTATAATTATTATTATTTAAGTATTCCACAAATTCATTAGCCAAATTTCTTCTGCCCTTACAGATGAAAATCAAATCATCTATAAAGCGAAAATACTTTAACACATACCTATTAAAAAACTGAGTTCTGTAAATGTGTTCATTCTCAACCAGCCCCTCTATTCTCAACTCTATTCCTTGTATTTTACTATTCTTGTGAGTCTGATGTGGAAAATAATACTTATACTTTGTTTGATTTGAGCAAAATTAAAACAAAAAATACTTTTTTTCCACCTTATAGAAATGCTTGTATACAGCGTTTTAACAATGCTTTACAGTTTCTCATAGAGAAGGAACTGAAAGAGACAGCTGAGAAAATAAGGAATATAATTTAACAAGGGAAGAATGGTTAAAATTACAAAAAATGAGTCAGAATCAAGACTTGATATTTAAACCCTCGGATAAAGGGGGTAAATTAGTGCTTATGAATTCAATTGATTATTTAGAAATGTGTTTACAACATTTAAAAATGAAGTAGTATATAGTATTGTAGATGAAACATGTTTATTGAAAGCACAACAGGAATTATATAATTTATTAAAAAAAGGAGAGAGGTTACATTATTTTATGGCCAAGGACATAACACATAAACTGTATGTAAAGAATAGCACAGTAACAAAGTTTTTTTGTGTTCCAAAATTACATAAAAATGTTCAACGGCCTTCAGGAAGTCCGATAGTCTCAGCGACTGGAAGTTTTACACATAATGTAGGTAGTTTTTGAATGAAGTATTAGTTAAAGAAGTAGTGAAATTTCCATCGTATATTAGAGATTCCTATGATTTTTTTTGGTAAAATACAAGGAATAGAGTGGACCAAGGATATGTTTTTTATTAAAGCGGATGTGGTCAGTTTATATACAAATATCACACATCATTTAGGTTTGAAAGCTGTACAACATTTCTTGAGAGATGCACCTAGGACTCAATATATCATGGAATTAATATATTTTTGTTTAACTAATAATATTTTTAAATTTGATGGAGTTTTATATAAACAAAATATCGGAACAGCTATGGGAACGGCATTTGCCCCAGTCTATGCCAACTTATTTATGGGGCTGGTTGAGAATGAACACATTTACAGAAGTCAGTTTTTTAATAGGTATGTGTTAAAGTATTTTTGCTTTATAGATGATTTGATTTTCATCTGTAAGGGCGGAAGAAATTTGGCTAATGAATTTGTGGAATACTTAAATAATAATAATTATAAAATTAAATTTGATGGGATACAGGTAGGTGTACAAACTAACTGTTTGGACATTTTTTGAAAGGACGAACAGGTAAAAAGATCCATACTGTGATATACAGGAAGTTTAATCAGGTAAATAAGATGTTACATGCTACAAGCTGTCATCCAGAACATACTTTAAAGTCTATACCTTATGGAGAAATGTTGAGAATCAAAAGATTGTATAGTGATGTTAAAGAGGCAAGAGATGAAGCCAAACATATGATGTACAGTTTCATAGAGAGAGGTTATAATTTAGACGAAGTTAAACTAAGTTATGCAAAATTATATGAATAAGGTAACAAAGGAACATTCAGTAAGAGAATTATTATGAACAACAAGTTTGAAACAACAGAAAGAAAGAAAGTTCAAAAATGTTCTTTGTTACTAAATATACTGTTTTTTCTAATAAATTGAATGAGATAGTTAAAAGTTTTTGGAAACAAATCAGAAGAGAGGTGCTGTCCCTAATAAATGTTGAGCTTTGTGTCTCTTATCGTAGGGGACGCAGTTCAAAAGATTTTTTAGTACAAGGCAGGTATAGAAGACCAGTACAAAAGATAGGAAACATTGTTGCTAAGAAGGGGACATTTCCCTGTGGAAAGTGTTCAGTATGTCAGTATATAACAAATGAGGCAGAAAAAATAGGAGATAAAAACTTTAACCCCATGGGTATATATTCCTGCTTGAGTAGAGGTGTAATTTATTTGATTAAATGTTCATGTGGTAAAAATTATATAGGGGAGACTAAAAGAAGTCTGGCTGAGAGAATAAAAGAACACATTAGGGATGTGAAAAATAAAAAAAATGTTGAGTCCAGTAGCAGAACATTTTCATTTGGTACATGGGGGGGAGGGGTTATTTAGGATATGAAAGTTACAGTTTTAGAACAAATAGAACACCAGTATGGTAATGAAAATTTGTTAAAACATGTTTTAAAGAAAAAAGAAGCTATTCTTATTATGAAATATGAAACTTTACAGCCTAGGGGGCTCAATAAAGAGTGCAATTGGCAGGGTTTTATATGTTGATTGTTTTATTAGTAATTTTGAGTAGTTTTACTTAATTGTTTAATTTATTTATTCGAATATGATGTGTTAAAAATGTATATAATGTGGGATTACAAATGGGCAAAGTATTTTACTCTGTAAAGGCAACAGCCGAGGCTCTAGAGATTGTAAGGTTTTATTAATAAACTTATCCTGTGGAAAGTAGAGCTGATTTTCACTTGTCTTTCCTTGTAGTTACAATTTTTTTGTTTTTGTTTTTTCCACATGTTAGATTGGGTGATCAGACACACTGAATTCAAATGGAGTCCGATCACCCTTTCAGTAGTAAGCCTATATATATATATATATATATATATATATATATATATATATATATATATGGTTCCCTATCAGAAGCCTGAAACACTATAAGCCTGAAAATCAAAGTCCTGAAAACTAAAGCCTGAAAATTCAAAATCCCGAAAACCCAAAATCCTGAAACTCAAAATCCTGAAAACACAAAATGGACATACTGACGTCATTGTAGCTTTGCTATTGTTAGCCCTGTGGCGTTAGGTCATGCGTTGGGTTCAGGTAAGTGTGCAGTTGGTTTTATGTTAGGGTTAGGGGCGGTTTAAGTGAGTTAGGGTTAGGCAGGTTAGGCATGTATGCAATAGTGACAAATATTGGGGTTAGGGCGGTTTAAGTGAGTTAGGGTTAGGCGGGTCAAGTGAGTGTGCGATAGTGACGGACCTTAGGGTTAGGGTTAGGGTCAGGGTCAGTTGGTAGATATTAGTGTCTTTATAGTGACATATTAGCATTATTTGTGTTTTCAGGATTTTGAGTTTCAGCATTTTGGGTTTTCGGTATTTTTAATTTTCAGGCTTTAGTTTTCAGGATTTTGATTTTCAGGCTTATAGTGTTTCAGGCTTCTGATAGGGAACCATATATATATATATATATATATATATATATATATATATATATATATATATATATATATATAGATATATATTATATATATCCATTCATTAAAAAACAAAACAACAAAAATGACTGGATTTCAGTTTCATGGTAAAACAAAACAATGCCATTTTCACTTTTACAAGTTACGAAAAAAAAAATGAAAGAATGAATGAATGGATAATTAATTCATTAAAAAAAAAAAAAAAAAACAGTTGTTGAGTCTTTTGGCTTTTCCCGGTTAGGGGTCCCCATAGCGGTACTCCGGTCTGCTAATGATTGACAGTAGATTTTTACGTGCCGAGTTGACGGCCCTGATGCACAACCTTCAACGAAGGTACAGCCATTCACGCATATCTCCACACAGAAGACGCTCTAGCTGTGAATCAAACAGGACAACGTCTTACTGTGAGGCGACAATGCTAGCGCAGCACCACCACCGCACAGTACCTTGTGTTATTCCACACAGCCTCACAGAGCTAGTCCAGCAAATGATCTGTTAGAAAATGTCATGATGTTGGCCTCAGCCAGGCACTGATTCAAACTCTTTATCATAAAGAGTTTTACCAACTTAGCTGATGTAGCTCAAAATTTCAGTGTATTCCTTCTTGATGGCATTCAAAAAGACGAGCTTTTTCTAGTCCTCCATGCTGCTTAGTTTATACCAGGGAAACTGACAATTAATACCACTTACTGATTAAGTATTTAACTAATTACCTGTGTCTGACAATGTTCCCAGTCTCCACACAGCAAAAGACATGTAAAGACATCTGTGTTTCACTGTGTATTGGAATGGTTCGAGTAGCAGTTCCCACTTGCTTATTTCATAGAGCATAATCAGTTACCAAACTGAAATACCCACTTTAATGCACACAAGTCTCACATTATAATGAGCCACATTCTTTCAATGCTTAAGTGTCTCTGTTTGTTATTACAATATCCTGGTGATGCTGTCCAAAAGTTGCTACTTATTTTTAGTGTCTTGTGATAGCACTGCCCCACAAACTACCTCTGATGTTTTGGCATATTACAAAGATATTTAGTAAAGTTAGGAGTCACTAACATAGATTCAGAACTGAAAACCTTTGTTAGTTCATTAAGTTGAAGGTTCTGCCTGTCCCAAGAAGTCATGGGAAATGTGTCAGAGGTTAGGCAGTAGTACTGAAATTAGGTACAAGCCCAACCAGCCTAAGAAAAGTCTCCACATGACTTTAAGTGGATGGTACAATCCAGTCTTTATGGCCTCTGATTATTCTATTTGTTTTTTTATTACTTCTATCTCTTTAAGATATCTAAAGTACTTGGCTTGCACCACAGCTAGTCTACTTTAGCTAGCATTCACAGTCAAGACTTTCTGTCATGTAGGTTATAGCATCACTGCTACTCTTGGTAAGTTAAACCTCCAGCCATCTGAATAAATGATCGTGTCATCCAGGTATACTGTGGCATATCATGCTTGGGGCTTCAGTATTTTGTCCATTATCCTCTGAAAACTGACTGGGACTCCAGTGTAGGCACACTGGTAACACCATGCTCTGCAGAAAATCATCCAGAGATACAATGGTTGTTTTCATTTGGCAAAAGTGAAGTGGTATCTGCCAATGCAACATTTTCATATCTATCATTGTTAAGTATCTGCTTCTTTCTTTTCTCGGTTCTTGAACAAATCATCTGTATCAGAAATGGGCTTGCTATTCAGTTTCATAATGTCATTACTGAATCTGAAACTTCCATCAGGTTTAGGAAATAGCACTACTGGGTTATGCTGGTCACATAGTGATTATACAATGACCCCCCATTAATATTCAAAAACGTGCACACTGATTGGTCAGCATACACATTGTAAATCAGAGTTATAGTAATGGAAAAAGGTCCGGTCGCCCGGACTTTTTCCATTACTATAACTTTTTTTACAGCAACGGAGAACGCAAGATCTCCATTGCTTCACACTGTCTCGCTATGTTAAACTCCTTTAATATAGCGAGACTGTTTGTAAAAAGCAACGGAGATCTTGCTTTCTCCGTTGCTTTTTTTAATGCTGTGTCGGTATGTTAAACCCATTTAACATAGCAAAACAGTCTGTAAAAAGCAACAGAGATTTTGCTTTCTCCGTTGCTTTTGCCCACAGCTCTGATGTACTGTGTAGGCATATGCATGAGCAGTACATCAGAACTGCCGCAGAATACCAGACAACTGCGGAAGGGCAGCAAGGAGGCATTATACAATGCCATTATTTAAGAAAAGTAATTTTTTTTCTTAAATAATGTCATTGTATAATAGCAATAACCCACTTCTGGGTGTGGGTAATGCTGGATTTACCCACAGTTGGCTTTGTTTGGCCACTCGGGCTTCGCCCTCGTGACCAAACCACACCAAGCTTGGGTAAATCCAGCATTACCCAGACCCAGGCATGGGTTATTGCTATATTCTTCTATCCTGCTTAGTTAAAGCATTTTTAAACATCGTGCTTTCTATGATTCTGGTTCCCTATAAGGTCTTTGTCTAACCTTTTCTCTAGGTGCTGTTACTATGTGAGATTTTATTAGCTTAGTTCTTCAAGGCATTTCTGAATACACTGTTTTATTTCTTAATAAAATGCACTCAGTTCCTTCTTTTGACAAGAATTCCTTTAGCTGTACTTCATTTAGAGATTTTCCAGTCTCCTTTACATGAACTTCAGCTTGCAAGCTAACTATGGATCTTTTTAATCTGTTGCTTGGCTTCAGGATATGAATGTGATATATTTGCTCTGTCTTTCTCCTACCTGGTTGTTTAACCTTAAAGTTAACTGTATTATATAATTTATCTCAATATCCAATAGCTTCAGCCACTTATCTTTAAATACCACTGCACCCTCTTCTATATCTTCTATGACAAAGGTTTGTTCTAGCCAGCAAATGGTGTTCTTTTTGTCTCTTGCATCTGTATAAGCCTCCTAACTGTTTTCTTTTCGTTAGGTGGCTAATCCTCAGAACTAATGGCAATGGTTACCACTCTCTCAGTGTGTTTCCCTTTTTGTGTTACCTGCATTATGCAAAGGGGATTTAAGAAAAGCAGTTATATTCAGTTTTACTTCTTTCCTTACTTATAGATGACTGTTGTTGAGAGTTTGCCTTTATTTGAATGTTCTGCTTTGTATTAACAGAATTGGTTTCTGGACTCTATTTTCTACCTCCCTCACTTTCAGTGTTCACTTTGTTCTGATGGTCCTTAGTGACAACGCACTACCTCCTCCATTTTATCTCTGAATGTATTTTATAATTTCTTGTGAGTCAATGTGCAGTCTTCTGTCTTGACATAAACCCTGTCTCTAAGTTGTCTATCTGATCATCTTAATTTCGTATACTGATATCTCTTCCAGTCTTGGGTTTCTATTACTTTATCATTGAGACATGTTAGTGATACGGGAGATGAACTTTTTTATTATCCAAACACCACAAAACTATAGAGCTTTTTGTACCGTCTGTGTCAATCCCTTCTCCTACTTTTGATTTTGAATTTTATAATAATGCCACTAATTTGGGTACTCCTGCATTCTTATACTGAGTGTGCATATATTTCACACTGCTGTATTACCTTTGGAGTCTGACATGCTATGTCTGTGGATTCTTTCACCTCCTATATTTCCCATAGTCCATTAAAATTAAAATTTTCTGTTATTGTAATAACTGGGTTATGTAATAAAAATAATTGTTGTTCCCCAAGCTGAATTTCAGATCCCACCACTGTATAGCATGAAAAAGCCTAAATTGGTTAAAGCTAACCCATCAAACACAGTTTTTTACTACCTATAAAATTACCCAGCATCCATCCGCTTGTTTGGCACTAAATAACATTCCACCAGTGACCAAAAACTCTTGCCGTTCCACAACCCTATCAAATCTGCTGGGCATTGTCTGTACTTATACCATGTTGTTAAAACCTGGAACTACTTATCTCTATCTATCAGGTCAATATACTCAATCCCACCATTCAAAACCATTCTAAAAGACATCCTAGCCAAATTCTCTGTTCTTGCTCACCACCAGGATAAATGATATCCCTAAATTTGAATAAATACCTATTAATATCTTATTCTCCTTTCTTCACTCACTAACTTACTTCTATCAGTTTCTCTCCCTTAACTTTCCATCTAAATATATTATAAGCCTACTTTTCTCTATTACAATTCATGTTTCTATTACACTAACTTAACTTTACTTTCTCTATAAATGGGCTAAATTTTTCTAAATATTAAATCATTGTCATATAACTTTTATCTATTCCTAACCAATGCTTCCATCTTATGTCTATTTTGGTGTAATTATTTAGACCGTAGTTTTTTTTTTTATTATTTTTAAAGATTGTAAAAATATTGTTCTTAAAATGTTTGGTTATACTTTGGAGCTTTTCTCCCTGGGCCTGTGCTGAAAATGGGCTTCTAACCAGTCGTACTTTCCTGGTGATCAAGTGTCAATCAATCATTCAATCAAGCAATAAATAAATACATTTTATTCTGCCACTGTCATTTGCTAGCCAATATTACTGGCAGATTTGACTGCCTAGCTCTAGACTTGACCTTAACTACTTAAGCAGGGCGTGCTTAACAGTTGCTAGGATCAGGTCTCACACCACTCTAGTACTTAACTTATTTGTCTTTTTCAAAATATCAGAAGACAATCACTATGCTTCATGCACTACAACATAGTTAGGCTCACAGATCCATCCATAACCACTTTTTCCCATTTTGCACATGAGGTTGGGGTGTCACTTTCAACAGTGACAATCATCTTAAGCCAAGGTTTACACCACCGAGCGGCTAGCCCTGCCACTGAGTTAAACTCACAGATATTCTTCTTGAATTTACTGCTTATTTTCCAGTGTAGAATGCTTCCCAGGTCAAACATGAAGCCACATAAACATTAAAACTAAAATTACAAGTAAAATAGCCCAGATAACTATATGTTTTATTACTGGAAGCACAAAAAAGTTAGGGCAGTCTGAAACATACTTATACATGCAACAAGAGAAAAACACATATTCCTCTTTACTGTTGTTGCTGTCTATAGTCATCTTGTGCTTATTTTACAGCAACTACTTAATATATCTTTCCCCCTTGTTAATACATTTTTGGACATCTCTCATTATCCACAATACTTATTTGTGACCCGAAAGAATACGCCAGCTGTTATTCAATGCAGTCTTAATACCATTACTGTCAAGTGAGTACAATAATGACATGGTAGTATTCAAATGTGCTTTTGTTACTGCCCCCATGCCAGATGTTGCAGGTATTCTAATGATATTGTCTTGATAACCGCAAGAAACACATTTCACTAATTAGCAAATTTTCCGTGTCTGCATCCTTGCTAGTAAACTGTTTGATTCTAATAGTTTGAATAGTATTACTAAATTATGTTGATGCACCACAATGCTGAAGACAAGAATGTTGACCATAAAAAGTTGACAATGGAAATGCCAACAGTCAACGGTGCATGCATGAGGAAATTCCTTGTCACATGTCACCGATAAATAAATAAATAACATATTTTTTGAAGGGGCAAACCCCACTACACCCCCCCACATCCCCTGCTAATTTTATATACTAATTATGTAATTGCACAGTTCTGGGGGAAAGGGAACATTACCCCACCAGGGGATTATCAATCTATCACACCTGTCGACCATCTATGTATGTCAGCAAAATGCCATCCATCCATTGGCCATCATCATTGTGGTGTGTCAACATAATTCAGTGGACCCATGTTGTATTTCATAGGTAATTCCACCCCTAACTAATCATTCCTTGTTCAGCTTGTAATAACCTATGCTACCAGTTTTATCCATTTTAGGGTCTCTCCTGTCTCCTGGGAATTAATTAGGTTTAGTTAAGAATGCTCATTTATAGTATTGTAAGGTAGTATAGCAATCAACAGCAATCAGGTAGGATTCTAAGTCACCCTGTTTGGTTAATTTCTTTATAGTAGTTACAGTTTATGGGTCGGAAGTTACATTAGACAGCACAAATAGTTGTTTTAGTTGTACTTAGTTCTTCTGGTCAGTATCTACTTTTGAGACAATGAATGACTATTGTAAGTCCTCCATCATTAGGATTACCAGGAAAATGCCCCAGGAATGGTTGCATAAATGTCTCAGTATAAAAGCCGTAACTGTCAGTACTTGGTAGCCCAAATACTATTTGCAAATTGTACTGGTACTGCAAAAAATAGTAAATGGCAATATCCTGTGGTCATCTGCTCATACATACAGCATCAGTATAAAATCCAAGAAAATGCTCATGCAGTTAACTATGTATAAAAATGGCAATGTATTTGATATTCCAGAAATAAATTGCCATTACTGCCATCTTGGCTTTTAATTTCAAAGCAAAGTGCTATCCCTCCACTTTTGAGTTCCCAGTATAAAGGTGATTAGGAGCTACATTTGGCCATCATTCACAAAGCCATGAAGCTTTTTGTGTCATTAGCATTTCTATTGATCCTTCATGGCAGATGTGGGTACCTGTGTAACTGTAAGGGCCTACAATGCTCTCTAATATATATGAGTTCCCACCTACATGCTAATGAGAGCTATTATCCCCGGTCTGGTAGAGCCAAACCCATACTCTTGTTGTTGGCAGCTATATTTCAATGCTTGACAGGCAACAGGTTTCTTACTGGTTATCAGCCAACAAAAATGCCCACTAGCTTCCTCCTTTTATGATGAATGAGCAGGCTTTAGCCCTCACTTTTATCCTTCCTTGCTTAGCCTTTCCAGTGCAAAAGTTACTACTCCAGAGCAGTTCATATGTGTCATAATCAGGATTTTATCCCTATAACACAATGATATGCCCGACTGCTGTGTACTTAGTTTTGCTGTTATACTGTGGTTTGCAGTGCAGAGATACCACAACCTGATGTGGTCATCAGCTGGGAAATTCAAGCACCAGCATTAGTACCTGCAAGCATTTCATATGAAATGACTTCCCATTACTTGATCTGTAAGACTCATTTCTTTATCTTCTCTACAATAGGCTTCACACGATATGAATATGATAGAGCTGGTATATTTGAAGGCAGTGTGGCTTATATTTAGCTATTACATTTAAATGGCACTGCATTCATAAATACCATACTGTGACCAGGCAGATGCATTCATGCAATGATTAAATGTGTTATGCCCTTCAGACTGAAATGAGCAGGTTGTCATTACTAATTTAATTCAAATAGGGAAGGGAGATTGACTTCATACGATGCCATCATCTTTCCTACTGCATTTGAACTCATTATTTATACCTCCTTCTCAAGAATGCTTTTGCTTAGAATATGATTATTTTTCCCAAGGATTACAATAACAAAAAGAAAAAGAAAAGTTATTAGATTGTAGCCGAAGGTTAAGCTATCATACTGCAAAACATATTCTTTTTTTAAGAACATATTAGAGAATTTTAGATGGAGTGTTGATTTTAAAAAGCTCATCTAATCCAAGAAAGAATATTAAATTCTTATTTTTGATTTAAATTACACTAACTAAATGATAGTTACAGCATTATAATGTGGAAATATCAAGATGATGTGGCACTCAAAATAGTAATTCATGAATGCAGTAAAAGGGTAAAAATGTGATGTTTTTAAATAATTTTAATAGCAAATCTGATGCACTGTTCAAAGCTGCCGCTATTCTTATTATATAACTTTCATGCATTTATTTATTTATTTTTGCACCACCTTAATGACTAATTTATTCATACCTGGCTGACACCTATTTGCAGAAGAAACAAAGGGAACATCCCCATAGAATAAATTGGCTGAAATCACTTGTTAGAGGCATGAAATAGTATTGATTTGTGTTATATAATGTAGGTAGACTGAATCCAGACACATTTTTTATTTGCAGCCTAGTTATATTAGCAATTAAAAAAGAAAACAGCAGTTACAGTATAAAATTGAATATAATTCATCAGTTCAATGCGAGTAAACAGATCAAAGGGTAATTATTACCATTCAAAGTGTCACTGTATTTAAACAGAATACACTGCCAGTTAATTTTAGATGGCAACATGCCAAAATGTTCAATAATGCACAGTAAGCCAAAACACAATATACTGTGTTAGTTGCCCATTCATATAAACACCAAATTTCAAAAATTAAATATGAGAAAAAAAGAACATATTAAAATATTCTGCATTTCAAAAGAATCATAAAAGATGCTTTCTCGTTTTGTCCATCTAGAAATGTTAACACATACTTCCACTACTTTATTATTCTCACTCTGAATTTGTCAATATTTCAAGGTGTTGATAATGTGATTGTCAAGTTCTTACCCAAACACTTCATATATTTTTATATTAAAATACAAAGGCATATGAATTCAAATAAATGTCCCTTAGAAAAGTCAGTCAGCTTCAAAACTAGGATTAGAAAAGTGCAGATCAAATATCTTTGAAAGAATGAATGACTACAAGCACAGCAGAATTTGACAGGCTTTCTTAGAAGCAAATCAGTCACATTTTAACATATCTTGATGACAGCTACATAACATATTATGAAACTATAGGAATTAATGATATACCACTTCTGATTACAGTTAGCATAACAGTAAGCAGGCAGTTGTGATGTATATGGACTACATAAAGCATCATATTTATTTTGTTTTTGGCCAACATTGTTGCAGCATGATTTTCAAAAATTGAAAAAAATACGTTTGAAACATTGAACTGCAAGGTCAATTCCCTGCATATTAATTAGGTTACATCTCGAATCTGATGAAAAATGCTATCAGATTTAACATTTTTGCCAAATAACGAACGTGATGTCCATATAAGAGCTCAAGTAAGTGTCACTGCTACACTTCAAATCACCCCCTGCTAACTATGTACTCCAACTCTGAGATCACACTTCAGTGAGGAAAGGGATGAATGTCCAAATTTGTACTGTACCAAGATCTCTATTCATTACATTGAACTCATATAAGCAAATGCACAGTGGTATTCGTTTATATGAACTATCAATAATTTAATGTTCAGCAGCATTGGAATCGGCTATCAGCCATTCGACATTCCCGTGTTTGCTGAGCCTATGTTCAACATTTTGACTCTAAACATCTAATTATAATATATGTGTGTGTGTGTATATATATATATATATATATATATATATATATATATATATATATATATATATATATATCTTTATACACACACATGCACACTCACATATGTACATATATGGTTTACTATCAAAAAGTTGAAAGTCAAAAAAATGATCTGTTCATTTGATTGAAAAGACATTCCGAATTTGGCAATGTCACTTGTACAGAATGTTGAAAATTATCATCATGCCCGCATTTGAACAAATTTGGAATGTCAGGAGGTAATGTCAGACCCTGAGAAAGTTGTGCTAAAGCTGCAGTATTAATTGAATGTCTACAGCACAAGTTTTTAGTTTTGCAGTGGGGTAAGCCCCCCTGACACCCAATCCCATAATTATATATTCCACCTCCTAGGTCACACTGCAGTAAGGAAAAGGGTAAATTTCTCAATCCCAACTGTAGTGCAATTTGTATCAGAACGTCAACTGCACATCAGTGAATGTACACTACTGTTTGTTAATGTGCATTCGAACAGTTTTAGAACAGCATTACCGAAACTGGATAGGACTCATTTGACCATCCCACTTTTGCATAAGAGCTGTTCCACATTTTGATAGTCAAACATATATAGATGGGTCCTTATCAGAAGCTTGAGTTTTCAGAAACTCAAAATTGATATGGTAGAGACAATATGATTGATTTTTCCAAAACCCCAAAGCTTTTGAATGGAGATAGCAGTACAGTGAGGATTGGCAATTTACCCATTACCCACTGCAGTGCAGTCATGGAGTTGGTATATATAGTATGCGGGGGTGGGGGGTGGGGCACAGGGGGGGGCTTGCCCCCTGCAAAACATAGAAAAAAATTTAGATTTTTGTTGTTTTCCAAAGTCTGAATTTTTGGAAACACGATAAAATCATCTCAACAATATGAATTTTGAGTTTCTGAAAACTTGAGCTTTTGACATAGACATATATATATATATATATATATATATATATATATATATATATATATATATATATATATATATATATATATATATATATATATATATATATATTTATTTATTTGTTTACCATGGTAGTACACTGATCTCAATGGACCATTTCAAGGCACAACCAGGTGAAAAATGTCACATAAGAAATGAACAAAGCATATTTACCACTACAAGGATATGCTAAACATATCTATCGATATAGGTGTGTATATATATATATATATATATATATATATATATATATATATATATATAGGGTCTAGGGAAAAAATTTGCTGTTCCAAGGCACAAACACACAACACAAGCACACCAAACAAACAGCAATCCACACGCATACACCTAAACTCTTATACCTAACCCTACACTAAACTATACATACACCACTAACTATCCACTTACCTTAACTCAAACCTAAGGTCTGTCACTATCGCACAGTCACCTCACCTGCACCCTAACCCTAACTCACCTAACCCGCCCTAACCCACATGTTCACACACTTGCACACTTACCTGAACCCGACCTGTAACTTTCCACCAGAGAGCTGAAAATACCGAAGCAACAGAAACAGACAACCAGATTATTTCCCTAGGAAAGAATTCAGTTTCCTGTTTCTTTGATAATGGGTTGATATTAGAACACTCGACATTTCAAAAGTTCGGTAACTAATATAGACTATATATATATATATATATATATATATATATATATATATATATATATAGATATATGGTCAACTATTTTGAGTCAGTCACCAGAGCTGTGGATGAAGGCAAGGTGGTTCATACAGCGTACCTTGATTTGGCCAAGGCCTTTAATACCATTCCCCACTCAGGAATCTTAGAAAAATTCACTAAGCTAGGCATCAATCCCTATATCACTAGGTGGGTTGCAAACAGATAGAACCCACTGTGTGAAAGTAGCTGACTCCAACTCAGACTGCTGACCAGTCACGAGTGGAGTTCCACAGGTTTCGGTCCTGGGTCCTCTCCTATTTGTTATCTTTTTCTCTGAAGTCCTGGCCAACACGAACAGACTCTGGCTGACAAATTCTGCAGATGATTGCAGGGTGAGAGCCACAATTAACTCCCCAAGTGATTCTGACATCCTACAGAAAGGCCTCACTGAGACCAACGACTGGTGCTAGAACCATGGCCTTAAGCACAATGCCAAAAAATGTATCATTATCCCCTTTGGGAAAAACCCGGTTCCCATGAATTACCACATTGATGGCAGGCCACTGAACACAAAGGCATCATAAGAGATCTGGGAACACAGATTGACAGCAACCTCTCTTTTGACCACAACATTGCCACTGTGGTCAGAAAGTCCTTCTATATGGCACATTTCATTGGTAAGGGTTTTGCATCCAGGAAGAAAGAGGTCATTGTCTCCCTCGACTCTTCCCTCATTAGGGCAATCAATGCCCCATTTGGCATGTACCTCACTAGACACCTGCAGCAACTTGAGAGGCTGCAAACGTACCTCACAAAGACTATCCTAGGCCTTAAACACTTGTCCTATATGGACAGACTTAAACAACTCTAACTATTCTCTGCCTCATATCGCCTACTTAGAGGTGATCTCTGCTTGACTTACAAAGCCATGTCTGACCCAGCTCTGTTAGAAATGTTACATCTGAAGAAATCCCAATCTCTCCATCCTACATGGTCCAGAGACCTCAACCTCATTACTACAATAAACAGAGCAAGCATGAGGGACAGGTTCATCACCCAGAGACTGCCCATGCTATGGAATAGACTTCCCATACATGTCAAGCGGAGCGCCTCACTTGCCCTCTTGAAGAGAAATCTTAATGAGTGGATGGGAAAAAGAAAATTCACCCCACGGATCACTCCAGTTGCTCTACTCGACAGAGGCACTGGGAACTAAGGTCAGGTGGCACGATGCCAGGGTAATCCTATGGGCTAGGCTTGTAAAGGCTCTAGGGCCATTAGTCTAGTACACACCTATGAACCTATATATAGATATATTTATTTATTTATATACATACATTTATAGATACAAGAATATGCTACATTTAATACATTTAAATAATTTAATTTTTTATATATAGAATATGTGACATTTTAATGCACGATTAAAAAATAAAATAAAATAAAAACTAGCTATCAGAAATCATGAGTGAGTGACTGACCATTTCTAATGACTGTTACCATATCAATAAACAGCTAGTTATGATGTGCAAAACCTACATAAAGAAACGTACTCATTTTCTTGTTACACTGCTTTTAAAACAGAGGAGAAAAATACTTCAAGGAATTCAAGAACAGTAGCATTTCATCCCTTGATTTGGAACATCAGCAAAATGTTACAGTACTTCCACTCTTAAAAAGACAAAGCATTTGATTAAAAAGAAAAAAAAAATTATAAGCCTTCTGTTAACTTTATAAGGAATTTTCTAGTTTTAGGTGCACCTCTAAATATACTGATGAATGGATAGATATATTTCATAAAAATGTCTGGAATTGATAATGTATGGATTGCTTTATGTAATTTTTAAGAATATATTTTTGAATTCAGTTTGAATGACAGTTTCTTCCTTTCTTTCTTTTGCACTGATTATCAGTTTTAACCTGCTTTATTATTCACATGCTTGCCTCATTATTAATGCATTTGGGAGCATCTAATTTAATTCTAATACAGCCTGTTAGCTCCTTCATCAGGAAAACCTTTTTATTGTACTACCATTTCAACACATATGTCGTATTTCAGAAGATGACATAGCCTGTCAGGTTAATGTGGAGCACTGAGGGCATCAGGTACTAACGGGCTTCATTCAGTGTACGTCCCATTCATTCTGCTGTCATTTACATAGTGTGTGGGATGACCAAGTCATGTAACTATGCTGTGCTCCTGGTTCACCCCCGTAATGAAGTACTTGCGTTAATGTGCTTGCCTGATTGACATTAAAAGTAAATACATACGTAAATAAATAAATGCGCTTGTAAGCAGGTTTTGTAGTTTTATGATGTTCTTCTTGCTGCTTTCTTGTAAGATCACAGAGGTAATATATATATCTTAGTGTGTTTTGAATGAAGAAGCCCTTCTTGTTGCTAGGTGCAGAGGGGGTGACACCTTTGAAAGTCTGCTGTATTTTGTGATGCCGTTAGATTTCATTGAATTTCAGAATCCTGACCAGATTATTTTTCTGCTTAGTTGAGGTTTCACGGGGATAATTGTAAGGACTTGATTTTTGATTCAGTGAAGTGTACTTGGAGTTTGAGGAGAAAAGTAACCTAGCAGTGTTTTTGCTTAGGTGTGGGTCTGAATATCTTTGCTCACAGTACTGCCATACATGAATCACAGAAAGGCTGGCAAGTACATTTGTGTTATATAATGTTGCAAAGTACTGTTATTACCATAAATAATTAAAATACATGCCATCACCCTCACCATCAACCTCCTTTTTTTTTTCATTTTTACATGAAGTCAGGCTATCACATATCAAATGTCACCGTCTCTATCTACTCAGCTCCACTCCAATCTTCTAACATCATTTTCACTTGCCTCAGGTCTTCTCTTATACAATCCGTCCACCACTTGGCTGCTGGTCCTCATCTTCTGTACCCTTCTTCCTGTTTGACCTGAACCAGCCTTATTTATTTATATTTATTTATTTGCCATTTGTTTACTGGTAAGTATGGACTAGGCATTGCTGCCCATTCTCAGTGGAGTCTCAGGGAGAAAAGCTCCATAATAAAGTTATACATGGACTGAGACACATTTTCTTTGACATGAGAGTAGAAGTAACAAGATTTAACAGTGAAATTACAGATCATATGAGTAACAAGCTTTATGATTTGCTAAGTCATTTATGACTGCAAGTTTACAGAAGCAGATGTACATGTGGCTTAACAGTAAAATCACAGAGAAGTTATAGTTGGAGTCCTCAAATAGTACACATTCAGCTCAATAAAGCAGAGCTGTCTTGCAATACAGCTTTGCTAATAGTTCAAAATTTAGATGTTTTCTTAGATTATTAAGTAAACAATGCTGCCTTGAAGTGCATATGTTGGAGGGCAGAGATTAAGTGTTCTATCCTGATGAGGGGAGAGGGGATAGAAGGGTGGGTTTAATTATTTTCAAGGTAGACATGGGCATAGCCAGTTCTGTATATAATGTTTTTTTTTAGATCTGATTTGACAGATATTAGGCTATTAATTTGCCTGTAATTGAGGCTAAATTTTCCCTTCTGCTCTGATGTTGTCATTGTATATGTTCATAGGTCTGTACTAAGCCAATGACCACTGAGACCTTTACAAGCCTAACCCTGTAACCCAAATAGCTGCCATGAGTTATTGTGTCTTAGAGACTCTTTTAAGGAAATATCTGAGACAGATACTTGTCCCTCCAACATGTCCTATTTATACCATATGGAAAGTTAAACATTGGATCTACTGGTTCTGACACTGTTCATTTTGCAGATATGCAAAAGATCCATCAAAGTTTGGTCCAAGGATGCCTTATAGGCCAGGCATAGATCACCTCTCAACAGTCTGTAGAAAACAGAATACAGAGATAGGGCTTTGAGATGACCTGCATAGGACATTTTGTTTATGCCCTGTATTCTTCTTGTGGGAAGCCTCTGTGAACAGTCCAATTTTTGCATTTTCCTGGTGAAATATATACTGAATGGGCATTATACTTAGATATGATGAAAGCACAATGACTTTTCTGGTCCTGAATGCCATACTCTTATGTAGAAATTGAGTGGCATAAAATGATTTTCTTAAAACATTATATGCATGTAGATCAAATCCCAGGCTACTAGCTACATGCCTCCCCAAGTCACTGACTACTGGGTTTACTCTTAGGGGTGTTTTATCAGTGAGGTAGTTCCTTAGGGTGGTCTCTACCCAAAAGGTGCTATTATGCATTTCTTGGGACTGAGTTTTAAGACATGGCTTAGGAGCCAGTCATTTGTCTGCATTATACTGTCCTGTAAGATGTTGGTGTCATGGGGGGAATCATTGCCTGTACTAGGTTTTCAGTCATATGAGACTTGGTCTGCCAGATTCCCTTGATATTGGCCATGACTTCCAAGAAATAGATTCCAAACAGGGCCTGACCCAGCACAAAACATGAGGGATTCCATTGATGGAGTATTTTTTTCCAAATATTAACTTCTTGGGTCATATCTCTGAACCAGTTGGTTATTTTGCAAATTGCATAGTGGTCTATGCCTAATTCTGTGAGTTTATTAACAATGCCCAAGTGGGTTGTTCTATTAAATGCCTTGACTGGGTCAAGGTAGGTAGTATGCACAGTTCTGCCCTCCTGCATTGCGTTGGTGGCCCTCTCTAAGAAGTCCACCAGGTTTAGTAGGCATGACCTGCCCTTGATGAAAACAAACTGGGTTGGGTCCTTTTGCTGAAGGTTTCTTATGTCATTTTTAATAATTTCCATGATAATTCTTTGCATGGCTTTACAGTTTACACTAGTCATACTAATGGATCTGTAGTTCCTAAAATCCATTGAAGATCTGCCTTTGGGCAGATTGATAACTGTTGCCATCCTCCATTCATGTGGCACAAAGCCTGTTTGGAGGCTATGGTTAAAAAGTGTCTCCAATGACCCTGAAAGATCATATTTCAGGCTGATTATAAGGCATTGCAGGATATTATCATGTGCATCAAGTCCATGTTTTTGGTCTTAGAAGGGACATTTTGGACCTGCTCCCGATTAAAAGTTGGCAGGGTTATATTTCATAGCATTTCCTGGGGGGTGGTTGGCATGAGTTTGGGGGAGATGTTGAAATTGGAGCTGATTTTGTAAGTCAGTAGATATGGTATATCTTCTGGCTTCATAAATGTGGCTCCATTTATTACCAGTTCAGCACACTGTTTTATGTTGCCTTTAAGGTTTTGGACATAGCTATTGAAGGTCTTACAGTTGTCTTTGATGTGTGAAACTACCTTTAAATCAAAGTTAGCTTTGTTGCACGTAATTTGCCCACTATTCAGCTTGAGGAGAGAGTTTTTATCTTTGTTGCTGTTGTGCTTCCTAAGTTTAGCTATGACTTTTATCTTTTACTGTACAGTCTGTATAATATTCGATTCCACCATGATGGCTTGTTTTTTCAGATATTTTTGAGTTTATTTCTGGCAAGTACCACAGCCTCTATGCAGCAATTGATGGGGTTGTATAGAGTTTCTGTGAAGAGATCTGCATAGGCTGCTGTGTTATCCGAGTTTGGAGGGGCCTAAAATTTTGACATGTTATCTCTTAATAAAAGGTAGTCTACTTTGGAATAATTCCTAACTGTTACAGGGTTTACTACTGTTACAAAATTGATTTTTATTTCAAAGTAGACAGCTTTGTTATCTAACCTCACCAAAGAGGACACACCACTGGTTGGGGGTGGCAGGGTTCAACATTTCACCATATTTGCGAATATCAAGTATAGTATGTGTGCACCTCTGGTGGGCATATGCACTATCTGGTCTAGGTTCATGGGTTCATAGGTTGGTACTAGGTTATCGGCCTTAGGGCCTATACAAGCCTAGCCATAACAATTCCCTGGCTATTTCTTCCCACACTATTTACTTCCCTGGACCCCTGTCTAGCAGGGCAACTGACGTGATCCCCAGGGTGAATTTCTTTTCTCCCATCCAATTGTCAAGGTTCCTTTTGAAGAGGGCCAAAGAGGCACTCTGCTTGACATGTATGGGCAGTCTATTCCAGAGTCTGGGGAGTCTCTGGGTCAGGAATCTATCCCTCCAGCATGTTTTGTTTATTGTGATGACAAGGTTTAGATCCCTGGAGCATGTGGCTCTGAGGAACTGGGATTTCTTTAAGTGCAGCATGTCCAACAGCTCTGGGTTTGACATGGCCTTGTATGTTAAGCAGAGATCGCCCCTGAGTAGATGATATGCGGCAGAGTATAGCTGAAGTTTTTTAAGGCGGTCAGCATAGGGCATCTGCTTTAGGCCTGTGATTCTTTCAGTGAGGTATTTCTGCAGCCTTTCCAGTTGTTGCAGATGTCTTGAGAGGTACATATCAAATGGGATGTTGTATTCTATAATGGATCTAATGAGGGATAAGTACAGTGGGACAATTACCTCATTTTTTCTGGATGAAAAGCCCTTAGTGATGAGGTGTGCCAAATAGAAGGATTTCCTGGCTGTTGTGGTGGTTTGGTTATCGAAGGTGAGACCACTGTCCACCTGTGTCCCTAAGTCTCTTATCACACTTTCAGTGTTTAGTGTACTGCCACCTATGTGGTAATTCATGGGTACATGTTTTTTCCCAAAGGGGATAACTATACATTTCCTGGCATTGAGTTTGAGCGCATGGCTCTGGCATCAAGCATCTGTTTCTGTAAGGCCCTTTTGTAGAGTATCCACATCATTTGGGGATTCAATAATGGCTGCCAGTTTGTAGTCATCTGCGAACTTTGTTAGTCAGAGTCCCTTAGTGTTGGCCTGTACTTCAGAGAAGTAGATGCCAAACAAGAGCGGTCCCAGGACTGAACCCTGAGGTACTCCACTTGTCACTTGTCTGGAGCTGGATTTGGAGTCAGCTACATTTACAGTGTGGGTTCTGTCAGTAAGCCAGTTAGCAACCCATCGAGTGACGTAGGGATTAATGCCCTGCTTAGTAAGTCTATCTATGATTCCAGAGTGGGGGATGGTGTCAAAGGCCTTGGCAAGGTCCAGATAGGCTGTGTGGATGGCCTTACCCTCATCCACAGCTCTGGAGACTGATTCAAAGAAGTCAGTCAGGTTCAGGAGACAAGATCAGCCCTTCATGAACCCAAACTGGGTGGGGCCCAGTGTTTAAAGGCTGCCAATGTCTTTGTTTATAAGTTCCATGATAATACGTTCCACGGCCTTGCAGATCAGGCTCGTCAGACTGATGGGATGGTAGTTCCCAGGATCCAAGGTGGATCCTCCCTTGTGGAGTGGGAGAACTGTAGCTGTGCACCACTCAGTGGGCATGAAGCCTGAGGTGAGGTTATGATTAAACATGACACTTAGGTGAGGTGCCAATTCATTTTGTAGTTCATGCAGTACACAGCCTGGGATGTCATCTGGTCCCATGGATTCTGTATTCTTAGCTTTGGAGTGTGCATTTTTTACCTGTGTGGCCGTTATTACCAGAATTTGGCAATCTTCCGGTATTGAGATGGGCCATTTAGGGGGTGAAAGGGGGCTGAAGTTGGCACTGCATTTATCTGCCAGGATATTGGCAATATCCATGGGATCACTATATTTAATGCCATTCTGTTGTAGCTCAGAGCAGATCTGAGCATTGCCATTTAGATTATTGACATAGTTATAGAATGCCTTGTGGTTGTCTTTGTAATCTTTGGCAATTTTTGTTTTCATGACTAGCTTTGGAGGATTTCATGAGGGATCTCAGCTTCTTACTGAGGTTGGTAAGGGAGTTTTTTGCATTATGGGATTTTCCCCCTTTCTACAACAGTTTCTTCCTTTTGTTGTAAAATTTGTTTATGGCAGGGGACCACCAGATTGGCTTCCTTTTTTTTGGAGGAGAGCATCTTGGTTCTTTTGGGATGGCATGATTCATGGATGAGTGGATTTGGTCATACAGTGCATTAGTGTTGGATTCAGCAGTCAAACTTTCAGTTCTCGTCTGCATGGGTGTCATGAAGTTTGTCACTTCTGACTTGAGTAGCATGAAGTTGGCTTTGGAGAAGTGTTTTATGGAGGTTTCCTTACTGGGGTGGGATGTGGATGTTAAGGGTGATTAGCTTATGGTCAGACCTGACCAACGAGGGGGTGACCATAGGTTTGGAGCATCAATTTCCCATGTTGGTAATGACCAGGTCTAAGATATTGGAGCCCCTGGTGGGACAATGGATTAGTTGATCCAGGGTGTTGGAATTTATGAATTCCAAGAACCGTTGAGCAAAGGTGTTGGTACACAAGTAGTTTTCCCAGTTAATGGCAGGGTAGTTGAAATCACCCAGCATTAGGGTGTTTGGCTGTATCTTAATATTTTCCAGTATGTTTAGAAAGGTGTAGTGAGAATCTTGGGGCATGGTGGGGGATATGTAGCAAGCTCCAATTTGGATTGAAGTCTTACCTAGTATTAGTTGCATCTGGAGAATTTCAGACACACTGTGCTAGGCAAATAGCCTGTTGGTGTGAATATCCTTGGTGAATATGGACACTCCTCCACCTTTAGTGTTTTAGTCCTGGTTTGGTGGCCGAAAAGTGTGGTAGGAGTTGTAGCCTGTTATTTCAGGGGTGCTCTCTGGAGCCTTGAACCAGGTCTCAGTTACTGCATAGATATCGATGTTCTCCATTTTTAGGAGTGCCTCAAGAGAGTGCATTTTGAGGTTTAGACTTCTAGCATTGAGTAGCATTATCTAAAGAATTGACATGCTTGTGCCTGTTACGGTGGTGGTTTTGTCCTATGAACTTTGCCTAAAAAGGCAACTATAGGGGTGGCAAGAGCCTTAGCCAGTAACTTGAATCCCAGGGGTGACAGGTGCAGACCATCTCTGGCAAAACATCATGGTATGTCGATCATGTTGTCCCAAGCAGACAGATACTGGATCCCCTTTGAATGACACCAGAAGCTTAGCCAATTGTTGAAGTCAATCATTTTGTCCTTATATTGTGGTATCATTCTGGGCGAAGGCAGGATGCTATTCAGGGCTAGTGTCATACCTGCCTGGGCCACATGATCTGAGAGCTCTTCTATGTCTCTTTTCATGTGGTCCAAGGAGGTACGTCTCAAGTCATTCACTCCAACATTGACAATGACAAAGTCATATTTGTACTTGTTGTGGACTGACTTGAATGCATGCATTATGTGGCAGATCCTGGCACCCGACAGGCAGCTGACTCTAATTTTCTCCTTGTTCAGCCTGGTGAGTGGGACATCAGTGTGCCTAACTATAGAGTCACCTATGACTAAAGTGTTAGGTACGTTGTCTTGCCTTAGGGACTGTTGCTGGGTGGCACACTGGTGTTGTGATCTATGTAACACTTTGGTTTTGATTGGTGTTTGTTTGCGTTTCAGATTCAGAGGTCCATGTTGCTTGTGCGGGTTACAGTTAAGGGCCTCTGGATATGTAGATTTAATGTTGCTATGTGTGGGTGTTGGTGGTGTGGGTTTAGAAGGGCTATGTGTTGCTTGAGGTGTAGTGCAGGTGTTAACCTTCTCCTCTTGACTGTCTAGCACAGTCTTGGGTGGAGAGAGCTTTGCTTCCAGTTTGGCTATGTAAGTGCATCTCTCACAGGTTGTAGTGTTGGGTGGTAGGAGGAGAGGGTTGTCTGTGTACATGAGGCAATTACTGCATTGCCCCAGTATGCCTAGATTCACCAGGAGGACAGGGGAAATCACCGTGAGCTGACCCTTGGACATGCCTGGTTTGGTGCTTTAATTGTAAAGTACAGGAGCTGTTTTCACTTGCCTTAGCAAGGTACTTTGCAATTATAGGCTGTTTAGTGCCTACAATTAATTTCTCCTTATTAACAAGGAGAGTTGAGTGCTTGTATCAGTTTAAGGCTTCCTAGTGCTTTCCAGCAGGTATTAGAGCAAGTGCTAGTCACAGGGATGCTTAAAGGTAATATGAAAAAAAAATGGTTTAAACATTGCAGTGTGCACTAGATAAGTTAGATGTGAAAGTAGGTAACTTAAGTTTTACCTGTCTAAAAAGTTATATTTTAGTGGAGAGTCACTATTTTTAAAACAGCAAGATAGATTGAAAGGGGGTGGTCACTTTTGTAATCTGGTACTATGGAATACAGTAGGATGGCCAATAAATTTAAATAGTTGAAGGGGAGTGATTTCACAAAATGTTAATTTTGTGCTTACTCATACAAGCCAGTGAAAGCAGAGAGGAAATGAGATATATGGTCAAATTAACATAAGAGGCAGGCAACTAGAAAGACAGTGGTATTTAAGAAGACGACAGTAGGCGGGAGGGAGGGTGGAGAAAATTTCTGCCTGACTCAGAAGAGACAGAGCTGTGGTCTCTTTTGAAGTTTTAATATGCAGTTAAAAGCAGAATACAAGTAAAACACGAGGCAAAGAAAACAAATCACAGTATTAAAAATATAAAAAGGCAATAAAGTAATAAAAATACAACAAATAAAAAGCAAACTAAACTTTCCTTCACAGCAAAGTGTAGCAGTGTATGGGTGACTTTTCTAGTAAAGCTCTGAAATGTTTCATTTTACCCCTTAAATAGAAGGTTTAGTTCCTAGTTCCACCCCCCTCAGTTAACAAATGATAAACCTTAAGTGACATCTTCTGTCTTATATATGAGTCCTTAATTGATCAGCTCTAATTTCTGCCTGACTCACAAGAGACAGAGCTGTGGTCTCTTTTGAAGTTTTAATATGCAGTGAAAAGCAGAATACAAGTAAAACACAAGGTAAAGAAAACAAATCTCTGTATTCAAAACATAAAAAGGCAATCAAGTATTACAAATGTTTATTAAACCCAGGAATCTCTGAGCCTGCAAATTTGGGGTTGAGTAATATTCCCAGTCTATGGAGGGATAATTAAAGTCACCTATGAGTATGGTATTTGTTTGAATGGCTGGTGTCACCAGTTGGTCTAAGAAAGAGATATGGGTTTCCTGGATCATGGGGGTAACCTATAGTTTGCTAGGATATGGTAACTTGCAAGTAAAAGGCCCATTAGTGGTTCTGGCTAAACATGAGAACATTAAAATATACAATTTTCCACACACTTTGGTTGATTCCAGCATGGCTGATTTTCTTAGCAAAGGACTGAATTTTGTACTTAGCTGTAGGACACATATTGCAAAGGTTGTTATTGATCTAAAGCTTTATTTATGTAAGCTTAACTTCAAATTACTATTCAAAGGTGACATGACAATATCTGCTGATACACATATAGCTAGTACATTTAACCCACCCCTCCACCCTGATCTTATGATTTATGAGAAAATATGTAAACTTGACCTTCAACACACTGCATAACAGCAACAAGACCGCAGATAATCTAGAAAGTAATGAAAGGAAACTGTTAACATATCTCAAAGGCAGAATATCAGAGTTATGAAACCTGACAAAGGGGTGGGTTACTGATTATGGATGTGCATGACTACAATGAGAGAATGACAAAAATGTTGGAAACAGATACATATGAAGAAGTTTCCAAAAATCAGGATAATGGAGCCTACAAAAGTATAACAGTGTCACTGCAGGACATGTTTCTTGAGAGATGTATTGATATCAATGGGATATCAACTTGTATAACTATCTCACTATGTCTTCTGTTACAGTACCATTGATCTGTGGTACACTGAAGATTCATAAGAGGTGAACAAACCCCCTATGCATCCCATACTCAATGGGTGCAATTCTGTCACTTATGCCTGTGCTAAGTATTTGGATCTTAAGTTAAAAGGTAAGTGTAATGATGCCTATTGATGTGAAGGATCTTTTCTCGGTGATCCCACAACAGTTGGGTAGTGACTGAGTCAGTGAATGTTTATTTGAAAAAGCTGTATCACAATTGGAAATTAATTTCTAGGTGGATCTGTTTGAGCTTGTACTATAAAACTACTACAAACAGTATACTACATACAGCATACTTCAGGTGCAACTAACATTGGGTAAGACAGCGATTTAGGTCGTAGCCTGCTATGGGTTCCCAACCATGTCCCAAGACTCACACTCCATGTTCCTAAGCACCCTGGAGAATATTAGAGTCCAACCTAACACTTTCTTACAAGGCGACTTCATCTACCCCTCCATTAACTGAGTAAACTACTCATGTACCAATACACTTGCCTAACGTTTCCTGGAGTTCATTAATTCCAATGGCCCTGGACCAGCTCGTTCTTACCCCCACTAGAGGTAGCAACATCCTTGACCTGGTCATTACTAAGATGGGCAACCATTGCTCTGCACCAATAGTCAGCTCCTCCCTGGTTACCTCCGACCACAAACTAATCACCTTGGAAATCCACACTCTTCAATCCCCCTCCCCCCGCAAAGGTAACCATCATGAAAAACTTCTCCAAAGCTAACTTTTGGCTCCTAAAAACAGACATAGTTAACTTCACGGCACCCACACAAATGGAGAATAGTTGCGTGACTGGAGATTCATACACCAATGCATTGTACGAACACGTACACAAATGCATGGATCTCACTATACCCAATAGAACCAAGACGCTCTCCTTCAAAAAAAGGAAGCCAATCTGGTGGTCTCCTCCCATAAACAAACCCTACAACAGAAGGAGGAAACTGATGTGGAATAAGGTGAAGTCCCAAGACTGGAAAAACTCCCTTATTAGCCTCAACAAAAAGTTGAAATCCCTCATCAAATCCTCTAAACGTAACAATGAAAACAGAATTGCAGCAGATAGTAAAGACAACCACAAGGCCTTCTATAGTTATGTAAAGAATCTCCATGGCAATACCTAGATTTGCTCTGAGCTACTGCACAATGGTTTCTCCTATAGTGAGCCAACAGATATTGCCAGTATACTGCCAACAGATTCAGTGCCAACTTTACCCCTCTTCCCCCCAGGACCAATCACAATACCAGTAGATTGCTAGGTACCCAGTATTACTGCTGCACAGGTTAAAACAGCACTGTCTAAGGCCAAGAATACAGCTTCTGTGGGACCTAACAATATCCCTGGTTGTGTTCTACAGGAACTGCAGAATGAACTGGCATTTCATCGGTGTGCCCTGTTCAATCACAGACTCACCTCAGGCTTTGCCCCTACTGAATGGTGCACTGCTACAGTCATCCCTCTCCACAAAGGAAGAGCGACTACTGACCCTGGGAACTATCGCCCCATTAGCCTGATGAGTTTGATATGCAAAGCTATGGAAAGCATCATCATGGACCTAATAAACAAGGATATAAAGAATCTCCAATCTCTGGATCCCACACAGTTTGGTTTTGTGATGGGTAAATCATGCCTGCTCAACTTGGTCAACTTCTTTGAGTCAGTCACCAGAGCTGTGGATGAAGGCAATGTAATTTATGCAGCCTACCTTGATCTGGCCAAGGCTTTTGATACCATTCCCCACTCAGGAATCTTAGAAAAACTCCCTAAGCTTGGCACCAACCCTTACATCACTAGGTGGGTTGCAAACTGGCTCACAGATAGAACCCACAGTGTGAAAGTAGCTGACTCCAAGTTAGACTGTCGAGTAGTCACAAGTGGAGTCCCACAGGGTTCAGTCCTGGGTCCTCTCCTGTTTGGTATCTACTTTTCTGAAGTCCAAGCCAACACAAAGGGACTCTGGCTGACAACGTTCACAGACTATTGCAAGTTGGGAGCTATTATTAACTCCCCATGTGATGTTGACATCCTACAGAATGGCCTCACTGAGACCAACAAATGGTGTTAATACAATGGCCTTAAGCTCAATGCCACAAAAAGTGTCATTATCCCTTTGGGGAAAACCCAGTTCCCATGAATTAACACATTGATGGAAGTCCACTGAACAAAGAAGGCATTATAAGAGATCTGGGAACACAGGCTGATAGCAACCTCTCTTTTGATCACCACATTGCCACTGTGGTCAGAAAGTCCTTCTATGTGGCATATCTCATTACTAAGGATTGTGCGTCCAGGAAGAAAGAGGTAATTGTCTCCCTCTACTCTTTCCTCATTAGGCCAGTCATCAAGTACAATGCCCCATTTGGCATGTACCTCACTAGACACCTGCAACAACTGGAGAGGCCACAAAAGTACCTCACAAAGAGGACCCTAGGCCTTAAACACTTATATATGGACAGACTCAAAAAACTCCAACTATTCTCTGTCTCATATTGCCTACTTAGAGGCAATCTCTCCTTTACTTACAAAGCTATGTCTGAACCAGCTTTGGTAGAAATGCTACATCTAAAGAAATCCCAATCCCTCTGTACCACATGCTCCAGAGACCTTAACCTCATTATCACAATTAACAGAACATGCTGGAGGGACAGGTTCATAACCCAGATACTGCCCATGCTATGGAACAGACTTCCCATACATGTCAATCAGAGCACCTTGTTGACCCTCTTCAAGAGAAACTTGATGAGTGGATGGGAAACAAAATTCACACCGGGGAAAACTCCAGTAGTTCTACTCAACAGAGGCACTGGGAACTAAGGTTGGGTGGCACTATGCCAGGATAATCATATGGCTAGGCTTGTAAAGGCCCCAGGGCCATTAGCCTAGTACACACCTATGAACATATAATTTGAAGGAAGGTATTTTCTGCAGAAAGTAGGGGTGGCCATGGGGTCACCAAGTGGTACCATTTTTGCAAATCAGGTTATGGCCCAGTGGGAAAGGAGGTATGTTTTAAATAGACATGAATACAAAGAGAAGATGCCCCTGTATTTAAGGTACCTGGGTGACATCTTTATTTTATGAGCAGGAGATAAAAATGACTTAAAATAATTTTGTATCTGTTTGAATGGCACTACTGTTTTTTTTACCTTTACATATGAAATGAGCAACACTATTATTTCTTATTTAAATGTAAACATTCATAAAGATCAATATGCTAAAATATTTCTTTCTAAAATATGCAGGAAGGAAGCATATACCAACTCATTTTTGCATTATGATAATGCTCATCCTGCCCATCAAAAGAGATCATCTGTCAAGGGACAACTGGTCTATGCAGCCAGGTTGGTCACATTAGATGAAGAGTTTCAAACAGAATGTGACAACTTGAAAGCAATGTTTAAAGCTGGGGGCTATCCAGATTGTTGACAGAACTGATTAGAGAGGTTTCCCATAAAAGGAAAAGTCGTTATTTTTGGGTCTATATTATTAACGCAAACATCCAGAATATTGAATACAACTCCGTCGACACATAAACGTTAATCTACAAATCCAGCGAACTACCAAACCATCGAACCTGAAGACATCGAACATGTTTGTTGGCCAGCAACGTGATTGTGCGAATGAGAAAATATATAATTTTCCCCACTGTAGTGCAGTCTTGGAGTTGGTATATTTAAGTAGGGGGGGTGTGGGGGGCACAGACCCCCACATGGGGGGTGCAGGGGGGCTTGACTCCCCTGCAGAAAGTATGTTAATATAGTTTTATTTAGTTGGGTTTGACTTACCTGAATGGCGCTTTTGATAACGTAATGCGTTCGATGTCTTCATTTTTGATGGTTTGGTAGTTCGCTGGATTTGTAGATCAGTGTTTATGTGTCGATGGAGTGGTATTCGCTTTTCTGAACATTTGAGTTAATAATATAGACCCGTTATTTTCAGCCAATATTAAATAATGAAAAAAAGTGAGGTGAAAATACATGGGGACATCAGCACAGATAAATTAGCTTACACCTCTAATTTTATTGCATCTTACACTAGTGATTATTGGACAATAAGAACTATACCAGTAAAACATTGGGTACTTATTGAGAAAGATGGCCATTTAAGAGCCATACTAAAAGAAAAATCTAGATTAATTACAAGAAGAGGTACAAATATAAAGCTCTGTTAGAGCAAAAAGCAAAAATGAAAAGAACCTAGGAATAAACAAATTATGTGTTGTTATTGTGCCTTAATTAATGCAAGGGATAGTTTTAAAATAAGAAGTATTAAGTACAGGCTGTGAGGCAAAGACAACTGTTGCACAAAAGGGGTGGTATATTTGGCCACCTTCATACTATGTAGGAAAACAGAGAGAGCCTTGAAAAAAGAGTATATGAGCCTGAATATGCTATTAAGAAGTAAAAATTAACTAATGCTCTAGCCAAACGTTATTAGTAATGAGGGCCATGAATTTAAATATATGGTAATAGACCAAGTTTTGGTCAGTCCAAGGGACCTTGTCCTTTGCAATTAGAGGAGCAACAATTAAAATGGCAAATCATGCTTAATGCATATGTATGGCCAGGTCTGAATGAATATTCATCAGTGAATAGTGTGCTTAAACATAGGTCCTTAAATAAATACATTTAGTACTGCTAGCATAGCATTATTACTGACATAGAAAAGCAAGGTATTATTGTGTTTTTTGAATTTTTTTGCATGTATTATTTTTTTGGATGTACTGCTTTACATGCTTTTTTTTCCAAATTTTTTATAATACTTTTTATATTTTTTATGTTTTTTCTTCATATGGAGTTTATATGTCTTTTATCTATACACTGGGTTATACATTTATTTATTTATTTATTTATTTATATAAATTATTAAAAGTGGCAGTTTTTTATAGCATTTTAACAGTAATTGTATAATGAAGTGGTATAACAACAATAGCTACGATGGTTCTTAAGGTTTTGTAATAGTAATAAAGTAATAATTTAACTGCTGGAAATTATCATAACATGACATGTATTGAATGAATGCCAGGCACCTTCTTTTGTTGTACTACATTTGTGATGTCTTCTGCTATTTAAAAAGCAGCTTTAAGGTACTTTACTGTTTTTTAATGGAATATTTGGTCAAGGTATCTTTAATATCTATTGACTCTAGTGGGTCATGTGATGGCGAAAAGTTTTAAAAGTTGATGCATTCAGTTTTGAGTTAGATCTGAAGAAGTATGGCAATGATTAAACGAAAACGCTAATAATAAAATTGGGGTCTGTATACACAGAGTTTTTCACTTTATGTTGTTTTTTTGTTTTCAACAGGATATGGTATGGGACTTTATCAGTGATAATTTGGGCAGGGAGAAACTCCACTGCATCATCTTGTGCTACCAACATGAAGGTATGATTGTTATTTGTGTAGATCAAGACAGTTCCAACATTAGTCCCTGACTGTGAAGTTGCTGGTCTAAGTGTGTGGAAGTCATTGAAGCCTTGTACTGCCAGGATACTCTCGGCAACTTTAAACCATGTCTCAGTAACTACACAGGTGTTTACATTCTCCAAGGTAAGGAGAGCTTGAAGGGAGTAGAGTTTCTTGTTTAGACTCCTGGTATTGAGAAGTAATACCTTTAGATTGATTTGAATAGATTTTACTATGTCAGAAGGTTTGTCAATTTGGCATTGCCTGAAAAAAAGCAATTTGAGGGAGGACTATGTTTTTGCCAGTAATTGAAAGCCAAGAAGGGACAGGTGCAGACCATCCATGGCAAAGCAACACAGCCGGTTGACTGTAGCCTCCCATGCTGACAAATATTGCATCCCCTAAAATGATAGGAGAAACTAAGCCAAATATTAAAGTCAATCATCTTCTGTTTATATTGAAGGATCATGCTTGGTTAAGGTAGAATGCTGTTCAATGCTACTAAGCACTACCAGTTTCTAACATATAGTCTGAATGTTCCATAATGTCTATCTTCATGTAGTCTAGGAAGGTAGGTCACAAATCATTTACATCTGCACGGACTATGACTGAATCATACTGGAATCTATGGTACACTGACTTGAGCACATGAATAACTTGTGAGATCCTGGATCTCGAAATGCAACTGACTATTACTTTCTGCTTGTTTAGCCTGATGAGAAGGGCATCCATATGTTGCACAATGGAGTCCCCTATGACAAGATTCCTGGATAAAATAAATCCACCAGGAAAGGAAGCAATAGAATCCAAACTCAAGAAAGTTGGTTATATATGTGTGTGTGTGTGTATATATATATATATATATATATATATATATATATATATATATATATATATAATTTATGTTTAAATGTGTATAGATATTACAATACATTATATAGACACATCTATTGATATGTATTTATATTATTTATTCATTTATTTATATCAAGTAATTATTCTATTTGCTTAATTGATTTAAATTATGGGTCATGTGACTCAATGACATAACAGTATTTAAGTGATTGTAGTGAGTAAGGTATTTTTTCTGAAGAAGCTCAGTTTTAATAAAGTGAGTGAAAGTGCAAAAACAGTCTTGAGTTTGGATTCTATGCTTCCTTTCCTCGTGGATTTACTTTGTTTCAGTTTCATTTGACTATTTGGTAAGATTCCTGGATAGTCTGTTGGCTTATGGGCTTAATAGGTGAGGCTCCACTTGGTATTACTGTATGTATAGTATTGGGTGTTGTTTTTGTAGAGTGCTTTTGGGTTTGCTGAGGATGGTTTTTGCAAATGTTGTGTCTGGGAGGTCTTTAGGGTTTGGGAAGATTGCATTTAAGTACTTCAGCATATGTTAGTTTAAGTGGTGGGTGTAGCATGTGTGTTTATGGCAACCAGGTTGTTATTATGAGTGCCTGCCTGCAATATTTTTGTTCCAGTGACAGTGTGTATGTACATCTCTCACATGCTGTATCTGTTTCTTTTAAGGATTAAATTGCATTCAGTGAGCATGCAACAATTACTATATTGTCTCAGGATGCCCCGATCTACCAAACTGTCAGTGGAGAAATCTGAAAAGTGCATATCCATTATTTTAGATCTTTTATTAGTTTATCTATAGGGGTTTGGTGCACTGAGAATTTATAGGGGTGAACTAAGGATATTTTAGGACTAGGGATTAGACTATGTTATGTAATACTAAATTTAAGGGGCAGTGCTCCTCAAAGTGCAGACTAGCTGCTCTGTGTGCATCAGTGCACAAAGTAGGTACCTGACACAACTGGGTGCAGTTTCAAGGGAAGTTTTACATGGAAAATGTACTTTCTAAATGTCTGCTACTACACAAGGCAAACCACTGTTGCATGATGAGCAACTGCACACTGAATTATTGATACAGACTCTAAAAACATAGAAAGCTGGCTAATAGTTCTCCTTGCCAATGAAATGACTGCACTCAGGGTTCTCTAGTGTGTTTCCCAACTAAGACAGACGAGGGTACCACCAATTGCCACTAGACTGATAACCTTTATTCTTCTTAATGTAAAACCACAAAAGAAAGTTTACTGGAGTATAATAATACTCATATATCTGTCAACTAGCAAAATAATGAATTCATAGCAAATAAATCGGCTAAACTAACAATGAGAGGTAAAATCCACTTTATTTAGAAAAAACTAAATGAAAACTCCAGCCAGTGACCTCCCAAACATCCTGTAACAGAGGCACATGGGATATATGCAAATGACCCTTATGAACATTAAGTGTTTGAGGTCATAACAAGGCCGAAATATGCATATCCATAGCTAGTGGGGTTTGGCTTTATTGGCCTGAAGTTGTCCATTAAAATGACTTCAAATGTAAAAGTCATGGGCAATCAGAATCACCATATAGCTGAAACACCTGATGTTCATAAGGGTCATTTGCATATATCCCATGTGCCTCTGTTTCAGGAGGTTTGGGAGGTCACACATTGGAAGTTCTAGCTTGGCTGGAGTTTTCATTTAGTTATTTTCTGATTGGTTTTTCAGTGTGATCTTCTAACTCTTTGTTTTACTTTACTTTATTTACAAAATAAAGCACAATGAAAGGCATTGAATACTTCAAGATTTCATTAGCAGTGTAAGGAAAACACCTTATAGAAGTGTGATTTTTCATTAAAAGTACTTAACTTTGGCTGGATGGAACTAGATGCAAGAAAAATACCTGGCCAATAATGTGTCTATACTCACGGCTCTCAAGTATTTTTCCTGACTTGGATAGAAGGATAAAAGTACTTAGCTTTGGCTGGATGGAACCAAGTAAAACACTTCTCAGGTACAGTAGAGGACACCTAGTGTTACTAAGCTTTGTGGAACTGAGCATCTCCATTGCCTCAACAGCTATTACTTCACTGCTCAAGTTTCTGTCCTATATATATTTATATTCATCACACCACTGTATTGTAAACCCAACTTTTCAACTTCCTTGGCCATTTTCTCTGGCACACAATGCTTGCCAGTTTGTACCATTTGGCTGCAGCACATATGATTCTAGCTCTGACCTCTGAATTCAGACTTCCTTTCTCTTCAACCATTCCTCCCAGATACTTGAAGCTGCTATCCTATTCCACTGTTTTCTCTTCTATGTGGATTTTAAGTTTGGTGTGATTTCCCCTATTTGCTGCCATGGCCACTATCCTCTCTGTAACTTAGCTTCATCCCATGTGACTTCAGTTTTGATTTCCATCTCCCATTATTTGCTGGTATTCCTGTTCAGATTCTGCCTGCAGTATCATGTTGTCTACATATAAAATATTTTGTTAATCTATCCTCAACTATCTGTTGTGTGATACTGCAAATGATTTTTCTACTACTATATTACTTTGGAGAACAACATACTTCAAAAGAGACACTGCTAGTTTTTTTTCCTGTAAGCCATGAGTTTTTAGACTGGTGAGGTTTTTCACAGATGTCTGCAGAATGGGAAAATGTATTAACACATGTCATATTAGAGTTCAAAATGCAGCCCCATTATCTTTCAGTTGCAAGACCATGCATGCACATGTGGTGCCTTCCCACTTCCCCCCACTAAATAAGAAAAAAGTAAACAAGTTTTATATGTATATTAAACAAACAAAAAAAAACAGCAGAGATTGTGGAGCACCAATACATCCACTCATATGCAAGTTTTTGTAACAGGTCAGTGCAAAAGTCAAAGTCAAAGTAAACTTTATTGTCATTCAGAAATCACACAAGTGCAAAGACTGAATGAAATTTCACATCTCCAGACAAAATGTGCAGACAACATATACCCCAGGATTCAGCAAGCTCTGCACGGTGTGCAGGAATAGTACAGGAGCTGCTGGAGGCAATATGGCCACCGAGAGATCCAGGAACAAGCTCCCAAGATGTGCACAAGTGCTCCTGCCCTATTCCTGCACGGACACAGCTTCTGTATGCAAATTACCCCATTTGCAGGGGAAAACTATGCAAATGAGGTGAATTTGCAATCCAGGAACTTGGCAGCCATTCATGCAGGACTAGTGTAACCTGCAGAAATGTACTCGGTTAGTAACTACAAATCGGAGCCATGACAGCTCCAGATAAAGGGTGTATATAACCTGGAAAGCATGCCAATGGCCGATTATATGGCCATTGGTATGGAAAACAGCTGCAAAAAAAAATAACTTTTATTTATTTATTTTTTTGGCTGATTTCGGCCGTTTAAGCATAGGGCAGCAGGGTGCAAATGGGATCGGCTGGAAAATAACAGAAAAACCCTGAAAAAAGCTTTAAAGTCAATGGCAGGCAGAAGACAACAAGGCCAGTGAATAGTGATTGCTAAGGGGGAAGGCTCAGTGTGGGACTTGTAACTATGCATTAGCAGGCAATCCTATGCAAATGAGGGGAATGATACTAAATCTCAGATTCCCTCACATGGCTAGCCTGCACCCAACCATGTAGGTGCAGGAAGACCATGGTGCAAGCCTAAGAGTGAGCTAACATTATAGAGGGGTGTGTCAGGCATACTGTAAGCTTATTAGACCCCTGTGGCTTGGGTTTGCCCTTAGCATAGCAGAGCTAAGCAAGGGGGTGTGTCTGAAGCTGCCAAGCACTCTTTACAGTGCCTAAACGGGTGTGCATGCCACGCACCGTGTTTTAAACCAACAAAAAAAAAAAGTAAACCAGGAAATAGAAGCTCCAAGTATATCTGAGCACTGGCTTTGCACTGCACACCTCGGGGCTTAAACAGGAAGGCAATGGGAAGGGAAAACAGCATTAGGAAGTTAATCAAGGAAAACTAGCATAGCTGGCAGGTGAAATGTATCAGAAGCAGCCAGTTACACAGGGAGCAGCCCAGCCCAGCACACTACTATAAACTATGCAAACACCTTTTCCTCTGGTTTGTCCCACAAACTCTACACCACCAGTGTACACAAACATGGGAAATTTTACCTAACAAAAGCAACAAAATAATAGGGGTTGCATTAGCTCTCATAAATCAACACGTGGAAGAGGCTGAGGGTGGTGAGGATGAGAATGCTGATGACCAACCCCACAGTGAGGAAAAGGAGAAGAGTGTACAGACCCAAGGTAACCTACCAGGGGCTACATGATCTGGAGATAGAGGAGCACTATAGGGTGGACAGGGACCTCCTACAGAAAATTGTTGAGCTGTGCCGGCCACGCCTCACACACAGAACCAACAGAGGAAAATCCATCCTGGTGGACACCAAGGTATGTGTAGGCCTAAGAATACAAGCCACAGGTACCTTCCAACTGAGGATATCATGGGGATCTCACAGGCATCAGCATTCAGGGTACTCCACCATGTCAGCACATGTCAGTGAGCACATATATTTCAACAACACCCGTGAGGAGTTGACCAGCAATATGTGCCTCTTCCACCAAATAGCAGAATACCCAGAGGTAGTGGGTGCCATAGACTGCATGCACATACACATCAAAGCACCACCCAGTGAGTGGGGTAGGGTCTACATCAACCGCAAGGGCTTCCCCTCCATCAACTGCCAGGTCATGTGCGATGCCCAGGGCATTATAATGAATGTGTATGCTGGCTGCTCTGGAAGGTATCACAACTCCCACATCTGGCATATGATGCAGCTGTACCAGAGATTTGCCAATGGGGACATCCCTTATGGCCACCTAGTGGGGGATGCTGGTTACGCACTGGAGCCGTGGCTGATGACACCCATCAGAAATGCACACACACCTGAACAATAACTGCATAATGAGGCACACGCACAGACCAGAATCATAATAGTTCGTGAGTTTGGGATGGCCAAGTCATGGTTCCAGTGCCTGGACATATCCGGTGGAGCCTTGCAGTACTCACCAGCTATATGAACCCAAATTGTCATCATATGTACTATGCTACACAATATGATCCTGCAGGAACAGCTGCAGCAGGAACAGCACGGGGCAGGGCCTCACAGCCCCCCACCATTGCCAAGGCCTGCACAGGCACAGAGTGACTGGGAGGAGGAACAACTGAGCCTGCCTTAGTAGGCAGAAGGAGACATGTCAGTATGCCCAGGCCTTGGCAAAGAGGCAATACATAGCACATACACTGACACGGTAGGAACCCAGGGAATGACACCTCTCTCTGACTCGCACATACAGTAAAAGGGATGCAAAACATGATACTACCTGTGCTTAACCATATATAGGGAGTGTACTATGTGCATCTGAAATAGTCAGCCCTCCAGCACCATCCTCAATACTGGCACAACCACAAGGTAAGTTACTCTCCCTATCAATTGCTGAATGGAGTAGTATGTTTTGTTACTTCTATCTATGGTATGGATGTGAGCATGCAAGGGAATTGGGTGGCTGAATGGGATGCCAACAGATAGTAGACACCTATAGTGGCAGCATGAAATCTGTAACAAATACTGATGTCACCATAGTAGCCAGTACTAGACAAGGTGACAAAACCCACTGCAGGAATTGTGGTGGGCCAAATGTGTGTCCATAGGACACACACATGCAGTCAGGGAGGCTCACATACCCGACAACAGCCTCAGCCAGCAGGACAGGCATAGACAAACACAAAGAAAGGCTGTGCTAAGGCCTCTGATTGATGGCTATGGAGAACATCCCCCCTCCAGACCTACACAGACAGACTATAACAGGTCAGGCAGTGGGATGTTAGTTCTGAAGGGTAAGAAGTCTGAAACTGAAATGTAGGTCAATAAATCCTAAGAACTGTAGTACACTGATATGCCTCTAGTCTGCATGATAGGTCACAATACATAATAAAATGAAGTACCTGTAATACCAGTACAGTCATAGCAAATGTGTACAGTTGTCAGGTGTGCCCCCCCCCCCACAATCTTAACTAGAAATGTAGTAACATGTTTGTGTAGTTATAATAACAGTGGAGCACAGATTACCTGAGCCGGCCAACATAGCAGGATAGTTTGTAGCCCGTGTACAATATGCAGGGCTGTGTGTGTTACATTGGTGTGTGTTGTATATTGTGTGAGAGTGGTCAGCATGTAGGCATGGTAGGTTTTGTCCTGGTGGCCAATGGCCAGTATTGCCGATGACAGGGCCAAGTTCTCACAACTGCAGTGCCAAACACAAAGCATCCCAGCAAGTCTTTCCAGCAGTAAGCCATAGTAATAGTTTGGATGTAATATTTGTCACCATCTGAAAGATAGAAATGGCATGAATGTGGGCCCACACATACAAACAGTACACAGGTGGAAGTACCCTAGACAGACAGTGTATAAAATGTTACGGTCAAATGTACACACTTTGGTATTGTACATACAGGTTAGTAGCACATTAGTTGGGTTCGTAGTATGGAATCTGGTCAAACACTGGCAGACCACAAAGGTCACAGGTATGAAGTATTAGGAAACTGCTGATGTCACTGCACAAGCCAGCATAAGTGTAATCCCCCACGTATATCTGTGAGTCATCTTCAAGTAGCTTCCATCGCACACATGCACCCAGCTCACTCCACCATCACCCACAGGTACCTCACAGGTCTTATTTCTGCTGTTGGGAATGAGTACAATATGACCACTACCTCCATATGGAAATAGCCACAGAATGCAGCATGCTGAAGAGTTGACCCATGTAGGTGTGTCCCTTGCTGTAAGCAGCACCCTGCCAGCATCCACACCACTGGATCAATAATGACAGAAACTATTGATATTAACACCTTGCACACCTATCCTGTCACCTCAGGGGAATATAGTGGCTTGCAGCCTGGGACTATAGGAGTGACACAATCCAATGGCCTGCTACAGCTGGCCTGCATCACTACAAAATGCTCTATAGTCCTCTGTCAAAGGCCTGTGTCTCACCCGTACTGCCAATGTATGTTATGTCATGGACTCCCAAATAACAACATACAGTCCACAGGACACAAATGCAAGGCCATGTCTATAAATACCAGTAACATGTCCACTATGTCCTACTGCATGAACTGTGGACCAACCCCAAAATACTGCTGGGATGAAGTGATAATTATAGGGAACTTATCAGATAATGTTTACATAATGTTTGGAAGAAGATAGAATAACAGAGAGGAGTAGGAGCATGGACAATATGGAGTGTGTGAAGTCTGAAACTCAGCAGTGTGTGCATACTATCCCTGCCTGGAAACACAGGAATGGGTGGCTACAAACCTTCTTGTAAATCACAATGTGAAGGGGTAATGACCAGAAATATGACCCCTGCCTCTGGGTAACCTGTATGAATCTGTATAGCTGTGAGGTATGGCCACAGCAGGATATGGCCATACTGTCACGTCGATGGATGTACAAGCATGGGATCATCAGCCACCATTGTACCAAGGTGCTGAACCATTTACACAGACCCATCAGCAAGTGTCTGCATCTTTCCTTCCAGAATGGCATGATTATGCAAGAATATGTAGGCTGCAGACCACAGTACTGGACACAGCTTCATTCACCCTCTGTTCCCCAGGAAATCACTGCAAGGAAATATGTATACCTGACAGTAGTTGATGACATAAAACATCACAGTGTAAAACAGTACATATGTCTGAATATCTCTGCTAACACCAAAACCATGTAGCAGAAGCAGCACAGACACAATTACCTACAGTAACCCACTATCCTTTGCCCATTTTGACTCCATATTGTCAACCGATCTACAGATATCCCTCAGAAACAGGTTGCTAGCTCTAGGTGTAGAATACAAATGCCTGCACTGGAGTACAACCTACCTGGAATGCATTCACACATTCAATACAGAAGGTCATACTGGGCATGCTCCCACACTTAGAGAAATGAAGCCCATGTCTGTCAATAAAATAATGAAAGGTCATGCTGGGCATGCTCCCATACAGAAATGAAGCCCATGTCTGGCAACAACAGTGGACTATTCATATCTGACAGTCACAGATGTTTGTGCACACACTCCACATTTCACACCAGTCATGCTTTGTCCACACATTGGATAGGAATACACACATATATCCTAGGATAACACACTATAATAGGCCAAATGTGCACATAGATAGATCTGTGGAAGAGAGTGACAGACAATGACAAAGCGCCTCCCATCATGAGGCCTGTCCCACACAGCACACATCCAATTGGCTAAAACCACATGATGTCAATCACTGTAGACATTTGTCACTGGTATCCCTCAGCACTATAGTGTCTGTGGTGCTTGTGATAACTGTGTAACATGACTGTGCAAGTCATTATTCATCTAGCAGTTGTATACACATACCTGTTACATTTAAACCTGTGTGTGCCTGAGCATTGTGTGTGTGCTTCCAGATGAATGGTTTATGGCCCATGTACACACATTGCACTCTCCATTGCCTTACTTTCACAAGCCTGCTGATGTCATTCACTTTGAAATACATATTTGGTGAGACAAATCAAAGAGATAGTATCTACTTTGATTAATTTCCCCAATGAGGTCCAGGAAGAAATAAACATTGCCCTATCCCTCCTGAAGTGTCTAAAAATTAAAAAAAAATGTTATCAATTACATACAACTTTATCTCAACCATTAAATATCAATCTTCTATTACATTTGCACAGTATTGGAGAAACAAAAACTCAGAACTGACAGAGGTTCACTTCTCCAAAGTAATAAATAATACAGCCAGGTTTGCCCCATTCAAGAAATTACTATACACACAATTAATGGTAAATAATAATGCATATTATACCCCAGAGCGTCTTAACAGCTTCTTTCCAAATACTTCACCTCTCTGCCCCTTCTGCCCCGCAGTGACAGTTGACCTCCTGCATATCCTGAGGTACTGTAAATATGGACAGAGCTTATGGAACTCACTTAGGATTAAACTGGAAAATGGGTTACGGGAAAACCACCCTTTCATGGGAATTTGCTATATTGCATGTGGGTCAAAAGGGCCTTCCCACTAATGAAGTGAGAGTCTAGATTGCTCTCTTTATGCTAATTAAGATTTATATAACACAGATCTGGCTGGACCATTCTAAAACAAACTTGGAAAATTTTACAAAGATGGCATCCAAGTATATTCTATCCCATAAACTAACTACAGAAAATATTAGCAAACACATGAAATAACTTAACTTCTGGAGTACAACCTTAGACTATATCCTGTAGTAATATAAAATGGCTTTACATCTACTCTCCTATACTAGTACTATGGCATGTCCTTCCCCCCAAAGGATTTAACTCATTCAGTTCCTTTATAGTTACTTCAAAGTGCTAATATAGTAATAATAATAATACTGTAAGAATGTAGCACTATATGTAAATAGTTGTGTATGTGACGTTTTCATATTATCTTCTTATTAACTACTGATTTTTCAATTTTGTGCCAGTAGCGACAGTTTGAATTACTTGAGTCAAGAATGTAATGTATCTTGTAATAGTATAGTCTCTCCTGTCATATTAAGAAAATAAGCTTTAAATGTTTTGGTTGGTTATGTGAATGGTTTATTGGCCTTATCTGTCTCTGTATGCTGACCAGTTTCAGTAAAATATTTTTTGTAAATGTTGTACCAAAATAATGAAACAAAAGTAAAATAAAGCTTTGAAAAAAAAAGAAATACACCTTTGACGGAGGAGTAGTCCTGCAAGCTCCATGGTGCGTGCTATAACTGCATGATGCTATAGTGTGATGTACTAGTTAGCTAGACGTTCTAATCCCAGACATGGCAACTGTGAAACTGTGTGTGTGTGGGTGTGTATGTGTGTGTGTGTGTGTGTGTGTGTGTGTGTGTGTGTGTGTGTGTGTGTGTGTGTGTGTGTGTGTGTGTAAGGATCAATGTTTTTTTGGCCATTCACAGTCACTACCCTCCCCATTGCCCTACTTTGGAAAGCCTGCTGTCATTCATCTTGAAATACACCTTTGGGGAAGGAGTAGCCTAGTCAGCTCTGTGGTATGTCCTATGACTGTGTAATGCTGTAGTGTGATGTACTAGTTAGGTAGGAGTTCTAATCCCAGACATGGCATCTGTAAAACTTTGTGTGTTTGTCTATGGACAGATCAATGCCTTTGAAGCCATTTACATTCACTGCATTTTCCATTGCCCTACTTTGGCAGGGCCGCTGATGTCATTCACTTTGAAATACACCTTTGAGGAAGGGGTAGCCCAGTGCACTCTGTGGCGCATCCTATAACTGCGTAATGTTGTAGTGTGATGTAATAGTTAGGTAGGAGTTCTAATCCCAGACATGGCATGTGTAAAACTTTGTGTGTGTGTTTGTCTGTGTAGGGATCAATAAATTTGAGGCCATTTACAGTCACTACAATTTCCATTGCCCTACTTTGGTAGGGCCGCTGATGTCATTCACTTGGAAATAAACCTTTGGGGAAAAAGTAGCCCAATAAGCTCTGTGGTGTGTTCTATAACTGTGTAATGCTGTAAAGTAATGTACTAGTTAGGAATAAGTTCTAATCCTAAACATGGTAACTGTAAAACTTTGTGTAAAATGAAATGAAAAAAAAAACATCAAGGGAAAACGAAGCGTTCTGTTGTGCTTTTATTACAACTTGCAGAACAACTCAATGAAAAGCATAAACGCAGAAAATCTCCTACAAAACCATTTGAATGACATTCACTATTACCTCATTAAAAATTCAAATGGTTTTGTTTAAGCCTGATAGGTTGGAATGTTTTTAGCGGGAAACCAATGTGTTTAAATAAAGACTGATTCAGTAATGTCATTATCTGAAGAAGTTACAGCTACTGTGATGAAAAAAGTGTAGGAGATTTTCTGCGTTTATGCTTTTCATTGAGTTGTTCTGCGAGTTGGAATAAAAGCACAACAGAACGCTTTGTTTTCCCTGGATGTTTTTTCATTTCATTTTACTGGTTATAGTTGTGGCTTAACCTTAGGCTGCTGTTTCGTTTTGTGTTTTTTGTAAAACTGTGTGTGTTTGTCTGTGTAGGGATCAATGCTTTTGAGGCCATTCACAATCATTACAATTTCCATTGCTCTACTTTGGCAGGGCTGCTGATGTCATTCATTTTGAAATACACCTTTGGGGAAGGGGTAGCCCAGTGCACTCTGTGGTGCATCCTATAACTGTGTAATATTGTAGTGTGATATAATAGTTGGGTAGGAGTTCTAATCCCAGATATGGCAAGTGTAAAACTTTGTGTGTGTTTGTCTGTGTAGGGATCAATACTTTTGAGGCCATTCACAGTCACTACAATTTCCATTGCCCTACTGTGGCAGGGCTGCTGATGTAATTCACTTTGAAATACACCTTTGAGGAAGGGTTAGCCCAGTAAGCTCCATGGGGCATCCTATAACTGAGTAATGTTGTAGTGTGATGTACTAGTTAGGTAGGAGTTCTAATTCCAGACATGGCAACTGTAAAACCTTGTGTGTGTGTCTTTGTTTGCCTGTGTAAGGATCAATGCTTTTATGGCCATTCACAGTCACAACAATTTCCACTGCCCTACTTTGGCAGAACTGCTGATGTAATTCACTTTGAAATACACCTTTGGGGAAAAAGTAGCCCAGTAAGCTCTGTGGCATGTGCTATAACTGCATAATGCTGTAGTGTGATGTACTAGTTAAATAAGAGTTCTAATCTCAGACATGGCAACTGTGAAACTATGTGTGTGCTTGATTGTGTGTGTGTGTGTGTGTGTGTGTGTGTGTGTGTGTGTGTGTGTGTGTGTGTGTGTGTGTGTGTGTGTGTGCATGTGTAGGGATCAATGCTTTTGTGGCCATTCACAGTCACTAGGCACTCCTAAAAATGGAGAACATCTATATCTGTGCAGTAACAGAGACCTAATCCATGGCACCAGAGATCACTCCTGCAATACTAGGTACAGATCTTACTACACCTGTTGGACAACAAACTGGGGCCAAAACACTAAAGGTGGAGGAGTGTCCATATTCACCAAGAATATTCACACCACCAGGCTACTTGCCCAACACAATGCATCTGAAATTCTCCCAGTGCAACTAACACTAGTTAAGATTGCAATCCAAATTGTATAGCTTGCTACAGATCCCCCACAATTCCCCAAGATTTTCATTACACCTTTCTAAACATACTGGAAAATGTTATGATACAACCAAACACCCTAATACTGGGTGAATTCAACTACCCTGCCATTAACTGGGAAAACTACTTGTGTACCAACATGTGTGCCCAACGGTTCTTGAAGTCATAATTCCCAATGCCCTGTATCAAGTAACCCATAGTCCCACCAGGGGCTCCAGTATCCTAGACCTGGTCATTACCAATATGGGAAATCAATGCTCCACACCTAGGGTTACCCCATTGGTGGTCAGGTCTGCCCATAAGCTAATCACCCTTAATATCCACATCCCACCCCCACACCCTAGTAAGGGAACCTCCGTAAACCATGTCTCCCAGGCCAACTTCATACTATACATGTCAGATGTGACAAATGTCATGAAACCCATGCAGATGGGAACTGAAAGCTCGACTGCTGAATCCTCCACTAAGGCACTGTACAAGCACATCCACTTGTGCATGAATCATGGCATCCCAAATAGAGCCAAAATGCTTCCCACCAAGAAAAGGAAGCCAATGTGGTGGTCCCCTGTCAATAAAACTTTACAACAAAGGGAAGAAACTGTTGCAGAAAAGGGGAAATTCCCAGGATGCAAAATACTCCCTTACCAGCCTCAGTAAGAAACTGAGATCCCCCATAAAATCCTCCAAAGTTAGTTATGAACATAATATAGCCAAAGATTCCAAAGACAACTACACGCCGTTCCATAGCTATGTCAGGAATCTAAATGGCAATACTCAGATCTCCCTGAGATACAACAGGATGACATTAAATATACTAATCCCAGGGATATTGCCATTATCCTGGCAGATCGATTCAGTGCCAACTGCACCCCCCTCCCACCACCTAAAGGTCCAATCTCAATACCGAAAGATTGCCTGATTATGGTAATAATGGCCACACAGGTAAAAACCACACTCTCCAGAGCTAATAAAACAGCATCCATGGGACCAGACAACATCCCAGGCTGTGTACTACATGAAATACAAAATGAACTGGCACCTCATGTACGTGCCATGTTTAATCATAGCCACACCTCAGACTTCGTGCCCACTGAGTGCCACACGCCTACAGTTATCCCAGTCGACAAGGGGGGATCCTCCTTGGATCCTGGAAACTACTGCCCCAGCAGTATGATGTGCCTGATCTGCAAGGCCATGGAATGTATTATCATGGAACTTATAAGCAAAGACATTGGCAACCTGCAAACACTGGACCCCACCCAGGTTGGGTTTGTGAAGGGCCTACCTTATCTCCTGATCCTGATTGACATCTCTGAATCAGTCTCTGAGCTGTGGAACAAAGGTAAGGCGGTTCACACAGCCTATCTGGACCTTGCCAAGGCCTTCAACACCATCCCCCAGTCTGGAATCATAAACATACTATGCTGGCCATTAATCCCTACATCATCCGATGGGTTGCCAACTGCCATACTGACAGAACCCACACTGTAAAAGTAGGCGACTCCAAATCCAGCCCCAGACAAGTGACATTTGGAGTACCTCAGGGTTCAGTACTGGGACCGCTCTTGTTTGTCTTCTACTGCTCTGTAGTACAGGCCAACTCTAAGGGACTCTGGCTAACAAAGGTTGCAGATGACTGCAAACTGAGAGCCTATATTGAATCTCCAAATGATGTGGCTATTCTACAAAAGAGCCTTACAGAAAGAGATGCTTGGTGCCTGAGCCATGGCCTCAAGCTCAATGCCAAAAAATGTATAGTTATCTCCTTTGGGAAGGGACATGTACCCATGAAGTACCACATAGGTGGCAGTACACTAAACACCGAAAGTGTAATAAGAGACTTAGGGACGCAGGCGAACACTGGTCTCACCTTTGATAACCACATCACCACAACAGTCAAGAAATCCACCCATGTGGCACACCTCATCTCCAAGGGCTTTTCATCCAGAAAAAAGTAGGCCATTGTCCCACTGTAGTCATATATCAGTAGACCCAGTACAGAATACAATGTACCGTTTGGTATGTACCTCACAAGACATCTGCATCAACTAGAAAGGCTGCAGAAATACGTCACTAAAAGAATCATAGGCCTAAACCAGATGCCCTATGCTGACCGTCTGAAAGTCATCCAGCTATACTCTGTCACATATTGTCTACTCAGATGCGATTACTGCTTAACATACAATGCCATGTAAAACCCAGAACTGTTGAACATGCTACACTTAAAGAAATCCCAATTCCTCAGAGACACACACTCCAGGGAACCAAACCTTGTCATCACAATGAACAACATCTGCTGGAGGGGTGGGTTTCTGACCCAGAGACTCCCCAGACTCTAGAATAGATTGTCCATACATGTCAACCAGAGTGCCTCTTTGGACCTCTTCAAAAGGAAGCTCGACAATTGGATAAAAGATAGGAAATTCATCCCGGGGATCCCGTCAGTCGGCCTGCTAGACAGGGGTCCAGGGAAGAAATATTGTGCCAAGACATAGCCATGGAATTGTCATGGCTAGGCTTGTATAGGCCCTAGGGCTGATAGCCTAGTACCAACCTATGAAAAACCTATGAAGTACACTTTCCATTGCCCTACCTTGTTAAGCCTGCTGATGTCATTCACTTTGAAATACACCTTTGCGGAAGGAGTCACGCAGTAAGCTCCTTGGTGTGTGCTATAACTATGTAATGCTGTAGTGTGATGTGCTAGTTAGGTAGGACTTCTAATCCCACACATGGCAACTATAAATCTTTATGTATGTTTGTTTGTCTGTGTAGGGATTAATGCTTTTGAGGTCATTCACAGTCACTACAACTTCCATTGCCCTACTTTGGCAAGCCTGCTGATGTCATTCACTTTGAAATACACCTTTAGGGAAGGGGTAGCCCAGTAAGCTCCATGACATATTCTATAATTGCATAATGCTGTAGTGTGATGTACCAATTAGGTAGGAGTTCTAATCCCAGACATGGCAACTGTAAACCTTTGTGTGTGTGTTTGTTTCTCTGTGTAGGGATCAATGCTTTTGAGGCAATTCACAGACACTACAACTTCCATTGACCTACTTTGGCAAGCCTGCTGATGTAATTCACCTTGAAATACACCTTTGGGGAAAGAATAGCCCAGTAAGCACCGTGACGCATGCTATAACTGCATAATGCTATAGTGTGATGTACTAGAAAGGTAGGAGTTCTAATCCTGGACATGGCAACTGTAAGACTCTGTGTGTGTTTGTTGTTAGTATCTTTTATGGAGGTAGCTGTGAGTGTGCAATAATAGGACTCACTATGGAGCAGGTTTTGCAAATTTCTTACATGGTGGGCCTATTATATGTCACAATATCCACCTTAGAAGGACAACAGATCTCAAACAGCAGAAAGGCTGGTGTAGACAATCCATACCCCTACATGTGACATAATGGATTGGGGAGCAATATAGACAACCCTTGTATTACCCAAAGAACACTCTCCACCCATGTCTCATACACAAACATGCTAGGCAACAACCACTATATTGGTAGTTCCCTGCATATTGCCCACAGATAGTAACCATGGTGTCATTGCTGTGGACTACAGAGGACATGGCACCCTGTCCCACCATTGCAATAGGCAAATCATGCATACAGTGGTCCTTTGCTATGTTCCCCACTGGACACCTGCAACAACTGTAGAGTCAGCAAACGTAACCCACAAAGGAAATGCCATGCCTTATACACATGCCTTGTATGGACAGATGCCACTGATGCCAGTGAATACCTGTACCATGCTATCAATGTAGGAGCAGGGTCAGCCTGGTTTTCATTGCCAGTTCTCACCACATGAGGTCAGGATTGGCACATTAGATTATAACAAGATACCCCAGACACCCCAGGTACACTTGCACATGTCACAATGGTGAATACAATACCCACCTGTGTGGGCCAATCCAGAAACTACACCCCTGAGCCACAATGCAGACCATTGTCATGTGTCCTGATGCCAAGGTATATCCTTTACCTAACCTTGTACAGCTTTCTGGCTCAGTCAACCACTACACACCTGTGAAGCAATACACCCATGCATGTCAGTACTGGCAAACCTGTGCCTGTGTGTGTGTGTGTGTGTGTGTGTGTGTGTGTGTGTGTGTGTGTGTGTGTGTGTGTGTGTGTGTGTGGAGTATAATAATTTGGATGCCATTCACACTCACTACACCTTCCATTGGCCTGCTGAAGCATGCCTTCTAATATCAGACACCTTGACATACCCTTTTCCCATATATCAGCCTGATAACCTCTGTGGCACATGTGATACCTGCATATTACTGTAGTGCGGCAAACTAGTTAGTTAGGAATTCTAATCCTGACCCTGCCAACTGTGATAATGTGCGTGAGTCCCTGAGACAGTGCGGCTGTGTTTTCCTTGACACCTGTTCCTGTGGAGAGACACATGTACTACACCTACCTTATCCCTCCTTTATCACTGTTGCTGATGTCACTCACCATCAAATATACCTTTGGACAACTCCCTAACACGTAAGCTCTGTGGCACATGCAATAACTGCATAGAAATATAATAGCAATACATAGTGAGGCAGTGGGTTGAAACCCTGTACTGTTAAGTGTGTGACACAAACATGCTTAGCTTTTCCTCTCCTACCCCATCCCTGTCTTACTTTGTCTCTGACTGTCTCTCTCATTCCCTCTATGATGAATGTGGAGAAGTACACTTGCTTTGCTTAGGCAGCAGTTTGTGTTTTGTAAGTGATGCTCATGGTCAGCTGATGGCCTGTGCATGAATTGCAGTCCCCCACTAGCTGATTGCATGTGGAACAGCTGTGTTAACATTCCCATAGCAAATTGCATGGAAATACACTCCTATAACTAGGAACATCATGTGGGTGTTGGCCTTTTTCATTCACTGTGAGCAGGACTTCATGTCAGTGTTTGGCAAACAGCATCACAGATGGTAGTGGGATATACCTCTAACAACATACACTGTGGAAACAGGCCAACAAAGAGGAGGGGGATGTTCCAGAAATGACTACAGAATGTAAGTTTTGCTCTTCTGCATTTGAAGTAATGTTGGTTTAACAGGGTTTGTGTGGATATGGCTGGTCTACATGATTTAATAACTGTCATGACAGTGTTAAGTAGTTGAGGAAACTCCCACCTCTAGGGTTATCTGCAGACTGGCCAGTGTTTGGAGTTTTATGTGTCTTGTGTTAATCACAGATTACCATCTTAGAACCGCAGAAGCATAGTCTGAGGATTGCAGTCAGTACATGGTGACAGTCATGAGAGTTACTGACTTCATATCCCTCACAGGACATACATCTCAACAAACCCTGTTACACCAGTAAATGTATGAGGTTATCACAGCAACATGTCAATATTGGCCCTGTTTTTGTGCCTCCAGCCTCAACTCCGTCAACCTTTGTACATATGTCATGCAGTAAGAGGTGCATATGCTCAGTACACCATTATTTATTGACATCATACCTGATAACAAGCCAGTGAGATATCAGACTGCTAGACATGTTTTGTATAGTAGGGGTTATATTTGAGGATAAAACCTGGACATTCTGTCATACTGTGTAGAGTAGTGATGTCTGTGTACTTATGGTGATTGTCGACAGTGTGTGCATTGCGAATATGTATCTTGGCCTGTGTACAGACTGTGGAAGATGTCATTTTCTTCATCCTGTTCTATATGATGTTACATGGTACCCTACCAGCTTACATGTTTGTAAGGCCAAATATATACATGTCCCATACCACAATCAGGCATCGGACTACACTGTGTAGTGGCCCAGTATATCTAGGGTTAGAGTGTGAGTGGGACATATGAGGATGAAGTTGATCAGACAGTCCATATACTGTAATATTAAGCATGCTTACCATATGTGGTTGTGGCTGTGCTCACATAGGTTGTGGGTATGCACTTTCACACAGGTGTCTGTTACTCTGTGCTGTGACATGGCTGTAGAGCCTGCTATATTTGCAGGTACATGTATATTCCCCCATAAGAAATGTAGGCCATTGTTGTGGCAGTCTGCCTGTAGTTTGCACAGTGCATTGTGACATGTCTAGCAGCTCAGTGTACTTATCCAGTGTGATGTTATGTCCAGATATTTGTCATATGTACTGCTGCTGGGCCACAATAGCTATTGCATATTTCTGACAAAGCAGTGGGATGCTGTACAGATGTATGTCACTAACTAGAGGGTAGTATGTGGGCATGTGACCTCTGCACTATCAGTTTTGTGTCAGGACAGACAGGAGTGTGTGAATGCATAAACTGAGTGGGCATATGTATTCCAGTATTAATGTGGTATACCCATTTACATGGCTGTTAACATCCACATTGTCAGGCTTGGTCCACATGTCTTGCACTTAGGGGTTCTGTGTATACCTCTGGACTGACCAGAGCATGTCAGACTGCCCATATTTAGGTTCATAGGTAGGTACAAGGCTATCTGCCCGAGGGCATTTATAAGCCTAGCCATAGTGTGTCAGCTTTTGCTGCCCCATTGATTAATTAACTGAGCATCTGTCAAGCAGAGTCAATGAAGTGATCTCAGGGGTGTATTTTCTATTACCCATCCACTCATCAAGGTTTCTCTTGAAGAGTGTTAGTGAGGGGCTCTGCCTAATGTAGTTAGACATTTTCTTCCAAAGCATGGGGAGTCTCTGTGACAGGAATCTATCCCTCCAGCATGTTCTATTTATTGTTATGGTGAGGTTTAGATCACTAGAGCGAGTGGCTCGCAGTGACTTGGATTTCTTTAGGTGGATCATGTCCATCAATTCTGAGTTTGGCATGGCTTTGTAAGTCAGGCAGAGATCACCTCTGAGTAAGCGATATGTGACTGAGTACAGCTGGAGTTTTTCCATTCGGGCTGCATAGGACATATGTTTGAAGCCAGTAATCCTTTTGGTGACGTATTTTTGTGGTCTTTCCAGCTGTTGGAATTTTCTTGTGAGGTACATCCCAAATGGGGCAATGTACTCTATGATGGGTCTGATGAGTAATGAGTAGAGGGGCACTATAACCTCTTTATTTCTAGATGCAAGCCCTTTAGTAATTAGATGGGCTACATAGAAGGATTTCCCAACTATTTTGGCAATATGATTGTCAAAGGAGAGATTACTATCTACCTGGGTCCCCAGATCTCTTATTACCTCTTCTGTATTAAGGGTGCTGCCACCTATGTAGTAATTCATGGGTGTTTTGTTTTTCCCAAATGGGATGACTATGCATTTTTTGGCATTTAGGTTGAGACCATGACATTGACACCAGGTGTCCGTCTCAGTAAGGGCTTTTTGGAGAATGTCCATGTCAGCTGGAGAGTCAATTATGGCTCCCAGTTTGCAGTCATTAGTGAACTTGGTTAGACATAGTCCTCCTGTGTTTGCCTGTACTTCTGAGAAGTACATGCCGAACAGTAGTGTCCCAGGACCAAGCCTTGTGGGACACCACTTGTGACTGGTTTAGAGTCGGACCTGGAGCCCGCTATTCTTACAGTGTGAGTTCTGTCTGTAAGCCAGTTGGCAACCCATCTCGTGACGTAGGGGTTTATGTTCAGGCTGGTGAGTTTTTCTATAATTCATGAGTGGGGAATTGTGTCAAAAGCCTTGGCGAGGTCAAGGTAGGCTGTGTGAACTACCTTCCCCTCATCTATGGCCTTGGTGACTGTCTCGAAGAAGTCAACCAGGTTTAGTAGGCATGATATGCCTTAACAAAGCTGAACTGGGTCGGGTCAAGTGTTTGGAGTTTCCCAGTGTGTTTGTTAATGAGTTCCATGATGATGCGCTCCATAGCCTTGCAGACCAGGCTAGTCAGGCTTATGGAGCGATAGTTAACAGGGTCAGTTGTGGCCCATCCTTTGTTTAGCAGAATAACCATTGCTGTGCGGCATTCTATGGGCATGTAGCCTGTGGAGAGGCTGAGGTTGAATTCTGTGTTTAGGTGGGAGGTTAGTTCGCTCTGTAGTTCATGCAAGACACAGCCTGTGACACCATCTGGCCCCATTGACACTGTGCTTTTGGCTTTTGAAAGGGCTGTTTTCATGTGTGTCTGTGGTTTCCATGTCACTACACTTTTCCAGTATTGTTATGGGCCCTTTTGGGGGTGAGAGGGGGGTGAAGTTTGCGCTGAATCTATCTGCCAGGATGTTGGCAATATCAGTGAGTTCAGTATATTTTGTGCTATTTTGCACTAGCTCAGAGCATATCTGCGAGTTGCCACTTAGATTCTTGACATAGTTAAAGAAGGCTTTGTGGTAATCTTTCGAATCCTTGGCTATTTTGCATTCAAAGTTAGCCTTCAAGGATTTTGTGAGGGTCCTTAGTTTTTTACTGATACTGATCAGGGATGTCTTTCCTTCTTGAGATTTGCTTTTTTTCTGAACTAGTTTCCTCCTTCTATTGTATAGCCTGTTTATGGCAGGAGTCCACCAGACTGGTTTCCATCTCTTAGGGGAGTGAGTCTTGGTTTTTGCTAGGGATGGCACAATCCCTGCATCCTTGTAGGTGCTCATAGAGTGCATTTGTAAAGGTTCCTGCATCTTGGACATTGTTATCCTTTAGCGTGGGGGCTGTGAAACGTACCACCTCTGTCTTAAGTAAGGTGACGTTTGCTATAGAAAAGTTTTTCACTGTGGTTTCCTTGGTTGGAGGTGGTGGTGTGGTGTGGGCATCCAGAGTTATTGGTTTATGGTCTGATCTAACCAGTGACGGGTTGACGTCCAGTGTGGAACACCTGTCTCCCATGTTGGTGATAACCAGGTCCAATATGTTTTCACCTCTGGTAGGGGAGTTTACCAGCTGATCCAGGGCATTTGAGTTGATAAATTCCAGGAAACACTGGACCTGGGAGTTTGTACTTGAGTAGTTTTCCCAGTTAATGGTAGGGTAATTGAAATCACCCAATATCAGGATGTTCGGTAGGACCTTCATGTTTTCCAGTGTCTCCAGAAAGGCAGAGTGGTGGTTCTGGGTCATGGAGGGTGATCTGTAGCAGGCTACAATTTGCATTGCAGATTTGCCTGATGTTAGTTGCACATGAATGATCTTGGAGGTATCATGCTGCACCACTAACCCGGAGGTGTAGGTATCCTTGATGAATATGGATACACTCCCTCCTTTTGTGTTTCGGTCCATGTTCTGCAGCTGAAATGTGTGGTATGAGTTGTAGCCCGGTAGTGCTGGGGTGTTCTGTGGAGCCTTGAACCAGGTTTCAATTACTTTACAGATGTCGATGTTCTCCATACTGAGGAGTGCTTCATGCGCATGCATTTTGAGATTTAAACTCCTGGCGTTGAGTAGCATAAGCCTCATTTTTTTATGTGTGCTGTTTACAGAGGTGGATTTGACTTTTGATCCTTGCCTAAAAAAAGCACTATGGGTGCAGCAAGAATCTCGGCCAGTATTCGAAAGCCTAGGGGTGACAGGTGCAAGCCGAATCTTGCAAAGCAGCGAGGCTTGTTGAGCATGTCATCCCAGGCTGACAGACACTGGTTCCCCTTTGAATGTCACCAGAAGCTTAGCCAATTATTGAAATTGATCATTTTTTCTTTATACTGCGGTATCATTCTTGGTGAGGGCAGGATGATACTCAGGGTCAGGGTCATACCCACCTGGGCTACATGATCAGAAAGCTCTTCCATGTCTCTTTTCATGTAGTCCAGGGAGGTATGTCTCAGGTCATTCACACCAACATGAACAATGACAAAGTCATATTTGTACTTGTTCTGGAGTGACCTGAGTGCTTGTGTTATGTGGTGGATTCTGGCTTCCTTCAGGCAGCTACAGTAACCTTCTTCTTGTCCAGCCTAGTGAGTGGGACATCAGTGTGCCTGACTATAGAGTGGCCTATTACTAGTGTGTTATGTATGTTATTTAACCTTAAGGGCTGTGATTGTGTGGGTCACTGATTTTGTGTTTTATGTGTTGTCTGGTTTGTGACGGGAGGTGAAGGTTTTTTGGATGTCTGCTTTGGAGGTCTGTGATTCATTTGCAGGTTTTTATTTAGAGCATCCGAGTATGATTTCATGTATTTATGTGTATTTTTTTGCCAGTGCTGGTTTAGTATGTCTATGTGAGGCTGGAGGTGTGGTGCAAGTGTTAACCTTCTCCTCATGACTGCCTGTTCCAGTCTTGGTTGGAGAGAGCTTAGCCTCCAATTTAGCTATATAATTGCATTTCTCGCATATGTTAATGTTTTGTGGTAGGAGGAGAGGGTTGTCTGTGTATATGAGGCAGTTGTAACATTGCCTCAGGATACCCAGGTTCACCAGCTGGACTGCAGAGTATACCTGAAATTGCCCTTTGGTCATGCCTGAATAGTAGGGTGAGCTGCTTAGTCACTTGGTTGGTGAGGGGTGAATAGTGAGCCTTGCCCTGCTGGGCAATCGACTGTCAGGGTATATTAGTGCTTGCTATTAGGTCTGAGCAAGTGCTTGACTGTAGGATGCTTTTTAAGTGCTTAGGTTGAGAATTAGTCTACTTTCAAGGGAAAAACTGAAGAGGAGACTTGGTGCAGCCAGGATAAATTTAGCCCTAGCTAACCAGCACTGCCTGGATGTGCAAAATCATGCAAATGCTGTTTTTACAGCAGGGAAATGAAAGAGATAGACATTAGCCCAAAATGGCCTATAAACTACTAACTTCTGGGCTGGAACCATTCCTCCAGGGACAGATAGCTGCTTTAAGCTCCCTCTCTCACAGGTGAACAGAGAAACCTCCCTCTATCCAAGTAAGGTATGGGCAACTCAGAAAATTGTAACACAGCCCTGAATTCAGCACTAGCCTGAAACCTGGACTATACTAGCTTAGAAATGTGGGAAACAAGGAAACATTTTTTTTTAAAAGATAAGGCAAAAACAATAAAAATACACTTAAAACAGCTTTAAATGTCTACAAACAGTAAAAAATACACTTAAAACAGCTTTAGATGACTACAAGCAATCAGAAAAGGCTTTTAAACAAATTACCCAATTAACCAGTAAAAAAAAATCTCAAAACTGAGCCCTGTTCCTGTAGTCTTCAATCAAACAAGTTCTAACTGCACACTCCTGCCACTGGGTTGCAGGGGAACCTTCTTTAAAAAAGAAGGCCTGGATTAGTGCTCAAGTTATACAAATAAAGCTAGAATCAGCAGGCCTGGATCTAGTCTATGCTACAGCAAACAAGGTGCACCAATTTCAGTAAGAAACAGTTCAAATATGCAGGCATTATAAGCCACAGGACCATTATTGTGATATCTGTGGTACTGTACAATGGTGATCATAGGATGTCTGTCAGTAACTGATAGCATCATGTCAATAGCAGATGTGACCTCCCACACAAAACATTTCTGTTAAGACAACCCCTGTTACAGCAGCAAAAGTCTACATTTATAGCTGCAATACTTACATGACATCCCCTTGCACTAAGAAGTTGAGACTATTGGTGCTGAGGCATGACACCACTCCATGTTCTTGACATATGTTAAACACACACACACACATATATATATATATATATATATATATATATATATATATATATATATATATATACATACATATATGGATATATATCTGTACACACACACACACATATATATATATATATATATATATATATATATATATATATACACATATATACGTCTACACATATACAGATATATATATATATATATATATGTATATATATTTAAAGATATATATATATATATATATATATATATATATATATATATATATATATATATATATATATATATATATATATATATATATATATATATATATATATATATATATACATATATAAACATATATATATATATATATATATATATATATATATATATATATATATATATATATATATATATATATATACAGGGTCTATATCAGCATATATGTTGGAAATGCCAAATTCAATTTAATCAACTGAAAATGTCAAAAATTCAAAAAGAGAACTGACGGAATATCGATTTCTCTTTCTAGGAAAAAATAGTGTTCTGTGCAAAAAAAAAAAAAAAAAAATACTTTAAACACTGACAAAGTGGGGGGTTTGGGGGCATTAAATATTAACTCTACCCACACTACAGTGGACACCACAGTGGGAGGAACTAGCAACCATGACGGGCCTCTTTTTTTCTAGAAAAATTTCGAAAGAATTCCGTCCACAGTTCACTCTTTCTATTTTCATTTCCTTCTTTATTATTAATTAAATAAATTTCCATTATTCAAAATTCTTATAGGAACCCTATATGCATATATATATATATATATATATATAGAGAGAGAGAGAGAGAGAGAGAGAGAGAGAGAGAGATCTATTATGGCTATACATATATGTATATATATATATATATATATATATATATATATATATATATATATATATAAAATGCAATATACAGATGTATAGAAATACATATATATGAATATATATGTGTATGTACATGTACACGATATATATATATATATATATATATATATATATATATATATATATATATATATATATATATATATATATATATATATATATATATATATATATATATATATATATATATATATGTAGCCATATCCTTGTAATGTGTAAACATTACTGTTGTGTATACCTTCCCAGATGTATCATACTGTATTTATCTGATATGTGTATATTTAGATATAACAACATATGTGATGCAACAGTAATATCACTAACAAGTACTACACAATTGTAGAAGTCAGAGCAATTGTTCAATACTATTCAATATGTGTACTGACAGATATATTGGAAAAACAACAGCTACCTTTGCAGCTGTGATGGCGTAGTGGTTAACTGCTGTGACTATAGTGTACAGGGTCCTGGGTTCAAGACCTGCAAAGTCTGTTTATTTTTGTTGCTGGGCAGAACAAGGGCTGTTGGATACAGAGCTGTTAACGCAGTTTTGAACAGCTTTAAGTGCATTTGCATGGGTTTGTGCAAAGCTAATGGGTGCTAACATACCGTTAAATGTATGGGCGCTTACACCATGTAGGCTTTGCTTACCAGTGCGCAAATGTGCTTAGCTGTAATGTTGCAACAATGCTGATGCCTGATAAGCATGGCTCAGCCCTGGTAACCAGTGCTCATATTCCAGTCTGATAACATAGCAGGGTGTGACATCTTTAACAAGTGTATGTAATGCCATGTACATTACGTGTCTATGTGCTGTCATTACAGTAGCAAGGGGTGTGAGTCTACTGTCTGGGACACTTGAGTATATGTGGGTTGTACAACACTCATCCATTTGAATGTGTTACATACATGGGTAGTATCCCAGGTCATATGCAGTCACATTGGCATATAGTGTATCATTACATTACTACTGTTGATAGTGCTTTCCCAAGTAAGAGTAGATAGTAAATTGTAGTACTGGAAACAAACACCCCTGCATGCAAAGATGGACTCTAGAGTCCTCACTGTCGTGTTCCTGGTGTGTGAGCTGTGTCTCATTAAATATGTCCTACTGGAGAATGATCTGACATGTGGAAAATAACTGAAGACTACTATGTGTATAGCACATGTCAGTGAGGGCTGCCATCATGTAGTAATGGCATGCCTATCAGTGTCAGACATTTATCTGTCAACACATTCACCTTAATGCATAGATAGTTGGCGAGCTGATGTCTGTCTCTCCTCTGTCCTCTGTACAGATGTGCAGATGTCAGGTATCCATCTTGGATACTTACAGGCAATCTATGCTTGTTAGACACTGACATGTCTGCCCAGCTGTCTTATGAATGCCACAGATAAGAATCCACACCCTGTATGCACCACATGCCATGGATACCTCAACTACACTACCACAGTCAACAGAACATGCTTAGGTACAGGTCTCCAAGACAGACACTGACCATGTTATGTAATACATGTTGCATACATGTCAACTGGAGCCCTCAGCAAGAGGCACACAGATGATTGGCTGATGCATGCCACTCACACCCTGAGGATCTCCCCAGTGTTATCTGTTGATAGATGGCCTGCTGGCACATGGCAGGTGGCATGATACCACTGTACACACATCCCCTACACTTCCCATCTGTCCAGGGACATTAGTCTGGTACACATCTATGAACATCTGCACTGATGCTCCCCAGTACTGATATATGTGTATGTGTGCATTACTGAGAATATCAGGGTCTGTGTGTTTGTAGACCTGTAGTTGGGAATGCACTGAGGCCCTTCACACCCACCGCACCCCCCATTGCCATAGGTAGATGTGGCTGCTGCTGTCCAGGACATTATATGTACCTTGTTACACTCTTCTCCCTAAGGGCTACTTGGCCTTTCTGTACCAGCACAACACTGTTGTACAAATGGGTTGATAGGCATGGGATACCCACTGAGTTCTGGCAAGTGTGTGTATGTGTGCATGTGTGTGTATATATATATATATATATAGGGTACAGCATTCTGAGGCCACATTCTCCTATTACCATATGCATTGCCACACAGTATTAGGGATAATGATGCTGCTGACCATAGGAGAGGCATGATGATGCATCACCCTGCTATGCCTGTTGCATGTGCATTAGATGCATATCCCTGTAGTAGCACTCTTGGGATGGATAAGGGGTTGTATTTCAGTCCTGGTCAATGTGTGAAGGTTGGTATGTTAGAGTGTTATCATGGGTTTCAGTGTGTGCAATATCCACAGTGGGATGTGGGTGCTGATCCCAGTACATGTCCCATGTTCCACTGTATGGGGACCGCTGTCACCACCAACCATACAGGTAACTGATAACACTATCCAGCCCAGTTATGTATGTGTTGTGTGCAACCTACCTGTAACACAATGGACACACTGACAAGGTAGTTAGCACTGATAGGTCCAGGTCTCTCAGATGTGTCTGACTGTTATGTGTTTGTCAATGTATATATGATGGTATGTCACACTATGTATTGCCCATAAACAACCAATACATCCCCCATTACCATACTGCACATGCTTGGGGATGTTCTTCATGTAACCTGGAAAACAACTCATCCTAAAAGCTGTGTGGTGTGTGCAATTAAAACCACACACATCAGTAGCACTAAATAGCTAGGTAGGGGTCAAGTCCCAGTGTTGCCAAGTAAGAGTGTGCATATATGTGGAGGGATCTATGTCAGTTTGCAGAATATAATTGTCCCAGGAGGTCATCTGTCGAAGAACTGCCTGACATATGCTAACATTTCACAGGTATCATCCTGTAGACATACATTCCATCACAACTAGTGTTAAATGTGTAAATGGCCTCTTCCCCACTGTATAGGTATACAGCGATACTAGGGTTGGTATATATAGCTGGATGTGGCTGTTGTGGACACAGCCAACATCATTGCAGTTACTGTTGAGTGTATTCCCCCGCTTAGCTGGCAATAATATTGTACAGTTCATGTTAACAGGTTAGGTAGTTGGCTATTACACTATCTGCTGTTCTACAGCACCTCTCACCCTCCAAAGGGCAGGGGTGTGCCACCCACACCAGCACACATATGTTTACTGAGTTGAGGATTGCACTACATTGGGGAAGGGGACATACACCCTGCCAGTACCATTGTCAATGACATTAAACTAGCGGACTACTTATTTCCCCAATGTGTTGTTGTTCCTATTCTGGCTTGGTGGAATTACATAGGCTACAATAAATTCCTTGCACTGATACATACATCCATGTGTTCAGTATTCTCTGTGTAGTGCATCAACACCAAAGCCTCTTTGTGTATTATACACAAACATGTGGTGTGTACCACCCAGTACACTTACCATTGTCCACTGTAGAAGGGCTGCTAACAGCAGCCACCATGCACTCACCTGTATACACTACCCCCAGACCTATCAGCCATGTCGCACAGGCCGTAACTGTTATACAGACCTGTGACATGTGTTCACCTGTACCCAGGATATGGCACAGCCAAGGTGTCACTACAGTGCCATACCCCTTGTAGGATATGGCAGCAGAACATCCTCCTGCTGACACATGGACACCTACAACACCAACGGATAACATTATGGAGACCACAATCACTCAGTGTTAATAACAGCTATAATGCAGCATGGCTGGACAGCTACACTTCCTGACATGTAAGAATTAAACTTTACCTCTGACAGCATTTTACACAGCAGTACATTGGTACACCATAGCAACACCACCGTTTCCATCAGAACAACATTAGCCTGTCCCTACATTGATGTTATGGATGACAGGGGCGTGGCACAGGTATCATCATATGCACAGGGTGATTTGTTGGTTTGCCAGAGACCTAGGCTGAGACATACGTTTGACACCATGTGTGTGAGTCAGGGGTTTTAATTATTGATATGGCCATGGTGATGTGGTGTGTGTGTGTAGGTATGGGTTTCCCCTAGCTGTGTTTGTATTGTGTGTGAGTATGCATGCACACAGTTCTGCCATGTGGCTGCCCTATGCAGGTGTCTGTTGGACAGCTGCAGACCATACCTGGCAGAGTGTGCAGTTCACTGCCTCCGGCCACTGACACGAGAACTGTGCCTGTCAGAGATTCCACGGGAATGTCCAGGTACAAGCCATGATATGGTATTCTCCCCTTATGATGACATATGTTCGCAGGAACCAGGTCCCTCCTGTGACTGGCCAGGGCCACGTACACATGGCCTGCTGTGGTGTGGTTTGGACAGCGCTCCCCCTGCAGTACTGGGTCTTGTACTGCCACTACGGGAGCGGCTTGGTGTCCTTGCACGTCCACATCAACCTCCAGCTATTGGTGTTGCTGGCCTACATCCATGTGGCCGTCGCACCACTCCCACCACATGTTTGAGTACGGACAATCCACAGTCGAGGAGTCCCACCATCTCACCCCACCATCTATCTATGACGTCTGCATAATAACGGAGGGCACCTGCAAGATCACGGATGTTGTGAGTAACAGCTGAAAGTGTAGCCCTCTGCACCCTCAGATGCTGTCTAGTTTGCCATTTCATATGCGCCTGCGCCTCCAATACAGCCTGAAACATGCATCTGGTGGTACGAGATGTGGCACTTCTGCCAGGGGCACGATGAACAGTAGCCCTTGAAATAGCATCCCTGTACATCTGCCTATGTGGTACCCTGCCAGACATCTGGCTATGGCTGCTGTGTCCAGACACGTGCCATAGATACCACTCTGTCCTGTGCACTGCCACCAACTGCCAACTGTACTTCTGCTATGGCCACTGATGATGGGGTATGTATAGGCACTGTGACTGTGTGCAGGGATGGGGTGGATAACAGCGGGATGTCAAACGATGGTGCAGTTTCGGCCTCTGACAACCCCACTTGTGCCTCAACACACCTATCATTATTTTCAGTGTCTGTATGTATACCAACATCAGATTGCCTGCAGGAGGGACCCTGACCCACCTCACCACCCATGAGGGGAAAACAAGAAATGCACTTTAAGACCTGTATGTCATTGCTTAACAGTACACACACACACACACACACACACACACACACACACACACACACACACACACACACACTGACATTTCACCATAACACTTACTTGTCCCTGAGTTTACAGACTGTCCCTAGTTTATTCTCTTAAGTTCCCCATCCTGCATCACTCTTGGAAACTTACAGTCATTAATACCAATCATTAATGTATCATTCTTCTAAAAACATGACCTGTTACTCCATTACCTCTTTCATTTGATTGGAGTCAGTTTTTCAAAGACTCACTGCTGCCATCCAGTGTTCACCCTGGGTTTGTCAAGACATCTTGAGCATGGCCACCATATGTTACGGGCTACTACGGTCACTCAATAATATCATGCACTGGAGTGTCATACGTAACTATTGTTCAGTAGATGCACGATCTGTTGCTCTATGAACTTTTTATGTGGACTACAGTAATATTCGGAAACGCTCTCTGGTGTTGTCTAGTAATCCCCCAATGCATCTTTAGTGCTGCATACATGGGTATTCTTTCACCTTTCTGCTGATTGCAATTATAACAGTGTCTCTGGTGTCTAGTTTCCCTCCCAATGCATGTTCCTTGCTACAGACCTTATTATACTATCAGCTGTCCTGAGATTACATGTCAGACAAGTATTCCTGGTGTCTCATGTGTCTGTCCATGTCCATGTACTGCAAGATTTCAAAGGGAAGTCGAGAGGTATGAACAACCCCACAATCACACATCTGCATACATGAGCACACAGATAAACACACACACACATACACACACATCCTACATACATAAACCCCCCTCCACTCCACCAGATTGCACTTACAGACAAAATAACCCCCCCCCCACACACACACACACACACTTACAGGTGAGGTTGCATGAAGATATTACACACAGACCTCCCATTACCCATCTGTCAACATGCATGACATATGGCACTCAACAGCATGCAGTGCAGTTATAGTCAATCCCTGTTAGCAACATTATACATCTCTGTGATGCATGGGTTGTGTTAGTAGTTGATGCCCCTTCCCCTGGAGCACACTGCACCCATGTAAACAGTATTGCTGTGCACCTGTTCAGCACCCTGGCATGTACTGTGCACCATACCTCACAGGTGTACACACCATTGCTGAATGTGTATTACTTTGTCAGTTATGTTTGCTCTGCTGCTCACAGCCCCTATGTGTTTGTCCAACACACACCTGTGACAATATGTGGACAGATGTCATTTGTGAATGCCTAAAGTCTGATTTACAGATCTTATCATCAATGGTGCATGTATGGCCAATATGATACAATTACACTGACAACCTTCAAACCTTACCGTGGCTATGGGGAGTGTACATGCCCTTATTGATATGATGTCCTCTTCCTTGATATGCCATGGTACCATATTGCTACATATGTTAACATTACACGAACCTGATATGTGACATATGACCTGTACAATCAAATGCAGTGTCAAACAAATGTGCTTGTTGTGCAGATGCTGATTGAGATGCATACACTTTGTGGATGCATATGTGTGCACACCCTTATCATGATGGTCTGTTGCACCTACTGTTATATCCCTGGCAGGGGTATACTTGCATGGGCCATCTGCATTTGCCAATATTTGGTCTGTCTGCAATGGCAAATGTCTCCCAACTCTGCATGATTGCAAGGTCAACTCATGTGCACATTCCTTGGAGGTCACACACTCCCGTCACTATTGCTGTGGAGTCAGGGTTATGTCTGCCACAGTTCCTGAACTATGAGAAAACCACGGGAAACAGCAAACTCTTGAAAAACACAAAAATGACCACCGAGTAGTCTCTGAAACACCAAAACGAACTTTAATATAGTGAAGCACTTTTCGTCTACCCCAATAGGTAGACTTCATCAGACAAACATATACAAACAGTGTAACAACCTTTTTAAAGCCAAAATGGCACCAAATCCAAACCAATCGGCTCTTGTGCTTAATAAACCAGCATTAATTAGAAAGTTTAAAGGTACATCACAAATATACTGATAAAAAATGCTAAGAAGTTGTAAAAATATGAAATACATAAAAATACGCAACAATAAATACATATTCTACCACCCACATGGAAAAACAGTCCCAAACCTCATAAATTTTATTGTATTAAAATGTGAAGAAAAATAAAAAGAAAAAATAAATAGTATGTAATATATAACATAATATATTAATTATTACCTACTTTATACTTTTTTTCAAAATTATTGATCAGGTAGTTATAGATGGTAAAGGTGGACCTTGCCAGTTGTTTTTAGAAAAGTGTAAATTGTTATGGCAGCTTAGGTTAAATTCCTATACCTTACCTGGTATTAATGAGATTACTTCTTTGTCTTGTGTTTTGAAGTTGAAAAGTCTGCTTCGGTAGATTTTTTCCTTTTTTTCCTTAATAATTTTTTAAATTTTTTATTATTGTACATGTGATTAGTGATCTAAAATGTCTTATTTATTGCAGCAAACATATCGATTTTTATATAAAGTAGACAAGACTTAATATATTATGTTATATATTACATACTATTTATTTTTTATTTTTATTTTTTCTTCACATTTTAATACAATGAAATTTATGAGGTTTAGGACTGTTTTTCCAGGTGGGTGGTAGAATATGTATGTATTTTAATGCATTTCATATTTTTACAACTTCTTAGCATTGTTTATCAGTATATTTGTGATGTAACTTTACATTTTCTAAATAATGCTGGTTTATTAAGCACAAGAGCCGATTGGTTTGGATTTGGTGCCTTTTTGGCTTTAAAAAGGTTGTTACACTGTTTTTATATGTTTGTCTGATGAAGTTTACCTATTTGGGTAGACAAAAAGCACTTCACTATATTAAAGTTCGTTTTGGTGTTTCAGAAACTACTCGGTGGCTGTTTTTGTGTCTTGCAACAGTTCCTGACCCTGACTGCATGCAGATACAGCCATTCATAGTATCCTTTTGAACTTTGCTTCAGTGCACTGTTGTGTCATGATGACACCCCCTCCCCACCCTCAGCCTTTTTGCAGATGCTTGACAACTATGGCCTACACATGTGTGTCATTTTGCAGTGTCCCAAACACTAAACACCATGTGTACCAGTCTAGTTCCAGCTATGAATTGCAAACATACTGGTGTACACTGGCACCAGCAAGGTACAGATGGGGATGGTGGACCTGAGGTGGGGTGAGGTGTTGGTTGTGCAGCACATGTTTCTTACTTGATACTGTATGTAGGTTTCCAACGTGGTCTTGGTACACCAGTATACATTGCAATGCATGCATTTTGGGAACTTTTTCTGTTATGTATGCACTACCTGTAGAGGCCTGGCTGATGTTTCCTGTGGTACAACTGTCCCATCTGATTACCCTAACCCATAGGCCACACACATACAGAGTCCAGGCAATTGCTAAAATGAGTACTGCACAGCTAGTACTTGCTAGACATTCCTGCAACTCCCTCAGTGTTGTGGCATGTTGCTACACAACCTGCATGACCAGTTTGCTACATGTGACATCTTCTGTCTTGGATGGTCATCTGTTAATTTTCTACATTAATCCTGTCCCATACATCCTCGCCACATACATGACTGTCTGCTCTGTTTGCCATGGTATATGCAATAGTGAGGTTTGGCTAAATGTCCAACTCCTGGGGTCTACCTCTTGGGTATGGGGTCCATGCCATGGCATGTAAGATGTGTGCAAGCCACAGCTGCCTCTGTTGCAGGTAAGTGGGCACATTTGATGGCCAAACGTTTTGGACAGTAGACCATTTCTTGGTGTGACATTGGGGACCTGAACTTGCTGGAAGGTCCATATCTATACAGGAAGAATGCAGGGTTCCTGTAATCACATATATGCAGGTAAAAGCTGCACTCTCTAAACCAAAAACACACCATCCATGGGACCGGACAACATCCCAGGCTGTGTTTTACATGAACTTCAAAATGAACTGGCTACCCACCTAAGCACCATGTTCAATCATAGTTTTACATCAGGCTTTATGCCTAGTGAATGGTGCACAGCAACAGTTATCCCACTTCACAAAGGGGGAGCCACCACTTATCCTGGGAACTATTGCCCTAGCCTGATGAGCCTGGTCCACAAGGCCATGGAACGTATTATCATGGAACTCATAAACAAAGACATTGGTAACCTCCAAACTCTGAACCCCACCCAATTCGGGTTTGTGAACAGCAGATCATGCCTTCTGAACCTGATCAACTTCTTTGAGCCAGTCACCAAAGCCATAGACAAGGGTAAGTTGGTTCACACAGCCTATCTTGATCTCCACAAGGCTTTCAACACCATCCCCAATTCTGGAATTATAGCTAAACTCACTAAACTAGATATAAATCCCTATGTCTCAAGATGGGTTGCCAACTGGCTCACTGACAGAACCCACAATGTAAAAGTTGGAGACTCCAAATCTGACTTCAAATCAGTGATAAGTGGAGTACCACAGGGTTCAGTCCTGAGACCTCTCCTGTTTTGTATCTACTTCTCTGAATTACAGGCTATCCCAGAAGGCCTCTGGCTAATGAAGTTCGCAGATGACTGCAAACTAGGAGCCATAGTCATATCCTCAAATGATGTGGACATCCTAAAGAAGGGCTCCACTGAGACAGATGCCTGGTGTCAGAGGCATGGCCTCAAGCTCAATGCCAAAAGGTGCATTGTCCTCCCCTTTGGTAAAAACTCTGTACCCATGAACAGCCACATAAATGGCAATCTACTTAATGCCGAATGTGTGATAAGAAACCTTGGGACCCAAGTGGACAGTAGTCTCTCCTTAGATAATCACATCACCACAGTAGTCAGGAAATCCTTCTATTTGGCACACCTCATCACAAAAGGGTTCTCATCCAGGAAAAAAGAGGTCATTATTCTCCTCTGCTCGGCACTCATTAGACCCATTATAGAGTACAATGTCCCTTTTGGAATGTACCTCACTAGACATCTGCAGCAGCTGGAAAGGCCACACAAAGAGGATTACTGGCCTCAAACAGATGCCCTACACTGACCATCTCAAAAACTCCAGCTTTACTCTGTAACATATCATCTACTCCGAGGAGATCTATACCTAAAATATAAAGCTATGTTACACCCAGAGCTGTTGGACATGCTACACCTGAAGAAATCCCAATCCTTCTGAGCTACACACTCTAGGGACCCAAACCTTGTCACCACATTAAACAGGACATGCTGGAGGGATAGCTTCCTGTCCCAGAGACTTCCTATACTCTGGAACAAACTACCCATCTATGTCAAGCAAAGTTCCTCATTAGCTCTCTTCAAGAAGAATCTTGATGAGTGGATGGGAAATAGGAAGTACACCCTGGAGATCACTTCTGTGGCTCTGCTCGACAAGGGGCACAGGAAATTAACTTTCTTGGGTGGCATAAGCCAAGGAACCTTGTTGGCTAGGCTTACTTAGGCCCTTGGGCCGATAGCCTAGTACCTACCTATGAACCTATGAACTCATGAAGAATGCATACTGTCAGCACCTCAACAGCTGCTTCCACTATATTTTATCTGGAGTGTATGCACACATATGCTTCCAGTGTGTGTGAAGGTATGCATTCCCCATATTTGCTGTCCTAACACAGGATTACATATTACACAATCATCGCTCATGTTAGGACCACATTGCAGGTTGTAAGGGTTGTGGACTGAAGTATTGTGATATGCTGTAGTGTAGATCTGTAACAGCTGCCATTGTAATACTGGTATATACACTGTTGTAGCACTGCTTAAGGGTGATGTTTCAGACATGTCCCTACTGTAGGCCATTTGTCCCACCATTATGTTCCTCTCTGTGGACACATTTTGCAATGATAGGATGTTAGCTATATTGCAGTAGTCTAACATACCCTTCAGATACACCAACATGGTGACCACTGTGATGGAGTGCAGTTAACAGCAACAATAAGTGAACATGTACAGCATGCATTATGGGTAGGTGTGTTAAATTTGTGCATGGAATATACCATGGCCAAAACATGACCAATAAATTGGAAAACCTGAACATACACCATACTCACCAGCTACAGGCTGCTGCCCTGGAGGTATACCAGAGGGACCTACATAATTGTGTGAGAGATGTGATGTCAGTAGCCACACCTGTGGCATTGATATGCATTTGTACAGGGTGGTGCAGCATTATAGTATATCAACAGTACAAGCCCACAATAATACAGATTATGCACATCTGTTTATTACTACAATGCAGAAACAGACTATATATATATATATATATATATATATATATATATATATATATATATAGATATCATCTCACATATGCATGATCTAACTCTACAGATGCAGATGGATATGCAACAGTGGTCTACTGACCTGCCCTGTGGCCTTACCTGCAAGCTCCTCTGTCATTGTGTGGGCAGCACCCACCTCCACTACGATCTCCACCAGGTGTTATGTTTGCGGGCTGGCAGGTGCCCTGAGGCTGGCAAGGAGCTCCTGAACATGTGTCAGAGGGGCTGGATGGCATGACCCCCCCCATTGCAATCTGGTCCCCCCTAACTGCAGCAGTACACCGACGGGCATGGCGAAGTAGATCAGTGCATTGATGTTGGACCTGCACATAACTGTGGTTATGCAGGCCGACATCGTTTACCCTGTGGACAAGATCATTCCATAGGGTGGTCTGCTCCTGCAGATCATGGGCTGTTCGGCCAAACAACGTGTGGTAGTGCTGCACCAGGTGTGAGATGATGACATCATTCTCCTCCGCTGTATTAATTTTCACACATTCCCTCGACATATTGCCTGAAAAACATAAAGATGGAAACAGGTTTGAGGACCTCATACTGCAAGGTTATCATAGTTGTTAATACACACCTCTGTATCCCCCCACCATATCTGCAACAACAATCTGATCATTTATTTATTTATTTATTTATTTATTTATTTAAATTTGTTGACCGGGAGTGTCCAACTGGATGGTCCCATTTTCTTTTGAGAGGAGGAGGAGGAAAAAAAACTCCACATAAAAAGACAACAGTTAGTAGGATTATTTGGATTACATAGATTTAAACAATTTAAATATATTACTTCAAACATACAAGAATGAAAAGGATAAACATCATCAGTAGACTAGAAGAGAATCTTTCTCCTTATAACAGAATAACAACACAAAGGTAGCTTGTAGAAACCTGCTGTTGCATAAGTACTATAATAACTTTATCTGGGCTTGCTATCATCAAGGTAGTTAGTGGAGGTGAAAGAAAGGTAGTAGTTGGATGGGGTGGATGAGCAGTGGCAGATGGGAGTTGCAAGCTGTGCAAGAAGGGCATAGCCAGCATGTTTAATTTAGTTAAGTTTTGGGGGCATTTGGCGTTGTGGTGGAGTAGTGTGGGTGGGGTGTAAGGTTCCATAATTTGGCTATGGCACAAGAGAATAATTTGCAAGTTAGAATAGTGACAGTATTCTGTTGATTTTTTTGATGGATTCTGAGTGATCTGGTGGTGCGGATGGTTTGAAGTAGATGAGGGAGAGAGGGAGGGACATTTGGGATGGTTTACTAGTTTGTGGTGAGTGAGGAGTTTTGTGGGTGAGAGAAGTTGATACCCCAGCCTGGAGGGTAGTGCAGAGTGGTACAGCAGCTGATGCGGTGAGAGACAGTGGTGAGAATTTTGCGTTTTGTTGTGGCGAGTCTTTTTTAGATTTTGTTGCATGAGGGTTTGTGCCACTACATTACATTAAAGTAGGTGGGATAAGGTGGAGGTTACTGTTGATCACTAGTATGAATGGGGAATTTGCTTATTTGATTAATTTTAATTTATTGTCCTGTTGTTTAAGTTTTAACAATATTTTTATGTCAGTGTGAGTATTTTGGGTCATGTCTATGTGAATGATGTATTTTAGGTTATTTGTTCATTTCCCCTGGGTGGGTGGTGTTGTGAGTGCTTTAGTTTTTGGTTTGGGTTTGTATTTTTGAGTTTGTTTTTAACCATTGTTTTAACATGAGAAAGAGGTTCCTGTGAGATGAGTTTTGCAGTGGTTTTAGGGAAGCATTAGAGCAGATGATGGTAAGTCATCTCGTATGATGTGAGTGCTGCATGTTGTGACTTGAGGGCTGAATTATTGATGGTAAGAGAAGTAGGAGTCAGGATGGATCATCCAGAGACCTATGGAGGTGTAGGGTTTTGGAGATATGTCATTCTGCCATACAGCAGAGTGTAGCGGAGTAACAAGGGGGGTCCTGAATGCATACAACTGATTGCTGAGAGATAAGTTGAGAGAGGACAGATAAGGATTGTTGTGGGACCAGGTCATTGAGGACAGGAGGTCTGATTGAGTGTGAGACCAGCATTTTGTGTGGGCTATAGGATGGTAGGTTTAAGATAGGAAGTAGGAGAGTAGTGGTGTTATGGTTTTGGTGGAATAAAGTGTACTGAAGGGAGGAGTAGTAATAGGTAGTTAAGGGTGCTGTGGTGCTGCATGAGTACTTGGAGTACAAGGTAGGAGGGTGTGATGGATGGGGTTGTGGTGGAACCAGTTCTAGTGGAGGGAGTGTTTTGTGGAGGGGGATGGGAGTGAGAGACTTGAGTTCTTCTAGGGGAGCGTAACTTTCTTGGAAGGGAAGAATATCGAATGGATACTGGGTAGGCCAGTGAATCAGGGGCGAGAAATAGGTATTCAAGAGGGAATTATATGTGAGACTTTTTGTGGGGGGAACGTAACTAATTAAAGACTTTTATGGTTGAGGTAGTATAGATAAAAAGAAGACAAGCTTAGTTACAACTCAACGGGTATGTCTACAGAAGACCTACCGTTGGGACATATATCGTATTATACAACACTTTGTGCTTTATGTTTGTAGTCATGTTCCATGTTGGGACACTATCATTGGTGGCCTATTACAGACAACATCACCTGCATGCCATTGTAAGAGCCGCTATGGTTCCATATATGCATGTGTTTTGTTTATTATGTGACTGCTGCACATCTGTTGTTTTGTGTTAATGTGGATATCTATGCATGCTGTTAGACATGATCCGGGAAGTGTGGACTATTACTACCCACATATGTTCTATAACAGTGACACAATAGCATATTTGGGGAAGAGTTGCCAGCAAAACCACCTCTCCCACCTCATCTGGCCATGTTACCAGGCCACATTACATGTGGGACCCACCCTGGGACTGCTTCATCTACTGGGCCTGCACTACCTTCAGGTGGAACCACCTCACGGGATGGTGTTCACCCCCTGGGGGCACACACATGCAGGATCCTGTCACCTCAAGTCAGGTTCAGGGTCTGGTGCAGAGGGAGCTCCACAGAGACTTGGGCAATCTGCTACATCAGCTTGAGACCCTCAGTACACACTCACAGGGTCCACATTCTCCTCCTGCTCAGCCCCAGCCCAGGCACCTTCAGAGCCATGAAACTGATGTTGTGACTGCCCATGGGTGATCACCTTGGTACCATTGTTTCCATATGGGGACACATGAGCTTCCACATCACTGAAGACACTCCCCATCCAGGGTGTTTACCCAACACATGTGTCATATACCGCCCCTGTATGCTGTCTTCTCTATCTTCCAACCCAACCTACCTCCACAAATATACTTGCTATCCTTCCCCAAATTAGCGATCCCACCTTCACAAAAAGGGCAATGTGTTCCCAACATGAGGTTCACACCTGACATAACCATCCATTTTGCACACACTTACTGCTGTATATATATATATATATATATATATATATATATATATATATATATATATATATATATATATATATATATGTGCATATTGATATGTGTGATGTTCCCTCACATATATCATGCAGCAGTGTTATTCAATCGTAGGGGACATGTATTTATATAAATAGGCACGTGTGTGTTTGTATATATGTAGACATACACATATAAATATCTCTATATATGTGTTGATATATATTATGAGTTGTGTATATATATATATATATATATATATATATATATATATATATATATATATATATATATATATATATATAGGGTGCATTCAGAAATCAGGTCCACACTCTCTAACTCTCCTTCCTGCACAGATGCACTGTTCTGCCTTGCTACAACACAGACAGGTGCCACATGTGGACACAGCCTAACATTAGGGGGTATATATAGGGACAGATTGCAGGTAAGCCTATTACACACTTATGGCATTTCTGCATGTTGCATTACATGTTAACATGACTGTCCTGCAAGTGGTGGGCTCTAGAACCCATGTGTCCATCATAACGGCATTACTTCCACCACCAGCTATTGGCCACACTAATATACATGTCTTGCAGTACACAACACACACTATGATGGCTTACATCTTGTCAGTCAGTGCTGATCTGCACAGTTGAGAGGTATGGCCCACTGCCCACAGGGACAGACACTATTGTCCATAGCAGTTGTTCAGCTGGACATTATTACAACAACACCTGATGGCACATATAAATCATTCCACATCATCTATCCCATTTTCATGGACCAAGTACTACATTCAGTTACATGCATATATGCTTCACATACCTGTTGTGGGAATGTTGTCTCTTCTGGATACAGTTTGCTGTGTGGATGGATGTGCGTTTATTTGTTTGTTGCATTTTTTCTTTCTCTCTCTCTCTCTCTCTCTCTCTCCCTCTATCTATCTCAGGCTCTATCCACTAAATGGATTGAGCTGCTTTGAATAGATTGTAGCATGGATTTTGTAGGTGATGCACATGATCAGGTGATGGCCTCTGCACCACTGTCCACCACTTGCTACCTGCATGCAGGCTGCTGTGTAGTACTTCCAATTACCACTGTCATGGCAACCCACTAGTATAAATTCCTACATTATGTGGGCGTGGTCCCTTTACCTTTCCTGTATGGAAGACATCCTTCCTGTGTGTGGGCAGCAGTGTTACAGAGAGCAAGTAGCAATACTTCTTACAAAAGGACCTGCAGACTCAGGCCAGCTACATATTTGCATAAGGTTCCAGACCTACACACAGTGTGAGTAGCATTGACATATGCATTGTATACCACCAGTGTTACAGGGTTTGTGTGTACATACTAGTTTAGCATGGAATGCAGTCTGTCTGCATAGCTCTCAACTGTGGGCCTATCCACATTATGGCCAGAGGATTGCCTGTTATGTTTTGTCTGTCCACCACACAGGTCTTGTGTCAGATATATCATTGGCATTCTGTCTGTTGAGTGCTATCAGTACATGCCTACATCCATTTGTATTTCTGACTTCATATTCCTGACTAAGGATATGTTGCAAACTATCCTGTGACACCAGCAACTTTCTCAGTGTATAACAACACTATTTCAAATATGGCCCTGTGTTCTGACCTTTGCCTTCCATCTATATACCAGGCTTTGTCCATATGACATGTAGTAAGAGGTTGTTATGTAGTGGCCTGTGATTACGTCATGTTGCCATTCTTGCCATCATTCTAGTGATGTTGTGGTCCCCACACATATTGTGGGGTAGGGGCCATATACATGTGGGCTACAACTGGACAAAACATGTGTGCCCTTCTGCAGTCCAGAGGTCAGTGTATGTAACACTGTTATATGCCCTGTAAGTCAGTCTATGGTGGAGGAGTATGCACCATATATAACCTAGGCTGTTACAACATATGAAGGATATCAGTAGTAAGATGCCTTAAGGTATATGGCTGTACATTGTCATACATTTCAACTTGGGAACATTAGTGGCCTAGTGCTTACTGTCATACAGACTGTTCTGTTTGTCAGTGTGATAGTGATGTTTTAAGTTAAGCATTGCTATGTAACAGATACATCTTCATTGTGGCAACTTAATTCTTTTCCCCCTAGGGGTTGAGTACAGAGTGTGATTGAAGCCTGCTGAACTATACATCTGCATTATTTACTGTTGATTGATTGTTATCCTCTGGCTCAGCCTTTCTTTACTGTTGTACTACTTGAAGGCCTTGGCCTGGACAGCAACATATATTATGCTTTCGGATTACTATATAAAATGATCTGCTTGAGAGCTGCATTACTCAGTTAGTATGTATTTCAAAGAACTAACAGCTATATGACATGGCATATACAACTGTAATAGTACACAAATAAACATTTCTTATGTATGCAAACCTTGTGTGTGGTGTCATATTGTTTGACTTCTATGTGGGTATATGTTTCATGCAATAATTGTCTTTTGTATGAGTGAATCATACACTGCCCATTTTAAAAGGTGGCAACTGTAGGAATACTGGCTGTTCAATATGGTGTGCCAACGCTAAATATGTATCTTCCTATACATATCTATATGTAGTATAGTATATGTATATGTGTGTGTATATGTATATACACACACACACATATATATATATATATATATATATATATATATATATATATATATATATATATATATATATTTATGTGCATGTGTGTGTGTATAAGGAATACCTCTTACAACAAGACTTATGGACACAGGCCAACTACATATTTGTATAAGGTTCCAGACCTAGGAACAGAGTGTGAGTATTGCTGTTATATGCTTTGAATACCGCTAGCTTTACAGGGTTTGTGAGTACATGCTAGTTTTGCATGGAATGTAGTCTGCATAGCTGTCAACTGTGGGGCTAGCCACATGATGGCCAGAGGTTTGGCTGTTATGTTTTGTCTGTTCCCCACACAGGTGTTGTCCTTGACAAATCAGTGGCATTCTCTCTGTTGCTTTCTATCAGTACATGGCAAAATCCATTTGTGTTTCTGACATCATATTCCTCAGAAAGGGTATGTTGCAACCAATCCTGTAACACTAGCAACTTTCACAGTGTATTACAGCAATATTTCAAATATGGCCCTGTGTTTTGGCCTCTGTCCACCACTTATATACCAGGCTTTGTCCAGATGTCCTGCAGTAAGAAGTTGATAGGGATATGGTCTATCATTATTTAGTGCTGACATTCCTGCTATCATTCCAGTGATGGTGTGGACTCCCACCCATGTTGTGGGGTATGGGGTCATATATATGAGGGCTACAGCTGGACCTGTGTGACCCTGTACAGTCAAGAGGTCAGTGTATAGAGAATCCTATTATATGCCGCTGTAAGATATTTTATGAGGGAGGAGTATTAAATGTCTTCAACCTAGGCTGTTAGAACATGTGAGGGATATTACTGTCCAGAAACACAAATGTATATGGCTGTACATTTTCATACATTTCACCATGGGGACAGTGGTGGGTTAGAGCTTACTGTCTTGCGCACAGTTCTGTTTGTCAGTGTGATAGTACAGTTTAAAGTTAAGTATTGTTATGTAAAGCATCCATTTACGTTGTAACACTTGCTACTTTTACCCCTAGGGGTTTAACTACAGAGTGTATTTGGTGGCTGTTAAATTAAATCTGAATTTAAGTGCTGACTGATTCTTGTCTTCAAGGCATGGGTGAGTTTTTACTGTTGTACTACTTGAAGGCTTTGGCCAAGACAGCAGAGTATCTTATATTTTGCGGATTACTGTATCATATGTTTACTTTGATAGTTGCATTAATCAGTTATTTTGTATTTTAAACACCTACATGCTATAAGAAATGTCATACACAATGTAAATTGTACACAAATAAACATTTATATTTATGCAAAAGGTGTGGTGTTATGTCTTTTGCATTGAGTGTGGGTAAACACCTTAGATAGGGAGGGGTGTTTGGAAATCGGAAGCCCATGAGCCCCCAAATGGAAACAGTGGGACTGATGTCCCCAACCATGGGCAGTCACCAATGTACCTTAAAGGTCCCAAATGTGGCTGTGGTGGAGGCTGAGCAGGAGGGGCAGGCTAACCCTCTAATTGCACCACGTAGCCCTCAAGCTGGCGTAGAAGATCTCCAAACTCCTTTTGGAGCTCGCTACACACCAATCCCCGGACCTGGCTTCATGTGCCAGTATGCTATCCATGCCAGCTCCCAGGGGGAGGACGAGCCCCATCCCCTGAGGTGGTTCCACCAGAAGGTGGTACAGGACCAGCAGATGAGGAGGTCCTGGGGTGGATCCCAGATGTGCTGGGGCTCGGTGCCACGGTCAGATGAGGTGGGAGAGGTGGGCCTGCTGGGACCTGCCTTCCCAAATGTGCTATGGTGTTGCAGTTTTAGAACATATGTGGGTTAGCAACAGTCAACACAATCCAGGATTAGTTATAACAGCATGCATAGATATTCCCATTAAGCCAAAACAACATATTTTGAACAGTTGCATAGCAAACAGAACCCAAGCATATATGGAACCACAGTGGCCATTACAACGGCATGCAGGTTACTTTGATTGCAACAGGCCACCAATTCAACATGGAACATTAATTGAAACACATTTCAATATTTGTTGAAAAATAGGACATATGTCCTAACAGTAGGTTTGGTGTAAAACGTAACACATTGATTTATGTGTTTAGATTATTGTTGCAGATATGGTGGGGGGAGAGAGAGATGTCAATTAATAACTTGTATATCCTTGCAGTACTCACAACTTTAATGATCATTGCTCTAATCATTAGTCTACAGGTATTATTACAATACCCTATGGCCTTGGTTTGGGCAGTGGTATGTTTGTACACAGTGTATACTTCAACCATCTTATAGCTACATTCTACTTCTCTTACCTGGTAGACCTGCAGGGGAAATATTTTATAACACTACCTGACTGTTTCTACAGATATTCCCAGATATCTAGTTAAAATTATTATGCATACAGCTTACTATCACTACTGGGATTCGAACCATAGGTGTGTCTGCTAAAAACAATTTGTGTTTTATCAGAGTGAGCTATTGAGAAGCTACTAATTCTTTTTTCAGTGTTTTTTTTTATAAGTCTCTCTAGGTTGTACAATCTGACCTTGCAATTACGACATTCTTATACAGACTTTCCTAGACATATTTTTTATGTAGCACAGTGTGGGTAACAGTGGTTTACACAAAATTACTATTGAGATATCAGATCTTGGTGAATGCAACATGTCAAGCCATACAATACCAGAGTAAACACAACTAATCCAGGATTTAGAACTTTATTGCCAGGCAGTTACAGTTCTCTTACATGAAAGACCTGTGGAGGAATGTTTGTTAACACTACCTGACTGTTTCTACACATATTCCCAAAATCCTAGTTAAAACTATCTATACAGCTTACACAGTGGTTGACACAATATTACTATTCAGATATCAGATCTTGGTGAATGCAACATGTCAAGCCATACAATACCAGTGTAAACACAGCCAGTCCAGGATTTTGAACTTAATTGCCAGGCAGTTACAGTTTTATTTAAATATGACCTATATGGGACTATTACAGTCATATTGTCTGATTTATTCAGTACAAACCATACACATTTTTATACTGCCAGATGACATTCTACTTTTTATATTTATTTGTTATGAATACTACAAGCAGGATTGTTACTCACCAGACTCGCTACACAGCCTTTGCAACCTACTGGCATGGGCTTCCTGATTCACAGCCTGCTCAGCTCCAGCTGTAATGGAAATAGAGAAACATTTAGGCATACCTATCCATCACATGCACAGGCTGGACTTTGGTAAACAGTTATTGCTATGAATACTTACACACTGCTGGGACATCACCCCTGTGTCTTGCTTCTTGGACTCCCTCCTCCTCCACTTCAAATCGGCATAATTGTGCCGGACCTGCTCACCAGTCTGAGGGATACCAATGGCACTGGTGAGATCATGGGCAAGACAGTCCTAGGCTTCTGCTTTATATTGGGAGCCCTGGTACTGGTCCTGCATCAGTCTCATGTCATGTTTTTTTTACCAGGAGTCCTACCATGACCTTGGACTCCTGTAAGCACCAGTGCTGCGCCTGAAAGTGCATGCCCTCTCCAACACCTGTCATACTACCTACAGTGGGAAGCTGCAACCAGTTATGAGCTCTATTCCCACCTGCAGGTTTTAAATACGGCCAATTTCCCACACTTTGCTGTGATTGGATGGTTTTGAATATGCTGAGCTAAGCTAAGCTACGGGCAAACCTGCTTAGCTAAGGTTAGAAGTGCATAAAGGGTCAGGTGCTGAGCACAGCTTACCAGTGTATACATCTACTTAGCTACAGTACTTCCTGCTTAGCATTTACATTTCAGCAATACTTACAGTGTCTCAGGTTAGCTGAGCATAATGTAACATTATTTACCTTTCATTTCTTGGACTATCATGATGGTGGGTTTCATTCATCATTTAGCATAGCTTATGATATGTGTGTTGACCTTCCATAACATCCCCCTATGTGCTTTTCTGACATATTGCATTTTGTGTGACTGCATGTATGAGACACTTGTGTTTATATGGGGGGGTTCACAACTTCAGTACACTGGCACCTCACATCTGGCCTTAATACACTGCTCTGATTGGGAAATATAAGTTACTTACTACATAAATATGCTAAAATATTACATTTGTGGTGATTTCACATACAAAATGGAATTGGCTGCAGTGGAGCTAGAACGCTGCCTGACGACATGCAAAGTGTATGCTCTAAACACTATACTATTACACTACTGCTTATGATGGCTGTCTATTGCTATTAAGCTGGCCTAAGTGTACCTAAGCAACGGGCACACCCACGTAGCTATGCTTAAACTTTCCTACTGATGTGAAAAAAAAAAAACATTATGGACACTTTTTAAATATTGCTCTTACAAACTTAGACAGTTGTTAAAATAATAGGTTTTGCATTTGCATGCATTTTCTGAAGGGTATGACATCTAAAACTAAGTTCTGTCATTATTTTCTAATTTCATTCTTTAATGATATGCCACTACTTTGGCAGTGGGCACATATTTATTTCACGGCCATACACTCTACAGAAGGAATCTGGACATTCTTTGGGGATCTCTCCTGTTGGGGGTTTACATTCTGGGAAAAGAGCAATCTCGCTCTTATTCCATTGCCATATGGCAATTCTGGTGTGCAGTGGGTGTGTATCTTGTGAGAGCACTGCTCTCAGACACACCCCCTGCACCCGTACACATTTTCATGTACATATTGCAACATAGCAGCACGTCTTCATGTATATGAATGGAGCACTGCTGTGCTGCTCCCGTGTAGTCCCTTCCATGCAGGCTATTCCTGCACGGACGTTTGCTGAATCCTGGGGACTGTCTTTTTAGAGTGAATAAGCAACAAAACTATTTATAACATTTTTAAAATTAATGATCTAGAAATACTGTAGTTTGTCAATTTCTAATGGTCTTTATGACTTTAATATGACCCTTCATACAAATTTCTATATCTCTATGCTTTGTTTTTAGATTTTCCCACAAAATTTTCAGAATGAAAATCTTCTATCATTATCCTTTTATTAAGCTATATTTAAAATTGGGATTTTAAATTACAGTAAATTCAAAGTTTTAACAGCATACTAAACAGTTGATATTGATATATACAGAGTTTAATAATGAAAATAGAATGACAAAAAAATTATCAGTTTTATATCTATACAGGCTGACTGGTGATATCTACTAATACATGACTTTGGCCAGTATTCAGTCTGGGGCTTCACATTTTAATGGCAGTACTCTGTGAAGAGTGATGCCACTTGGTTATGGAAATAATAGACTTTCAGGATGGCTGCATAAACGCAGCAGCCTTTTTATGCAAATAAGTGGCATCACATATTTGCATATCAGTAGGATTCATAGAGATTAATCTAAAATGAGCTTATTTGCATACCAAATGTGTTAAAGGCCCTGACCTTACATCATAAGTAGCAATTTAACAGGAGAATAAGGAGGTGTAAGGGGAAGGGAAAATGTGTCATTTGATGGTGTCAGGAATGTGCTTGTGTTTACATGGACAAACTGCTGAAGGGGTCATTGGGGGAATATTTCATTTGGAATCAGTGAACAGCTTGTGTAGACATGGACAGACTACAGAAATGATGATGGGGGAAATGTTTAGTTTTGGGGTCAGGGATATCCTTATGCATACATGCTCAGCAAACTGAAGAGGTCATGAGGAAACATTTCATCTGGTGTCAGGTATATGCTTGTGCACAGATGGGGAGTATACTGAAGGAATCATTGGGGGAATACTTCATCTGGTGTCAGGTATATGCTTGTGCATACACTGCCAGGCTACTGAATGGATTGTTGGAGGATATGTTTCATCTGGAGTCAGGTATATGCTTGTGCACAGATGGGCATGCTGTTGAAGGAATTGGTGGGGAAAATGTTTCATTTTGGTGCTTGTACATTCATGGCTAATCTGCTGACAGATGGGGAGAATACTGAAGGAATCATTGGGGAATACTTCATCTGGTGTCAGGTATATGCTTGTACACAGATGGGGAGAATACTGAAGGAATCATTGGGGAATACTTCATCTGGAGTCAGGGATGTGCTTGTGCACAGATGGGGAGAATACTGAAGGAATCATTGGGGAATACTTCATCTGGTGTCAGGTATATGCTTGTGCACAGATGGGGAGAATACTGAAGGAATCATTGGGGGATACTTCATCTGGTGTCAGGTATGTGCTTGTGCACAGATGGGGAGAATACTGAAGGAATCATTGGGGAATACTTCATCTGGTGTCAGGTATATGCTTGTGCACAGATGGAGAGAATACTGAAGGAATCATTGGGGGATACTTCATTTGGAGTCAGGGATGTGCTTGTGCATACACTGCCAGGCTACTGAATGGATTGTTGGGGGATATGTTTCATTTGCAGACAGTGAAGTGCATATGCATATTTGGGCATGCTGTTGAAGGGATTGGTGGGGAAAATGTTTCATTTTGGTGCTTGTACATTCATGGCTAATCTGCTAAAAGGATCATTAAGAATATGTTCCACTTTGGTGCTTGAGCATACTTAAACATACTGCTGAATGGGTCAGCATGGAAATGTTTCATTCTGGTGCTTGTGCAAACTAGGACAGACTGCTGAAAGGATTGGTGGGGGAAGTGTTTCACTGCAGTACTTGTGCATACTTGGACACACTGCTGAAGGGATCGGTTGGTAAAGGTTTAATTTTAGTGCTTGTGCATACTGCTAAATTTATCAGTGGGGAAATGTTTCATTTTGGTGCTTGTGCATACTTAGAAAAACTGCAGAGATGATTGGTGGGGAAATACTTCATTTTGGTGACTGCAGATACTTGGACATATCACTGAAGGATTAGGTAAATGTTTCACTTTAGTGCCTCTGCTTACTTGGACTTGCTGGTGAAGGGATCAGTGGGATAAGTGTTTCACTGTGGTGCTTTTGCATACTTGGACATACTACTGATGCGGTCAGTGAGGAAATGTTTCATTTTGGTGCTTGTGCATACTTGGACATAGTGATCAAATTATCAGTGGGGGCAACATTTCCTTTTTGTGCTTGTGCATGCTGGAACATTGTAAAATGTGCATACACTCTGCTACAGCTATGTCGGTTTGGTTCCCCTTGTAATGAGGCATGCATATAAGGTAATTAAATGAATAATAAGGTGCATAATAAGGTATTAATCAATGAGAATCAACATATTTAGATGAATGGCTTATTAATTAGTTCACTGTAATCAAAGTAATATTAAATATCTTGCATGAATTGATTTAAAATTTACCTTAAATGTGAGACTTGGTATTTCTTCTAAATTGCTGCATATTCTTGCTTGTCCTTTTCACCCTGTAAGGCTGTTTACTAGAAATGCATGTCAGAAACAGAAACTTTTAATGTTTGCATTAGCAGTCTGGAACAGATGTCTGATAAACTGTGGAAACTGGTGTATGACAGAAGGTACTGAAAATTAAGAGATGATTTTTTTAACCTTTTGTTTTCTTCTCAGAAAGCCAACTATTATGTTTGAAATATCGTTTAAACTGTAATTATGTGTCAGCAAGTTACTCCACTGTATAAAAGCAGGAACACTTATTTTGATCATCAGATCTCCTTTCTTTTTGTGAAGACTTGAGTTTCGAATGGTGACAGATTTGACTGGTCGATTGACTGAGTTAAAGACAGCCTTGGCCAAGCAGAAGCTGCTGCTGCATTGAACTTATGGTCTCCAGTATAGTGTACTGGGATATTTAAACCAAGGATTTTTGTAATTGTAGTTTTTTCATTAAATTGGATTAAAGCTGCATCCTGGGTTTGACACAGTCTGCCACCTACATTGTGGTTTACCATTTCTCAGTATCAAGATAAAAACCTAAAATAGGCATACTGCTGAAGGGATTAGTAGGGAAATGTTTCATTTTGGTGCCTTTACTTACTTGGACATACTAAGGAAGTGATCGGTTGGGGAAATGTTTCATTTTGGTACTTGTTCATACTTGGACATACTGCTGAAGGTGTCAGTGGGGAAATGTTTCATTTTGGTGCTTTTTCATACTTGGACAAACTGCTGAAGGGGTCAGTGGGGAAATGTTACATTTTAGTTCTATTGCTTACTTAGACATACTACTGAAGGCATTAGTTGGGAAATGTTTTGTTTTGGTGGTTGTACATACTTGGACATATTGCTTTAGGGATCAGTGGGGTAAGTGTTTCAGTTTGGTGCTTGTGATTACTAGGAGATAAAACTGAAGGAATTGGTAGGCAAATATTTAATTTTATTGCTTGTGCATACTTAGACAAATTACTGAAGGGGTTTCTAGAGGAAATAATTCATTTGTGTGTCAGTGAAGTGCTTGTGCATACTTGGACAGATTACTGAAGGGATAGTTGGGAGTAAGTTCATGGAATGCAACTCAGATATGAAAGGTACAGCACCACTTTTAACAAGAGATATCTGTGCTGAGAGGTTACTGTACTACGAATTACAAGAACATCTCATTAGCATAAGTTACTTTATAAAATTTATTTGAAAATCATTATTCTTAAGGCATTTCACCTTAGCATAACTGGTCTCTATGAATCTCACCTTTGCTACGCTCATTTGTAAACATCAGGGATACTCCTTTTGCATTTGCACAAATAACTATGACTATCGTCCTGTATTTCTACATCAGTTTAAAGCGTAATGAGTAAGTTGACAATGGACTGCTATGGACAGGAAATTCTCTGCCACCATGAATCAGTCAATATTCTAAGCACCATACTGATACTGGAGCCCAGTTGGTTGAGACCTCAGTTTATACAAAAAGTAGTAACAAATAACAATGTGGTGTAACATAATATATAGTTAAAGTACAGACCAGTAGTTAAAAGCTATAGCATCATGTGTTCTGGTTTAACATATATTAGCTGCATAGCATCCAGAAACAAGTTTAGTAGTCTATTCGTAGCAATATAATGTGGCAATGGGTGTATCCGTGGGTTTAGGTTCTGTGTTTATGATGAAAGGAATGATGTCACAATATGGGCAAATATGAGGAACGTATACTGTGTTATAATAATGTTAGGGTGCAGATGACCATGTGACAAGTCTTTAAAGGCTATAATCAAGAACACCATGTAACGTTCTGATTCTGTACAGCAATCCAACAGTGTATACACATATTTTTCATGGCAAGCAAATGAGTCAGCTTCAGTGTCTGACAGCTCACCTTAAAGATGGATTCAGGGATATTGCCTGAACAGTTCTGTTACTCCTAAATGACATTTGGCAGTTCTGCTGTTGATACAGACACATGACCAGTGCCACAGAGAAGCACCTATGGCATGCTTCAACTGGACATCTTAGTCTGTAAAGGTTCTCAGCTTTAACAGCTTGGGTGTACCAAAAGCTGAGGGAAACATACAGAGAAAGTTGTCTGATATTCAGATACTACTGAAGCCATCAACAGATGCAGTTGAGCTATAGAAAGCCAAAGAGATCATGCCCTCTTTCTTACTGCATGTTCCTCAGGTTGTCAAAGGCAGTGAGAATGTTTTAGCCCTGCTTATTCTTCTGGTCCATGAGTAGTTGATGTATGGTAGTACACATATCAACATTACTGTTCACAAATGAGCAGTCTGCAGATAAATGACTTACAGAGAAAGCTGTGTGTGTGTGTGTGTGTGTGTGTGTGTGTGTGTGTGTGTGTGTGTGTGTGTGTGTGTGTGTGTGTGTGTGTGTGTGTGTGTGTGTGTGTGCGTGCGTGTGTGCGTGCGTGCGTGTGTGTGTTTGGTGACTTTTAAAGGCCTGGAATCCATCTTATTTTGTGTGTTGTGAGGAGCAGAAAAACGGATTGCTTACAGATTCTTCATCTCTTTCAAGTATGTAAGAACAGGACTTCAGGAGAGTATTCACAGCATAGATATCTCAGAAAATAGTACAATTCTCCTTAAAGCTATCTCTATTTTACTTTATTTGTTGGTACATTTAAGTTTGAGGTTTCTGCTGGATGATTGTGCCTGCTTAAATCCTCACTTCCCTTTCTGTAGTGTGTTATGAAGGTGTTTGCTGGTTTGTCAGTACCATTCAGTGCTCTCTGTTTTATCATTGCTGCCTCATTGACAAACCTGCATCTAGGATTTCTGGCATAAGACGGTTATTGCTCACAACATATCTTTCCCTTGGGACTACAATCATTTTTATTGTATGGCCATTGTGTTCCTTCTTCTGTAAGTATTCATAGGCTTTGTTTGACTTACTACTGTAGACCTTCTCCACATGATAAGTGTAGTCTTCAATTTACACTGTTTTTTTTCATATGATGAGGGCCCACAATGCTATAATGGGTCATTATCTGTCCAGGAACAGATTTAATTCTCAGTCCTAGTTGGTTTGGTAACATTTATTGGGACAGCACATTATCGAGCAGAGAGGCTAAATATATAAATTACTACATGCCTGTGATCCATTTCCATTTCATCTGCATCATATGATGTGCAGCATTCAAATCACAACCACTCCTAGACTTGTGGAAATCTGCTGTTATTATAACCCTATCAAAGTTCCTTTAATGAAGGCCACTGGGATATATGCAAATGACCCCATAAGGACATTCAGTGTTTCGGCTGCATGGCTTCTAAATGCCCATGACTTTTTACTTTATAGGTCATTACCTAGGGACCTGGCTTTACTTACGTAGACATCTCTGTCTTAGTAGTTCCTTCACTTAAAGACCACTTGTTTAGGCAACATGGAACTTTATACCTTTGGTGTGATCTAGTGAGGCCTTTCAATAATTATCTTCCCTCTTATTCACAGCAGTTTCTTCATTTCTATGACTGTATGGACCCTTCCTTCTATGTTGTTTTGAAGCCCAAGCACATAAATATTGTTGTTCCCTTCCCTGTTTTCAAAAGAATCAATGAAAAAGCTTCACATTTGCCGTGAAATCCCACTGTTGCACAACTAGGATTGCCTGCATGTGTTCAAGATGCGCTTCACAACTGGTGGTAATTGCCTTTATTTGTACTATGTCTGCTGCATTAGTTTTTATAACCCTAATTCGTGCATCCAGGGCTTGTTTTACATGTTTTTCTGTCTTTCAGATTGACTGAGATCATTTCCACGAGTACTGCTATCTTCAGTGCTTTCCTTCATATATCCATGACTCACACTGGAGTTGGGCAGTTGTGTGTTTACTTCATCCCACACAATCTGTATTCCCCAATTCTTCTAGCTAATCATAGGTTTACTTATCTCACTTCAAACTGTTATTCTAGAAAAGGAAAAGATACACTTGGGCTATATCTTGCAGTTTAAGGTGGATGGGAGTATCACCACAGATTAGAGCATGTCCATCATTCGCGCAACCTTGTGCATGTACTTGGTACAGATGCATTGCATTGCACATTACTGAATCTCATTTTGTATCATCCATTCAGTAAGTCACATGTGGAATGACATTCTTGTTAGACTAGGAAAGTCTAGGTTAATGAAGTATTGGATCACAGATGCTTGTTAGTGTAGCTTTATGGTTACCATTCCACTATATGGTAATTCAATGCACCACTGTATCCTCAGATGACTTGGGGAAGAATTACGTAATGGATAGGTTCTGATGTACTGTTTTAGGTCTCTGTCAGCAGGACAAACTCAGTGTTCTTAGACTTAATTTCTAATCCCCAACAATGGCATCTGGCCTGCCTTCTTTTGTAGTTATCTCACCTTTTTGACACTGATAAATAATGACAACTCTAAGCTAACCACATCAAAATTCATATAGCTGATAATATAATATTCCTATACTGTGTGATGGAATCAAAAAGTACATATGTTTTCAGGCATTAAATCCTTTGGCGAGGGTTTAACATTTTCAAAAATCAGCATTTGATATGGGAAATCCTGTTAATATACAAGTTTATATACTGTTTATATACTGTTTTTAATGAACATTTTAGAAATGTCATCTTTTAGGAACATGGGAAAATAGGAACACATTAGGCAAATAATCATGTGAACCATAAGATGCCTAACTATACACACCTTTAAGCAGACAAACTTAAAAGTTCTTGCTACCCTTTTTAAGTACTTAATAATGTCCATCATCCAAATCAAGCAGGGCTGTACATGATAACCCTGGAATAAATTTGTGTCTACCCTTCCAGTCATCAAGACTAGCATTAAAGATGACCAAAGTGCTACATTGGACCTATAGTGGTAACTTATTCCATAAGCTAGGAATACATTGAGTTTGGAACCCATCCTTCCAGTGAATCTTGTTTGTTTGTCTAAATTTAGATCTTTAGTGTGGGTATTTGTAGATACTCATTGGGTTTGCAAAGAAAAATGAGGTCAAATATGACTGGATCTTTTTTGTCTTTAAAAGCAAGACACAGTTCATGTCACAGTAACCTGTAATCAGACAGTTGGGGTATTTCAATGATTTAAGATCTGTAATTATCTTGGTTAGAAATCTTTGGGGTCTTTCCAGTTGAATTATATGTTTGGATTTGTACATATCAAAGAGGTCACTGTATTCGCTGATTGTGAACATGAACATAGCTAGGCACTTGGCAATTTGCCCTCATAGACCATATTAAGCCTAACCAATTTCTCTTAGAGTGAATTAAACCCCAAATTTCTTGTCTGTGAGGTTTGGATATTATAATGGAAGAGTGCAGTGACAGGATAACGTCTTTGAATCTGGAAGATATTTCTTTGAAAATTAAATGGTCAGATAGAAGAATTTCTTGACTATGGTGGAAAAGTTATGATATAATGTCATTCACACCAACATGGACAATGACAGACTCATACATGTACTTGTTGTGGAGAGACTTAAGTTCGTGCGTGATGTGGCAGATTCTGGCACCAGACAGACCATTGACCATGACCTTCTTCTTGTTGAGCCTAGTGAGGGGGACATCAGTGTGTCTCACAACTGAGTCGCCAATGACTAGTATGTTTGGTTTATAGTTATGCCTTATGGGCTGTGATGGTTTACTGTTTTGTCTTATGCGCTGCATTTGTGAGACAGTGGTGTCTTGTCTGCCATGTTTGATGTGTTTGGTGTTATGTGTGGAATGTTTGTGAGTGTGTTTTGGAGGTCTCTGCTGTTTAGGTAAGTTTTTATTGAGGACTTCTGCAAAGGTGGGTGTGTGTTGTGGTTGGCTATGTGATGTGAGTGGTGTGGTGTTTGTGCTGGCAATCTCCTCTTTGTCAGAAGTACTGACTGTGATGTGAGAGAGCATGGACTCCAGGTTACTGATGTAGATGCATTTCTCGCAAGTAGTAGAATTATGTGCCAGCAGAAGAGGGCTGTCCATAAACATGAAGGCAGTTGCTACACTGTATCAGTATGCCCATGTCAACCAGGCTGGCAGGAGAAACTGATGGGAACTGTTCAGACATAGTGTTCTGAATATTTGGGCGGACTTGTGGAGAGAGGGTTTTGATAAGGGTTTGTCCACAAGAGTGTAGACCAAAAAAACCTTAAATGTAAAGTAACTGGCCTGAAGCACAAGTGCTAAAACCAAAACTAAGATGCTTAGAATAACAGATAAATTTAATAAGGCTACCAACAAGCAGTAATAAATGCAGCAGAATAAAAGCACTTGAACACTTAAGAGCATACAGAAAAAAAGGGTGATAAGGTAGGAAGAACACAATTCCAGTAAAGGCAGCTGAATAAAGTGTAAAAGTTTTTTTTTTTTTTTTGAGTGGAAAGGGAGGAAACAGAAGACAGTTCAAGATTAAGAAGTTAAGGGGAATGGCCTTCCCAAATACTCTCTCTGTCCTCCGCAGACTAAGCTGATGAGATGGGTTACATAATAAAAGTCGACAGTCTAGTCATGTTCCCATATCACTGACAACCATCAGAGCAACATGATTACAAGGCTTAGATTCTGTCCAAAGAAGTGATAAAATTAACAAATGACAGAATAAAAAAACTAAAACAATGAGTGAGAAGGTCACTGAAAAAACAATCAGTAAAAACAAAATGAATGCTTAGTCAAACACTCTGCTTGTGCTGTGCTGATGAGCTCATAAGGCCAAAATATGCATATCCACAGCTAGTGGGGTTTGGCTTTATTGGCCTGAAATTGTCCATTAAAATGATGAAACAAGTCATGGGCATTCAGAATCACCAGTTAGCTGAAACACTTGATGTTTATAAGGATCATTTGCATATATCCCATGTGCCTCTGATACAAGAGGTTTGGGAGGTCACTCAGTGGAAGCTCTAGCTTTGCTGGAGTTTTCATTTTGTTTTTACAAATGACAGAATACAAATTATATTGTAAATACTCCTCTATATCTTACAGTTGTATTGTGAACATTATTAATGGAGGCAAGTTCTTGAGAAAAACAAAACTAAATGCTAAAATGAAATGGCATTTTCCACTCCACAGTACAACTAGAGTTCAACAATCCAGTGCTCAGTGCATAACATACATCATATTCTTTCTTAATGAAGCATGTCAGATTACTTAAATAAATTACTTAAATAATGCAGGATTCTTAAAATATCACAGAATATTTTTACTGCTGATTATCTCTGGTATTTTCATATTGCTGTCCCACTAGATGATCACAGTTTTCCTCCTGTGTGGTTAAGCAGATCACATTTCATTATTTTACTTTCAGCTTAACTTAAAAGGGATGAAAGCAAAATCCTTACTGAATAAATATTATGGTGAATAATTGCCTTTTGCTAAGTTAAAGCTTTGAACAAAGAATTTCAGTTTAATTTCTATTTGTATAAATTTTGACAATCCTAAAATGAGTATATAAATTATATTGTCTGATTAAATTTGTGAATTTGCTTTGTTTTAGCATAAGCCAGTTTCTCTCACTATCTCTAAACTTCCCCTAGCAGATTAGCCTGTCTTCTTAAAAATTGTTTGCTTGCTGATTCTTCTTACACTGATCTTGAGTAACTACTGGCATCCTTCTGAAACCCCTTCAGTTCTAGGTGGCTTTAAATTTCTTTTAGAAACTGGAATGTCATACAGTTTACTAATAGTGGCCTTCATTCCTAAAGAACTTTGTTGTGGACTAGCACATTACACTTAGTAGTTACTCAATGCCCAAGTCCAACATCTAGGGCTTCGCTTCATTTAGCATATACAGATGGAGCCTTATAGCAGATTCCAAAAGGGGAATCGGGTTTGTAATTCTTTAACACTTCGGAACTGCAGTTTGGAGAAAGCCACCAACTTAAATTCCTGATGCAAAGGTACAGCCCAATGAAGTCAAAGGTCTGTTGCTTCAAAGCAACATCTCCACCTTCATGAGAGAATTGGTACTGCATGCACTACCTTTCCAGCATTGGGTTTCACATACTTTGCTGTCCTTCAGGTGAGATTTTAAATCAAGAAGGCCCCATTTCCTTTAGTTGCAAGTAGATTAGGTGGATGGCCACATTTCTCCAAGTCAATATGAATATACCCTCTTGTTTTTCCCCTGAAAATAGGCCATTAACCCAGTGGGACTAACCCAGTCAATAAAATGTATATGAAATAAATAACAAAATGTAAATGTATATGAAATAAATAACAAAATGTATGTGAAATAAATAAAACAAATAAATAGAGATGGAGGTGCTGTGCTAGATAACCCCATGGCCATCAAGCTCCTGGCCTGAAGTGCCAGAGCTGCTACACAGATGTAGTTGTGGTGCTTGATTACTTTGGATGGACTCGGCTGTCTTGTCTTGTCCTTAATAGGATAATATTATGCTAGGACTACATAGTAATTCATTACCTTCTGAGTAATGATCATATTATCTGTTCCTACTATAGTGGGAATCCTAGACATTCAGTACCCCAGAGTTATGAGGTAAAGATGTGAATATACCCCCCCCCCCCACCGGATGATGACATTACTAGGGTTAGGAATGAAATTCAGGTTTGTTGCAGTAAGGTAGTATGGCAGTGTCTGCCCTCCATGCTACCTCCAAACGTTTTACCAACAAGTGTATAATACACGAGGTGCTGTAGGAAAGAAGGAATTACCAAGAAAAAAATAATTAGGTACAGCCTAGATACAAAGACAAAGTATTTGGCTTGAAAAACTGACTAAACAGTCGGTGTCATTCTAAGGAAATTCAGTATGTGCCAGCCTGGGATGATATGGTAGATAAGCTTTCCTGTTTCACCATGGAAGGCTTAAACCTGTCATGCCAGGGCTCCTCATATTGGCTAAAGCCTATGCTGCCCCATAGTTGCTTTTTTAGGCACAGTCCCCCTACTGGTCATGCCTATATAGAAAAGTCAAACTCATATTTCCACAACATCAGTGTGGCACTGCTGAATACTAGGATGTAAATAGAATGATTCCAGAACCTGAGGCCATCCTACACCTCAGACACATATATATTTCTGTAGTCACTGAGATGCGGTTTCAGAGCAAAGACAGCACTCTCTCTATATCAGAGTTTTAACACACTCAGCCACTTGGGTAATTGTGGGGACATATCTATATATTTGTTCAAAACACTATTACTTCACATACCCTAACATGGGGCTCCTGGAGATCCAAATCAGCCTTAATAAATTCCAATTTTGCATCATCCCTTTATTGCCAGCTACAGATCCCCATTAATGTTGCCCAATGATCACAGAAACTGAAGGTCATGCTGCTAAATGCTAGGAGCCTTAAACTAAAAATGCACTCACTGGAGGTTCTCTTCGCACTGAAAGAAGCCGATATCTGTGCTGTCATAGAAACCTGGTTCAAGGCTTCAGAGAGCATCCCTGCCTTACGAGGCTATACCTCATTCCACACGTTCTTACCCCAAAATAAGGTTGGGAAGACTAAGGGTGGTGGAGTCTCTATCTTCATTAAGTACAAGCACATCTCCAGACTGGTCTGCCAGCATGACACACTGGAACTACTCCAGGTGCAACTGACAGTTGGCAGGACACCCATCCAAGTTATATGCAGCTATAGACTCCCCTCCATGACTCAGGACACCCATTCCTCTTACCTGGATCTACTTGCCTCCATCAAGGTACCCCCTAACACCCTGATCCTTGGTGACTTCAAGTACCTCACCATAGACTGGGTGAACTCTTACTGCACTAACGCACTCACTCAATGATTCCTTATCTTCATCAGTTCTAATGCACTAGACCAGCTCGTCTTAACCACCACATTCTTGACTTGGTTCTCACCAATTTGGGCGACTGCTGCACCACTCACATAGTATGTTCTACTTTGGTGAGATTAGATCATCGGACTGTCTCGTTCGAAGTTTCTATCCCACCCGACCCCCCTCAAGCCATAATCATGCTAAAAACTTCTCAAAAGCTGACTACAACCTCCTAGTGGAGGGTAACTATAGCTTCACACCACCGCCCCCCTCAGAGGATGCAGACAACTATGCTGAACAGTACACCAGTGATGTAGACAAGCACCTGTACAACTGCATGGATTCAGCTATACCCAACAGAACTAAAACCTGCTCCTCAAGGAAATGCAAACCTGTTTGGTGGACATCCTCCATCACCAGGCTTCACAACAAAAGGAAGAAACTGTTGTTCAAGGGTAAAAAGGAACAAATTCCAAATTGGGAAAATTCACTCCTTAGCCTTAACAAGCAAAGCAGATCACTAGTGAAAACCTCAAAAAGCTAATTATGAATCAAAACTAGTCTCCAAAACAAAGTGAAACCACAAAGCCTTCTCCAGTTATGTCAGGAACCTCCAAGGCAAAGCCCAGGTTTGTTCCGAATTAGTACTTAACAATATCACCTACACTGATCCTGTTGACTTAGTCAACCTAATAGCATATAGGTTCAGTGCAAACTTCACCCTCCTGTCCCCCCCAAAGGCCCTTTTGACATCTTCGATACTTGTCCTGCACCTCACGTCTCCATAGATCAAGTGTTAAAGGCCCTATCCAAGGCAAGGAACACGACTTCCATGGGACCTGATAGTATCCCAGGCTGTATTCTGCACCATCTCCAGCAAGAACTGGCTTTGCCATTGAGCACCCTATTCAAACAAAGCCTAAGTTCAGGCTTCATCCCAGCAGAGTGGAGAACTGCCATTGTCATCCTCTTATACAAAGGTTGTGCCCACTACTGACCCTAGAAATTATTGCCACATTAGCTTGACAAGTCTGATCTGTAAAGTCAAGGAGTGTATTATAATGGATCTCATAAACAAGGACATAGGCAATCACCAAGCACTTGACCCCATCCAGTTTGAAATTTTCAAGGGCAGTTCTTGCCTGTTGAACCTGGTTGACTTCTTTGAGACTGTCATCACTCGGGTATCATCAATAAGGTAACACAACTTGGCCTAAATCTCTGTCTCATCAGGTGGTTGGTCAACTGGCTCACTAACAGGACCCTAAAGGTCAAAATAGTCACCTCCACCTCTGATAGCAGACCTGTCACTAATGGAGTTTCCCAGGGATCTGTCCTGGGACCGTTACTGTTTGGCATCCACTTCTCAGAGGTCCAGGCAAAGGCAAAAGGCCTGTGGCTGAACAAATTTGTAGACAAGTGTAGGTTGGGTGATGTCATTGACTATCCAAATGATTTTAACATACTGGAAGAGGGTCTCACAGCAACTAATAACTGGTGCCAAAGTCATGGCCTCAAGGTAAATGCAAAAAGAGTATCATCATACCATTTGGCAAAAACATGGCCCCACTGATTACCACATCAATGGCAACCCCCCTAAACACACAACCTGTGGTGAGAGACCTGGGTACTCAGGTTGATAACAATCTCACATTCAACCATCATGTATCAGCAGTGGTTAGAAAAGACTTTTACATGGTTCATCTCATAAGTAAAGGGATTGCATCTAGAAAAAAGGATGTTATTACCTCTCTATACTCCTCCCTCATTAGACCAATAATTGAGTATAATGCCCTGTTTGGTATGTACCTTTCCAAACATTTGCACCAACTGGAAAAGCCACAGAAATACCTCATAAAGAGAATCCATGGCCTCCAACACCTGTCCTATGTGGACAGGCTCAAATCACTATCACTCTATTCGGTATCATAGAGATTGCTCAGAGGTGATCTGTGTCTCACCTACAAGGCAATCTTGGACCCTGCCCTACTAGAGATGCTCCATATCTGTAAATCTAACTCCTTGCACATTATCCACTCAGAAGGCCAGAATTTAATATGTGACATCAACAAATCCTGCTGGAGAGACATGTTTGTCTATCAGAGATATCAATTTCAACAATTGGCTTAAGTATTGGTGTCATTCAAAGGGGATCCAATGCCTGTCAGCCTGGGATGACATGCTCGACAAGCCACGATGCTTCGCTAGGGACGGCTTGCACCTGTCACCCCTGGGCTTTCAGATATTGGCAAAGGCTCTTGCTACCCCCATAGTGCCTTTTTTAGGCAAGGCTCAAAAGACAAACCCACCTCCATAGGTATCACAAGGGATAAGAAACTAAGAGTAATGCTACTCAACGCCAGAAGTCTAAACCTCAAGATGCATGCACTCAAAACTCTCCTTAGCATGGAGAACATCGATATCTGTGCAGTAACAAAAACCTGATTTAAGGCTCCGAAGAGCACCCCAGCACTACCAGGTTATACCTCATATCATGCTTTTCGGCCTCAAAACTTGGACCGAACCACAAAAGGAGGGGGAGTATCAATATTCCTCAAAGATACCCACACCTCCAGGTTGGTGGCACAGCACGAAGCATCAGAGACTATCCATGTGCAACTAACAGTGGGTAAAACTGCCTTCCACTTTATAGCCTGCTACAGACCACCCTCCCAAACCCAGGAACCCCACTCGGCCTTCCTGAGAACACTGGAAAATATGAAGGTCTCTCCAAACACCATTACATTGGGTGACTTTGACTACCCAAACATAGACTGGGAGCATTACTCTAGCTCCAACACCCTAGCCCAAAGGTTCCTAGAATCTATAAACTCAAATGCTATGGAACAACTTGTTACCACTCCCACAAGAGTGGAAAACTTACTGGACCTGATCATCACCAACATGGGGACTCTATGCTCCAGACCAGAAGTGTATCCCTCACTGGTAAGATCAGACCATAAACTAATCTCACTGGATATTCACATCCCGACCCCACCCCCTGCCCAGAAAACCACAGTAAAAAACTTCTCTTAAACAAATTTCACACTCCTCAAAACTGAGGTGGAATCCTTCAAAGCCCCCAGGCCTGTGGAAAATATGGCCCAGACTGCAGAATCCTTTATAAATGCATTCTATGAACACCTTCAGGAATGCATGGATCTTGCAATCCCAATCCTCCAAAGGCAGACGTCCTGTCTGGTGGACCCCAGCCATAAACAAACTATACAATAGAAGGAGGAAGCTACTACATGATAGAGCAAAATCCCAAAAAGGGAAGGCATCTTTGATCAGAATTAGCAAAAAACTACGGGCACTCATAAAATCGTCTAAGGCCAGCTTCGAGAGAAAAATTGCACAGGACACTAAGGATAATCACAAGGCTTTCTTTAGTTATGTTAGGAACCTGGGTGGGAATTCCCAGATATGCTCAGAATTAGTCCAAAAATGACAAAAAATATACCGAACCCACAGACATTGCCAACATCCTAGCTGACAGGTTCAGCGCAAACTTCTCCCCTCCTCCCCACCAAAAGGGCAAATATCTATCCCAGCAGAGTGCTGCCCCCCTGACATCTCAGATGCTCAGGTAAGAGCTGCTCTCTCCAAAGCAAAAAACACAGCATCAATGGGACCAGACAGTGTCCCGGGCTGCATTCTACATGAACTCCAAGAAGAGCTAAACCCAAACATAAAACTACTGTTCAATCTCAGCCTTACTACAGGATATGTACCCAAAGAGTGGCGTGCAGCAACAGTGGTCCCTCTCCACAAAGGTGGTGCCTCAACGGATCCTGGAAACTATCACCCCATAAGCCTGACTAGCTTGGTCTGCAAAGCTATGGAAAGGATCATCATGGACCTCATAAATAAAGATATTGGGGACCTACAGACACTGGATCCTACACAGTTCGGCTTTGTTAAGGGCAGGTCCTGCCTCTTAAACCTGGTCGATTTCTTTGAAACAGTCACCAAGGCCATTGATGAGGGTAAGGTGGTCCACACAGCCTACCTGGACCTTGCAAAAGCCTTCGATACAATACCCCACTCGGGCATTATAGATAAGCTCACCAGCTTAAGTATAAACCCCTATGTCACTAGATGGGTTGCAAACTGGCTCAAGGACAGAACCCACATGGTTAGAATTGCTGGAGCCATGTCAGACTCCAAACCAGTTACAAGTGGCATCCCACAAGGCTCAGTCCTGGGACCTCTCTTGTTTGGTATATATTTCTCGGAGGTACAGGCCAACAGGGAAGGACTGTGGCTGACCAAGTTCGCAGATGACTGCAAACTGGGTGCCATAATCGACTCTCCAGCCGACACAAACATCCTCCAAAAGGGCCTCATAGAAACAGACAACTGGTGCCAGAACCATGGCCTTAAGCTAAATGCCAAAACGTGTATAGTCATCCCCTTTGGCAAAAACAAAGTGCCCACAAATTACCACATAGGTGGTAATCCATTAAGTACAGAAGAAGTAATTAGGGACCTGGGGACCCAAGTTGATAGCAATCTCTCATTTGACAACCACATGGCCAAAGTGGTTAGAAGAACATTTTATATAGCCCACCTAATCATGAAGGGATTCACATCTAGATCAGGGGAGGTCATTGTGCTTCTTTACTCATCCCTCATCAGGCCCATAATTGAGTACAATGCCCCTTTTGGGATGTACCTTACCAGACACCTGCAGCAACTGGAAAGACCCCAAAAGTACCTCACCAAGAGGATCAAAGGGCTCAAACAGATGCCATATGCTGCCCGGTTAAAGAAACTCCAGCTCTACTCAGTGGCATGCTGCTTGCTCAGAGGCGATCTGTGCCTGACGTATAAAGCCATGTCCAACCTGGAATTAATGGACATGCTGCACCTCAGAAAATCCAAATCCCATCGAGCTACGCGCTCGAGAGACTTGAACCTCAGCACTGAAATAAATAGGACATGCTGAGGGGACAGATTCATAACCCAGAGGCTCCCTTCACTCTGGAACAAAATCCCAGTCCAGGTTAGGCAGAGTCCCTCATTGACTCTCTTCAAGAGGAATCTTGATGAGTGGATGGGAGATCATAGGTTTACCCCAGGTATCACTTCTGTGTCACTGTTAGACAGAGTCACAGTATACTAACCTCAAAAAAGGGCATATCAAAATTAATTTAAAATGGTTGGCGAAAGCCAAACACACTCTGGCTAGGCTTATAAATGCCCTAGTATGAACCTATGAACCTAAGAATAGCTTCCCATGCAGGTCAAACATTGTACCTCACTTACCTTCTTCAAGCGCAACCTTAATAAGTGGATGGGAAACCACAAATTTGTCCCAGGGGTTCCACCTGTGTCCCTCATTGAAAGGGGTGACCAAGTGCTGACTGAGGTTTCTTTTTGGGGATAAACTCTTGGCTAGGCTAGTAAGGGCCCCAGGGACATTAGTCTAGTAACCTCCTATGATGCTATGAGATTGTTAAAATCCTAAGATACTTTAGTCATTGTCTTCATACTAGATATCATGACAGCATTTTGAAGGCAATATGAATGTAAGTAAAATATTGAAAAATGCCTCCACAATGATCTGTCTCATACACGCACACATGCACACAGATATTCACAAAAGCCCACTTGCTCCATAATCTACAAAGATGGAATGAAAATTATTGTGAGGAACAACAATCAGTCACTGTGATGCAATAACAAATTTAGTTCCTTCTCTACACAGGAATTGAATTAAACAAACAACAAAATGCTTGTTTATCACAGAAATATTGCTGGAGCAAAATGGATTGACATGTAGTTTATTTTTAATTATGTCACTTTAGATCTCTTTAACCACGTCCTGTAATATGACTGACTGTCTTCAGGGCATGTTATGAGCATTGAATTTGATATATAAGCTTGGCCATATCCGATCACCTTAAAGTTACACAGTGGTACAGAGCACATTTCTCTCTGAAACATGATTATATACCTTGTGGACCTTTTGTATTAATAATGTGACACTATATTCTCAATCTTCTGCAGTTAAAATAAATGGGGCAGACCATTTCAATAGAAAAGATACAGGAATAGATTTCTATTCACTTTCAAATGTGATTTTTTAATAATTGGATATTTATTGGTTTAACTAAGTCCTTCTCTGTCCAAGAGTCATTGTTTAATCCTCGACCCTTCTAGGAAAGGCTACACAGACAATACTTTAGATATTACCTTGTTATTATTCTAAAGTCCTGCGGCAATGAAAAAGACTAAAAATAATAATTTAAAGTTTTTTTGTTTTTTTTTATGTTTGGTTGTGCTACATGCCATCTCACTGAGATTAACATTCAATATTTTGCTATGAATCTTCTGCTTTGCTGAATACTTATCTATTCCTTCCATAGTGGATTTGACAATGATTTCTACTCGTCTCTTTTGCTTCACAAGAACATTTATAGAAAATAGGTTTCAGCTGCTGCACTGGTTTTATATCTAACACTGAGTCAAATAACAGCATTCATCTAGCTGTGGATTTAACCTCTAATCACCACAGCAACTTGATATTAAAATGTAATAACATCAGAACTGATATGAGTAGCTTTCAATGATACTGCCACACAAGAATGCAAGATTTCTTTGAAGAAAAGCCTGTGTGGTTCCAAAAGAAATATTCACTTTACGTTTGATCTCTTTCTTGAATCACTTTATTAAAAATGTGAATCTCATCAATTGGACCTATCTTTGACATATCTGCCTTGCTAATAAACCTTAGATGTATTCCAAATTAAAATGAATCATATCAATCCTTGATGTTTAAAGATTATTTTAATTCCTAGCTCCAGTGAAAACTGTTATGTTCAGTGATGCTAATAACAAGTCTGATTAATTAAACCGACTTTTAGATTTAAAAATTAATGTATTTTAACTACAATGTTATAATTGTACAGATGTAAACATATTGTTGGTTGCACCACTGCACATTTTATGACCATTTTAATTTGTGCATTTAGCAATGAGATAAATCTCAAACTTTAATTAATACTAAAATGGATTATCTTTAGCCCCTTGATGTGCTGAAGTATTTTTAAAGGAGGAAAATTACAGCAAATGTGAAAGGACTGGGGTGGTGTATTCATGACAGCCTTTTAGAGGTTGTGTAGCTTTTCATGACTTTGACTCTAGCAAATTTGGGAACTGTGAAAGTAAGACATAATTAGCAAGCACAGTGTAGAACCTTCTAAGGTCTGGCATTCTATACCTTTCTGAATAATACATACAATACATTATTTATATTTTCGTGTGTGTGTGTGTGTGTGTGTGTGTGTGTGTGTGTGTGTGTGTGTGTGTGTGTGTGTGTGTGTGTGTGTGTGTGTATGCATTCATTCATTTGTGTGTGTGTGTGTGTGTGTGTGTGTGTGTGTGTGCATTCATTCATGCGAGTGTGTGTGTGTGTTTCATTTGTGAGTGTGTTTGTGTGTGTATGCATTCATTCATGTGTGCGTATGTGCGTGTGTGTGCATGTGTGTGCGCGTGTGTGTGCCTGCGTGTGCGTCTGTGTGTGTGTGTGTGTGTGTGTGTACATTTGTGTGTGCATCTGCATGTGTACGTGTGTGTGTGCATATGTATGTGTGTGCATGTGTGTGTGTTTGTGTGTGTGTATGCATTCATTCATGTGTGCGTCTGTGCGTGTGTGTGTGCATGTGTGTGCGTGCATGTGTGTGTGTGTGCATGTGTGTGTGCGTGTGCATGTGTGCGTATGTGTGTGTATGTGTGTACGTGTGTGTGTGTGTCTGTGTGTGTGTGTGTGTGTGTGTGTGTGTGTGTGTGTGTGTGTGTGTGTGGCTGGCTACAGACTTTCAAGAATGCCCAACAACTAAAATCCTTTGCTGTAAATCTGAGCACTGGAAGACATATAACTTTTATATGCTACACCTTCTTAATATGGTTGTGCTTCTGGAGAAAATGTGACATAGATTTTTAAAAATACAAATACTGTTCTTGTGCCAATAACTATTTCTTTTGGAGAAAAAAATTCTTTGATACAGGATATAGTATGGGTGATAATAAATATAACCTAGAATAAACACAGGGTCAGTGTTGATTAGGCATATACATGAAGTGAGACAGAATAATTTGAATATAATGAGTAATCACTATTGATTATAGCTGTAGCTGTTCACAGCTTTCATTTTCTCTTTTATTTATATTGCACAAGCAGTCAGCCACTGATGTCTTACTGTGAGAATCTTGGAAGTTCAAGCTCCATTGCACACGCTGAAACCAAGCAAGAGACATTTTGACTTCATTTTACATCCAGGAAACGGAAGCACACTTATGCTACAGCATTTAAAGCTAACCATTTAAATCAGGCTTGAGTGGTTCCTGATATGTGTCTAGAACCCCATTGTACATAAATAACCACACCACTTAGGATAAGACAACCATTTATTAACGACTAAACATCTGATTAATTCACTACACTCAAATGTCATAAATTCCAATACAGCAAATTACAGTAGACAGTGTTACCTGCTCGCCTTCACCCAAATATTGACATAAAGCAGTGTTAAATCAAACCACTCACTTAAACTCAACCTCCTGTTAGAAGCAGCATGAAACCAATCACTTCTATAACCAACAAGCACATTATGCCAACCCAAACAGAAATAACTAGAAGAGGGCTTCATCCCAGCCCCTCTTCTCTGCCTTCGTGCAACCATAAAATATCATAACCCCAAACTTCTACAAATCAAAATAACCTAAACATAGGGCAGGGAGGGTGGGATCAGCAAGCCCATGCCAGAATCTCTTTCCCCTAACTGCCAGCTACTGTATAAAATCCAAATAACTCCTCCCTCTCCATTACTTCACTTCCTCCCTACACCATCCTTTGTTACATTTAACCCTTACCTTCCCATTATCCATAACTACTCCCTTCCCATTGACTGATTACGTCATTCCAGCTATCTTTACACCCCCTCCTTACAGCAGTGTTTCCAGACAAATTAGTCTGTGTCCAAACTACATTTGTCCAGATACCCCCCCCCACACACACACACACACACCCACACACACACACACACACACACACACACACACACACACACACACACACACACACACACACACACACACAAATAACCATGGCATTTAGGATAAAATGACCATTTTTTTAACAATTAAGTGTATGATTAATTCAATACATGCACATGTTATAAATTCCAACATTACAAATTAGAGTAGGAAGCGTTACCCACTTGTCTTCTGACTCTCTTCAAGAAGAATCTTGATGAGTGGATGGGGGATCATAGGTTTGTCCCGGGGATTACTTCCGTGTCACTATTAGACAGAGGCACAGGAAACTAAACTTTAAAAAGGGCACAGTATACTCAAATCAAGGGGTGGCGTAAGCCAAACACAATCGGGCTAGGCTTATAAATGCCCCAGGGCAGATAGCCTAGTATGAACCTATGAACCTATGAACCATTCATGCAAAACAGAGTTAAATGAATCTGCTCACTTAAACTCAACCTTCCATTACAAGCAGCATGATATTGTTCACTTCTATAACCAACAAACACACTATGCCATCTCAAACACAAATAACAAAGGGAGGGACATAAGAGGGTTTCATCCCAGCCCCTCTTCTCTGTCCAGCGGCCTGATAACAGGCTGTTCCCCTTCCTCAGATTCTGCAATGACATAACAAAATTCTTCAAGGACAATGAAAAATCCACATTAAATTGGTCCAAACCCCGATCACTTAAATGTACCCCATCATCTCAAAACCAAATTGGGTCTCTGTCGTCAAATTCTCTATGAGCAATAAACATAAACACCTAGCCAAAAACTCTTGAAAGCTAATGATTAATGAAATGTTAAGCCTTCTCAATACCCATAAACTTAAAAGCATAACTCCAAAAGGCTCATCCAGACTCTGCTACACTTTGCTGTGAAGGAAAGGTTAGTTTGCTTTTATTTTTTGTATTACTGTATTGCCTTTCTATATTTTGAATACTGTAGTTTGTTTTCTTTACCTTGTGTTTTGCTTGCATTCTGTTTTAACAGCATATTAAATCTTCAAAAGAGACCACAGCTCTCTCTGTTCTGAGTTAGGCATACCACTGTCTTTCTAGTTGCCCGCCTCTGATGTTAATCTGACCATATATCTCATTTCTCTCTACTTTCACTGGCTTATGTGAGTAATCACAAAATCATCATTTTTGAAATCCCACCCCTTCAATTATTTAAATTTATTGGCCATCCTACAGTATTTCATAGTACCAAAATACAAAAGTGACCACCCCTTTCAATCCATCTTGCTGTTTTAAAAATAGTAACTCTCCACTAAATCTTAACTTTTTAAACAGGTAAAACTCAAGTTACCTACTTTCACATCTAACTTCTCTAGTGCACACTGCAGAGTGCATTCTTTTCAATCTTACCTTTAAGAATCCCTGTGACTAGCACTTTCTCTAATAGCTGCTGGAAATCACTAGGAAGCCTTAAACTCATACAAACACTGAACTCTCCTTGTTAACAAGGAGAAATTAATAGTAGGCACTAAGCAGCCTATAATTGCAAAGTACCTTGCTAAGGATACAGCTCCTATACTTTACAAAGAAAAAAAAAAAAAAAGCCCCAAACAAGGCATGTCCAAGGGTCAGCTTCCGGTGATTTCTCCTGTCCACCTGGTGAATCTGGGCATACTGGGGCAATGCAGCAATTGCCTCATGTACACAGACAACCCTCTCCTCCTACCACCCAACACTACAACCTGTGAGAGATGCACTTACATAGCCAAAATGGAAGCAAAGCTCTCTCCACCCAAGATTGTGCAAAACAGTGAAGAGGAGAAGGTTAACACCCACACTACACCTCAAGCAACACATAGCCCTTCTAAACCCGCACCACCAAAACCCACATATAGCAACACTAAATCCACATATGCAGAGGCCCTTAACTGTAACCTGCCCAAGCAACAAAGACCTCTGAAGCTGAAACGCAAACAAACACCAATCACAACCAATGTGTCACATAGTTCACAACACCAGTGTGCCACCCAGCAACAGCCCCTAAGGCAAGACAATGTACCTAACACTTTAGTCATAGGTGATTCTATAGTCTGGCACACTGATGTCCCTCTCACCAAGTTGAATAAGGAGAAAATTACAGTCAGCTGCCTGTTGGGTGCCAGGATCCGCCACATAACGCATGCACTCAAGTCACTCCACAACAAGTACAAATATGACTATTGTCCATGTTGGAGTGAATGTCTTGAGACGCTCCTGGACTACATGAAAAGAGACATGGAAGAGCTCTCGGATCATGTGGCCCAGGCAGGTATGACCCTAGCCCTGAGTAGCATCCTGCCTTTGCCCAGAATGATACCACAATATAAAGATAAAATGATTGACTTCAACAATTGGCTAAGCTTATGGTGTCATTCAAAGGGGATCCAGTATCTGTCTGCCTGGGACGACATGATTGACAGACCATAATGCTTTGCCAGAGATGGTCTGCACCTGTGATTCAGGTTACTGGCTAAGGCTCTTGCCACTATAGTGCCTTTTTAGGCAAACTTCAAAGGACAAAACCACCACCATAACAGGTACAAGCATGCAAAATCTGAAGGTAATGCTACTCAATGCTAGAAGTCTAAACCTCAAAATGCACTCTCTTGAGGCACTCCTAAAAATGGAGAACATCGATATCTGTGCAGTAACTGAGACCTGGTTCAAGGCTCCAGAGAGCACTCCTGCAATACCAGGCTACAACTCTTACCACACTTTTTTGCCACCAAACCAGGACCGAAACACTAAAGGTGGAGGAGTGTCAATATTCACCAAGGATATTCACACCACCAGGCTAGTTGGCCAACACAATGTGTCTGAAATTCTCCAAGTGCAACTAACACTAGGTAAGACTGCAATCCAAATTGTAGCTTGCTACAGACTCCTTACCATGCCCCAAGATTCTCACTCCACCTTTCTAAACATACTGGAAAATATTAAGATAGAATCAAACACCCTAATACTGGGTGATTTTAACTACTCTGCCATTAACTGGGAAAACTACTCATGTCCCAACACCTTTGCGCAATGGTTCTTGGAATTCATAAATTCCAACGCCTGGATCAACTAATCCATAGTCCCACCAGGGGCTCCAATATCCTAGACCTGGTCATTACCAACATGGCAAATCAATGGTCCATACCTATGGTCACGGCCTCGTTAGTCAGGTCTGACCATAAGCTAATCACCCTTAACATCCACATCCCACCCCCACCCCCCAGTAAAGAAACCACCATAAAAACTTCTCCAAAGCCAACTTCATGCTACTCAAGTCAGAAGTGACAAACTTCATGACACCCATGCAGACGGGAACTGAAAGTTCAACTGCTGAATCCTACACTAAGGAACTGTACGAGCACATCCACTCATGCATGAATCGTGCCATCCCAAATAGAACCAAGATGCTCTCATCCAAAAAAAGGAAGCCAATCTGGTGGTCCCCTGCCAAAAAACAAACTTTACAACAAAAGGAAGAAACTTTTGCAGAAAAGAGGAAAATCCCAGGATGCAAAAAACTCCCTTACTAGCCTCAGTAAGAAACTGAGATGCCTCATAAAATCTTCCAAAGCTAGTTATGAAAATAAAATTGCCAAAGATTCCAAAGACAACCACAAAGCATTCTATAACTATGTCAAGAATCTAAATGGCAATGCTCAGATCTGCTCTGAGCTAAAACAGAATGGCATTAAATATACTGATCCGAAGGATATTGCCAATATCCTGGCAGATCGATTCAGTGCCAACTTCACCCCTCTCACAACCCCTAAATGGCCCATCTCAATACCGGAAGATTGCCAAATTCCAGTAATAACGGCCACACAGGTACAAAACACACTCTCTAAAGCCAAGAATACAGCATCCATGGGACCAGATGACATCCTGGGCTGTGTACTACATGAACTACAATATGAACTGGCACCCCACCTAAGTGTCATGTTTAATCATAGCCTCACCTCAGGTTTCGTGCCCACTGAGTGGCGCAGAGCTACAGTTATCCCAATCCACAAGGTGGGATCCACCTTGGATCCCAGAAACTACCGTCCCATCAGTCTGACAAGCCTTATCTGCAAGGCCATGGAGCGTATTATCATGGAACTTATAAACAAAGACATTGGCAACCTTCAAACACTGGACCCCACCCAGTTTGGGTTTGTGAAGGGCCGATCTTGTCTCCTGAACCTGACTGACTTCTTTGAATCAGTCTCCAGAGCCATGCACAAGGGTAAGGTGGTCCACACAGCCTATCTAGACCTTGCCAAGGCCTTTGACACCATCCCCCACTCTGGAATCATAGATAAACTTACTAAGTTGGGCATTAATCCCTATGTCACCCAATGGGTTGCTAAATGGCTTACTGATAGAACCCACACTATAAAAGTAGCCGACTCCAAATCCAGCTCCAGACAAGTGACAAGTGGAGTACCTCAGGGTTCAGTCCTGGGGCTTGTTTGGCATCTACTTCTCTGAAGTACAGGTCAACACTAAGGGACTCTGGCTAACAAAGTTTGCAGATGACTGCAAAATGGGAGCCATTATTAAATCCCCAAATTATGTGGATATTCTACAAAAGGGCCTTACAGAGACAGATGCTTGGTGCCAGAGCCATGGGCTCAAGCTCAATGCCAAGAAATGTATTGTTATCCCCTTTGGGAAAAAACATGTATCCATGAATTACCATATAGGTGGAAGTACACTAAACACAGAAAGTGTGATAAGAGACTTAGGGACACAGGTGGAGAGTGGTCTCACTTTCGATAACCATATCGCCACAACAGTCAGGAAATCCTTCTATGTGGCACACCTAATCACGAAGGGCTTTTCATCCAGAAAAAAGGAGGTCATTGTCCCACTGTACTCATCCCTCATTAGACCCATTATAGAATACAACGCCCCATTTGGTATGTACCTCTCAAGACATCTGCAACAACTGGAAAGGCCTCAGAAATACCTCACTAAAAGAATCACAGGCCTAAAGCAGATGAAAACTCCAGCTATACTCTGTCGCATATCGGCTACTCAGAGGCAATCTCTGCTTAACATACAAGGCCATGTCAAACCCAGAGCTGTTGGACATGCTACACTTAAAGAAATCCCAATCCCTCAGAGCTACAGAGGGATCTAAACCTTGTCATCACAATAAACAAAACATGCTGGAGGGATAGGTTCCTGACCCAGAGGCTCCCCAGACTCTGGAATAGATTGCCCATACATGTCAAGCAGAGTGCCTCTTTGGACTTCTTCAAGAGGAACCTTGACGATTGGATGGGAGAAAGGAAATTCACCCCAGGGATCACGTCAGTCGCCCTGCTAGACAGGGGTCCAGGAAAGTAAATAATGTGGGAAGAAATAGCCAGGGAATTGTTATGGCTAGGCTTGTATAGGCCCTAGGGCTGATAGCCTAGTACCAACCTATAAACCTATGAACCTAAGCATGGCACTGTCTCGACAAAAATATAATCATAGTAGGAAACCTACTCCTCCTCAAATTCTCCACTTCAACTGCACCTTTGGAACTCTTCCCAGGTCATTACTTGCCAAATGGAGGACCAAAATATGTGGTAGTCCAATTCTAGACTGATTATCTTACAACTTATTCATGAGTTGATGCCACCTTAGACCTCTAAAATATTGCCAACACACTTTCCACCTGTCTTGTCGCAACCCTAACTCAGCTCTGTTAGGTTTAATTGCATCTCACTTTGCCACCCAGTTACACAAAGGAATGGCCCAATATGACAACAACTCTACCTAAAGGGACAAAAATAATAATTAGTAGTCATCAAGCATAAATTCCCACGTTATCTAATATAATATAAAAAGGCCCCTGAAGACCACTGCCCTACCCTCTTTATAGCCTCCACTGACCTCCCTTCTCTTGCCAAGTCAGATGCCCTCCCTATCTGAAAAGAATGGGTGGAAATCCTTTTGCCTTGGAAACCTAGACACTGAAAAGGCCTTCTGTATCAAATGTATAAATTGGCTTACATCACCTGCTCACTTCAAGTATGAAAAAACAAATCCTGGGGTCTACCTCCATCTGAAAACTGTAGTTTCTAACTCCGTGCCACCAAACAAAGGAATTCCTCAGCACATGCACGCAACACAATCTGTGTACCCTTGCCCACCTGATTTGGTTCAGATAGCTGCAACCAAACCAACACCATGTAAGAAAAATAAAAACATCCCTCCACAATGAAGCCAGCAGCTCATTCACCATAAATGCTCCCCTGTACATCCACATTGCCAAAGTATCCCAAAGCGGGTAATCTGCAGAATGTACCACTAATAACCTCAGTCCTGACAACAACTCCCTAAGGCCGTATTTCATCACAGGCAACCACACATCACTCCTCCTACCATGTACCTGAACCCACCCTTTCAGCATCTGGACAATTAAGCATGATTTGGTTAAATCATCCAACCCCACCATCCTAGCAAACGTGCTAAGAGCCACTAAATGCACTGTAACTGGTTCAACTCCCCAGCCCTTCAACTATGCACTAGACAAATAATGCAACAACTATTCAAAAACTATACTCTTTTCTAGCAGATCCAACACATATTCAACAAATGCTGACAATGCCCTAAAATAAATCTTCCATGTTGATACTGCCCACAATTGCTGAATAAGCTATCCCGCTACATCTGACCAAGATATTACACCTCTGTCAGCAGAAATACCAACTTGTCTGAATTGAAAACCACCTTCCTGTTCTGAAAGTGTTCCTGCCAAACCACTGAAGCCACACAAATAGGCATCACCTCCAAAAATACCACATCCCTCTTCTCTCTGCTTACCAGTCATCTGTGCACCAAGCTGCAAACTATTCTGGATTGAAATAAGCACCTGCTCCTTGTCCTCACACAACATCTGTGGAAAAATACAAATCCTCCTGAGTAACCCAATCTCTCTGCCAAAAAGAAATACCATTGAAACAGTCAAAAGATATTATCCATAAACTCAATCAAGCTTGGACTAGCTTACTAACTCAAACCCAGTGGTATTTGCTTTTGTCTCCTTTCATCAGAATTGCTACTGACCTGCAGAATGTCCTGCTTGTACTAACTGCCTGACATGTAAAGTTCAAACGATCCAAAACTTCCATTATGCCCTTATTTTGCACCTTATCTTTAGCCCTCAACCACTTGATATTACCCTTCAGACACTCTAGTTTCTCTTCTGGGAGACATCAAAAACCTTGACCTGCATCAACTGTCAGCCTTAAAAAAATATGGCCTTGGCTGGACCCTCCAGCTACTTCCTTGTGAGAGGAACAACTGACTTATTGCACATATCAATGGAAGTCTGCATCCCTTCCTTAGCTCCCTCATAACCCTTACCTACCAATATGAAATCAACTAGATAATGAACAGCCCTCTGTCTATCCACCTTTTTCTGTCATATCCAGTGAAGAGTGGAGCTACATTTTTCAAAAGTGGCACAAGACACCGAGCAACCCATGGGCATGTCCTTATCAAAATAAAACTTGTTATCCACCACCATACCCAATGATGGCCATTCATCCTCATGCACTGGCAATAAACAAAATGGTAACTCAGTATTGACATTCACTAGCCAAAGATCCACAAACCCTTTAATCACCTCCAACACATCATCCAAAGTTGCATACCTGACCTGCAAGTCCTCTTTGCAAATACAATCAGTGATGGATTCATCTTGTGGAAATGATAAATGCAGAATCATTCAAAACTCCCAGAATGAATTATTAGTGACCAACCTCAAAGTGGAAACCTTAAAACTAACAAAGGTGGGATATCAAAAGGACCCAATAACCTACCAGCACGCAACTCTTTCTCAACAAGATCCTGAAAAATATTTTCCTTTCCATGGAGGGAACACACATTTTTACACACTGCACCATACACAACCACCCCAGATCTGATAGAAAACCCCATAAAAAACACAAAATCAACTACTCTGCACCTTACACATCCAAAAAGCTCACAAAAAACAATATAATACAGGTACATTAGTGGGCAAATGGGAAGGCCAATGTGCCTTTCTGACGTTGAAAGGAGATACTGCCACTCTGCACTCAAAAACTACCTCACCCTCTAGCCCCTTGCTGACCTTGCAACAAGGCAGTCCCACCATCATTCATGGGGAAAACAGCTTACACCCGATCCCTGCTTCAAATGCCACATTGTGATGCTGAATGCCCCCCCCCCATGCAAATCACACAAATGTGCAAAAATCTACACACTGGCTAAGCACACTTACCAGAATTAAATGCCCAGCATGCAGCAACCTTCTCTCCCCCTATCTTATTTATCCTAGGTTGGCCACTCATGCTATCCAACATAGTAGCTACTCAAATATCCAGGTGCCTCACCTTCCATTTCAAGCATTGATTGACTGCCTTCCATTTGCTGAACTGCTGATCATACCATAACCACACAGTTTCAGCATGCAACCACTGCACCTGCTGGATTGCTAAAAAATAAGTTTAGAATGGTAGAGCCTGGGAGCTGTCCTTCTCAAAACAGACCACCATTTAATAGACAAAACTCAGCACCCAATTGTCCAAAGTCCTGGATCTAAACCTTCTGGTTCTCCTCCAACCCAAAGCAGCTAGCACTGCCAACAAGTCCTTATTACTGCCCATGTCAGCATCAACCAGCCTCTGTATGTCAACAGCATCAATCAATTCAAATATATCAACATATTCACCATTCCCTATCTTCTCCTTTAGGAATATATGGGGTAAGAACTCCCATTCACCCATAGATGATGTCTGAGTAGCCAACCAGTCCTCTGGATGAATTCCAAAATCAGAACCCACATCATACTAAACCTGACCCACATTCTCTGGAGATGATCCTAAACTCCTTAACATCAGAGTCCCCCTCTCATCCCCCAGCACCTGAAAACCAGTCATATTATCTTGTATCTGCTATTCCCCTTTCAAGCTACTCCCAAACAGCAACACAATTGATGTCAACAAAATTCTGCAGCACCCCAAATAAACCTCCTAAAACTTGCCCCCCAACCCACAGAGCAACTGACCAAAGATGAACATTACCTATTCCTGACATATTCTCATTACCTGCCACTGTGCCTGGAGTCGTTCTTTCCATGGAACGCCTTCAATGACAGAATCAACCGCCAGCTTCCTGGGATGCTTCCCCATAGTGGTCAAAGTTCACCTCACTGGCTGTGACCATCTCTTGCCACCAACTACATTGGAAACTTCTGGTGTAGGTGGATCCTCTGTTGGTGCTTCTTTGAATAACTCTTCCACCTGAGCCCTGACAGCTGCCTGTCTCTCCATTAAGCTGCAGGTCTTTAACATCTGAAAAAAGAGAAGAAAAGCACGAACAGAATAAAGAAAAAAATGCTTTATCTCAAAAGACTACAGCCCTGCGCAACCTACCCCACCCAGCAAGGCTGGCAACTGCCTGCATGTTGACAATCTGAGCAATCCGTCAAAACATAACAAAACCCAAAACCCCACAACACAACCATGAAAATACCACCTTCGCTATCAATATACACCAACCTATTGTTCCTATTTTGTTACCACCTGCCATCTCCAACCATCTGCATGCAGTCATCCAGCAATTATTTGTCTCTGATTCTCAACTGTATTAACTTTACCATATCCCTTTTGATCGGGGTCCATTTTGCATAGTTCCTTTTTGTTGATCCTTAACCTAACACACCATATGATTTGGCACACCAAACTAAGTTGCCCAAGCAGCTAGGATTATCACAACAACACACCACACAACCTTACCATCAGCTGAAAACAAACTTCCTCTGAGTAGCTGGCAAACCTGTAACTGAAAAATGCTCAAACATGGATCCATCCACTGGATGAAAGCCCCAGCATGTATGTGTAACAGCTCGATCATGCACCCAAACGCAAACCACTCCACCAACATACTTACCAGAAAGTTCACACCCAACTTATAAAAGCCAAGTTAAACAAAGTCAAGAACCATCAAATGTGCCCCACACCTGCTGGACACTGCCACGAGAAAGCATCGACAAAATTCTGTATTCTTGTGAGAACAAGACAAGGATCACACAGGTATGCTCCCATCTGGCAGCCTCTGGACCTTCAGCAAGAATTCACATTGCCACTCCTCTGCTCCCAACTCAAAATCCCAACAAGCTCTCTGCTATACACACAATCCCTCATGATCTTTGTTCAAGGACAGACAAGAAAAGCACACCATGGCAGTTCCATGCACCCCACAACATCAAGGATAGTCAAGAATTTTTTTTTAATTACCTCTACCAAAAGCTGGAAAATTGCATGACCTCAAGTTACCTTGATTACATGAATCAGTGCTGAAAACACCTGCGAAATGCCCCGTGCCCACCAAAACCAGCTCACATGCCACTCTACAACATGTAGCCCTGAGAATCCAATTGACTTTGCAAAATACATGGTTCTCCTTTCTTTTTCCTTCAGAACAACAGCAAACACACTATCTATCCCAATCAAGCACCCTAGACCCTCCCACAAACAATCCCCATAAGAGCCACCCCAACATGTTGCCACCACAACCAACTATCATCAGGAACACAGGGATCTACCCATCCACACAAAAGCTTTCCCCAGCAAAAAACAGATGCCACATCACCCTGAAGCAACGCAACCCTTCATACATCCCAAGCAGTGCGATCAAGTGTGCAAACTCTCGCCAGATGACTAAGTAACATCAGAACTGAATATCCCTCAACATGAATACAACAGTTACTGGCACAGTATAAGAAATGGTGTACAATGGAATTCCTGTTTGATCAATATGCGCATTCTAATATTTCTGAAATTTCTGATTTGATATGTTCACTTTTGTTTGACTACCATTCAGTTTTCAGCTAATGTTCATTTAAAAGGAGCCATAGAGTTCTAAAATTGTATTTTATTTTATTTTGTTATGATATCTGTTTAAACCAAAATTATGACTGTTCCATTTGCTTTTTTCACAACACTTGTCACATGCAATGCTATCAAACTTTAAAATGCAGTCAACTAACAAATCTACACAGTCTCCCTAGCCTACCTGAGAACTAACTTCTGCCCAGGACCAACAGCAACAAAAACAAAAAGGGCTATACTGCTTTCCATGCCTCCCAGGCACCTGACATAAAACAAACTGCAGCCAAACTCCACAATACCCCACAACCCAGACACTGCCACCCCAGTGAGTCCACCAACCTCCCAAGACTTCTGACCAAACAAACAAAGCAACTATGCCAATAGCAAGGAATAGAAGGAGGCAAAAAAAAAATAAATAAATAACACAGTTCCTCCTTCATAACTTGCACAAACTTCCCCAAAATTCCAAGGCCTACCTGCACAAAAGTGCCTACTACTGGTTGTCTTGAATATAAAAGTGCATCAGCAAGCCCACGCCAGAATTTGATTCCCCTTACTGACAGCTACTGTATAACATCCAACTATCTCCTCCCTCTCCATTACTTCACTTCCTCTCTACACCATCTTGCCTTTCTAATATTTAACTCTTACCTTCCCATTACCCATACCTAACTCCATTTCCCATTGCCTGATTTCCTCATTCCAGCTATCTCTCCCACCCCTCCCTACACTGGTGTCTCGGGACAAAGTAGTCTGCATCCAAACTACATTTCTTTCTGTTTCTTCTGTGTTTTATCTGAATCTCAAGTTACAGCTATTAATTGAAGGTGTTGCATTGTTTACACTGTTTTTTTTTTTCAAATGAGTTCTGTGACGTGATTATGTATTTCAATTTGTTTTGAAAGAGTCCTCTCATTTTTCTGCATTTTACTGTTTTTTGTTTCTTAGTCTGAAGCTAAAGGTATTCATTGACTTGGTTTTACAGTTTGCATTTTTTCTGTACTGTTAAATTAATTATTGTTGCTGCACTTAATTGCTGTTTTTAAGTCATTTTTCAAACTTAGAACAGTTGGTTATGGCCAGCTGTAAGTTATCTAGAGCTTGTGATCATTAAATATGGTAAGAGTAGGGGTCATGGATGCAGTTCTGGGAAGATAAATGCTACTGGCTAGAGCTCTAACTCTTTACAAATTTCATTTTCCCAGTTATTTAAATTAAATAAACAGTCAGGAATTGTTGTCTTACTCTAAAACTCTTGGAAGTTAAAGATCCTGTGCACAAGCTGAAACCAAACAAGGTATTTTGACTCTGGTTTCTATACAAGAAGCAGGGAAGTAGATTAGGGCTCCATTTTTGTGACCATATTAACCTACATTGGACTGCTCTGATTAAAGGAAGGAATACAAGGCTAAGTGGCATTTGATGTAATTGCTAATATTAAGTGTACTGATACTGTTTGCACTATTTTTACTGCTAAATTGTTGAGTTTTAGTTATAATTAGTAAACCGGTTATTTCTAGTGGCAAGAGAAGGGTTCTAGGCTGGTAGTGGATGTTACTTGCTACAGAAACAAAAATCAAGTATCTTGTCATTGGTTGGCATTCTCTATTTTGCTTTTTATTTCATATTTTCTGTGTTATAAATCAAGGATTTAGTGAGTTGCTGCCCATAGTGCAGTGATTATGTTGACTGCACTATATAGAGGTAGGCATTTAGAGTCTACCTCTATAAAGTCCAGTAGATGGAGGCATTTAGAGCCTTATGTTTCTCTATTCAACTCACTTCCCTAATTCATATTGCACTTTAGTCAGTAGTTGCGCAGAGAGGGTCTTGTTCATAATAGATAACACATTTCATTTAGTGTGCAGTTAGTTAGTTTGTTATCCGCTCCATACCCAAAGGCACAAGAACCCCATTCAGCCCACATTAACAAGCACATAGAACAATGGATTTACACTTTCCATCCATTTCTATGCAGCCTAGTAGAAATGGGCATCCTAAGAGAATGTAGCAATTGTCTCATGTTTACTGACAGCCATAAATTACTTAATCCAGTAGACTCAGCATGTGAGAAATGTAGTGATAGAATGTTATTGGCAGTAAAGCTCTCACTGAAAGACACAATAAATAACAAGCAGGTTGTCAGTACCACACCACACAATGCTAAACAAAGCAAACACACACAACTCAGACTCTTGAAATAACTGCTAAATTATATGCATATGTAAATGGCTGCATAGACGGATTTGCCTCCAGCCCATTTCCAGAAATAAATACTATGCCATGTTCAAAAATAAACTGTTATGGTGTAACTCAAATATAAACAGGTTCTATAATAAAAAATGATTACATGCAAAAAATAAGTTTCTCTCTCTGTCTCAAGATGCCAAAAATGCTCTTGTAAATTAAACAAGGAACCTCAAACCCAAATCAAATCAATCAAAGCCCCATATAAAAAAATAATAGCTGCCCAGGAAAAGGATAACCACTTCTACTTCTTCTTTCGGCTTTTCCCGGTTAGGGATCACCACAGCGGATCACCTGTCCGCTCATAATTGGGAGTGTAGTTTTACGGTGTCAAGTTGCCAGCCCAGTGCCCAACCTTCCACAGAAGGCATACACAAGCACGCACTCGCACCTTGGGCCAATTTAGAGTGTCCAATCCACATACAGCATGTCTTTGGGATGTGGGAGGAAACTGGAGCACCTAGAGGAAACCTATGTGACAACAGGGAGGACATGTAGACTCCAGAAAAAGGATAACCACTAAGCCTTCTTTAATAATCTCGGAAATGATTGCCTGCATCTACAATTCCCCCAATCAAATTTCACAAGAATAAGATCTTAAGAGTCTATCTAAAGTCAAGATAGACTCTTGATATCTCTGGAGCCATATAACATACCAAGCTACCTACAGGACAGTCTGAAACATAATTTGTTCTGACTCCCGACAGAAGCTATTCAATATCATACTCAAATCAGGTTTCATGCCCAATGATTAAGGACAGGAACTGATATTCCCTTTCCAACAAAAGTGATGGTTCAATGGACCTAGGTAATGATAGAGCCATAAGCCAGTCCAGTCTCATTTGTAATGCTATGGAAAGGATAATTATGGAATTAATAAACAAATATACAGTTAGCCTACAGACCCAACCCATTTCAGATTTGTCAAGGGCAGGTCCTGCCTACTTAACCTGTTTGACTTCTTTGGAAACATCAGTGAAGCAATAGACAAAGGTAAAACTGTGCACATCCCATATCTGGACATCACTTAAGTGTTTGACACTATACCACACTATATATAAACTCTCCTAGATAAATATCAGTCCCTATATAGCACACAGGCTGAAAAATAGAGCAGTCTGCCCTAAGTTCCTGGGTTCTAACTCCTCCAAAAGACCTGTCACTAGCCGTGTAACCCAGGGCTCAGTCCTTGGACCACTCCTCCTTGGCATGTAGTCCTCAGAGATCAAAACTAATGTTAAGGGTTTGTGGCTGACAAAGTTTGCAGATGAATGCAAATTTGGTGCAATTATAAATTCCTCAGAGTACACCAAAGAGGGCCAATATCATACAAATAGATCCCATTAAAACAATGGTATAAATATAAATGCCACAAAATATATGGCATCGACAAGGCACCCCTTAAAACTGATCCGGTATTTAGGGATCTGGTAACGTACATCGGTAATGAACTGCCCTTCAATCACTATATATTCGCTATTGTAAGGAAACCCTTTTTTATTGCACAGATTATATAAAAGCACAAAACTACAATGGGAATGTAAGGTTAGTTTTTTTTTTCTTTAAATCCTCACAGATCAGTAACTCAGTAAGTGCCTTTAAGTAACCACTTGTTATCATATTCAGCTCTGACCTTCATAAAGCCATCTCATTCTCTGCTGCATTCAGTATTGATATAGTTAAAATTTATTTTCTTTAAGATATATGGAGCCTTCATATTTAAATATGTACACTTAACAGCTTACTGATAAACTACATTGATATGCAAACAAAAAAATCTTAATTTGTATAAATCTGTATGTATGTTTCAAATAAATGAGTAGATTGTCTATCTGCACGTGTTGATGTTTCTGTAGTGCTTCAACAGCCCTATCTTAGATATTTTCTAGAGATTTTCCAAGTCATTTTATCATTTTGAGATGCATGTTCTAATGCCCATAACTTTTATATATGACTATCTAGTTGTTATATATTACCCCATGGTTGCTCATATCATTTACAGATAACTTTTCACATCATAAATGGAGATCCTGTTTCAATGCCCACTGGAAAATAAAAGGTTTAAGGCTCCGATCTTTAATCATGCATGCAGCATAACTCCAGCACAATACAATGAATATTCATCTTCATGTAGACATGACTGCATTTAGAGCACTCACCTGATTAGCAACATAGCTAACTCTTTAAAAATATTTTAATTGTCTGTATATTAATAATGTAAGCAGAGTTCATATGCATGAGAAGGTTCTCTGTATAATAAAGAGTAAATTGTGTTACAGTTTACAATCATCTTTGTGAACCACCTTCCTTTGTACGGAGTGCTGATGTTCCTCCTTTACTACATGTATAAAGTCTTTGATTCCTTTTCTCCTGCAGTTATTCATAGAGCATTGGTGAATGCAAGTATTAACCCACATATAATACAATGGATTAAACTTGGTGGCATTGAAGATTTGCACTCAATTGTTATCCAAGGTACATACTTTGATTACTTATCAGTCAAACTTTGCATTTCACAGGGATCAGTACAGGGCCCCATTTTATTCAGCATTGTATATGACACTATGACATTTAATATACACTGCTGGATTAGTAAATTTGAGGATGACCTTAAAGATGGATTTGTAAAGAAGATGGCTCAGCAATTGTCAACACTTTTATTCTCATCACAAGTTTTCTAGGATTTCCAAACATCTCTGTGAAATATTGAGATGTAAAGAGATAAATGCACAATATAGCTATATTATCCATTGTAACAATAAATTATTTATGCTTTTAGGGATTGCTAGTATTATTATATTTGGTATATAATCAGAAATGATGGAAAATACAGCTGACAATTAAAGAACAGAAATGGATTATTAATTTAGGATCCCTGCTTAAACCTGGTTTAAATGATTGTTTATAAAGCTAAAAAGCATATTTTTCATCCTTGTTCACTAGATGTCAGTATGCGTTAGCATTTTATGTATGATATGCTACATTGATTTGTGCAGTTGTTTTCAAATTGAGGTTTTCTTTCTAAAGTGACATATTTCAGAGAATAATATTAGAAAACTGACAGTTTCATGGTTAAATGAAAATGCTTTATGATTACTGATATTTAAAAGTTTAAAGGAAGTTTATATAAGGGAATAAATGCATTGAGAAGAAGGTTACTGAAGAAGAGGCATTTAAAACATTGACAATAGTTTAACATAAATGTGAGGTTTCAGAGAGTAAATAAAGCCTTTCTGCATTATTCCTTGGTATGTCCTTTTGCTATTGATGAACTGTTGAATATGTTACTCATATAGGTAATTTAGCTGCCTTTGCCTTGTGGTTTGCTTTGTAGACTACAAAGAGGTAAAGCCCTTATTGCTCCCCAGATGACCCATGTCTGACTAGTGACACAGGTGCTGGAGGGAGCAGATAAGAGGAGGGTGACAGTGACCATCCAATACTAGGTCACACACCCTGCAGGAGTGAGGCAGACTAGGTTTATAGCAATAACAGCATTAAGAACCCAGCAGGCACTGCCCATATGAGACATACCACTCATTCAAAAGAGTACTCATGCAGAGATGAGTTTGTGCATTTCAAAAAGGCAACAGCTGTGGACCTCACAAGGTTGCCACAGGGTGGGAAGGAGATAGGGTACACTCCACAGCAGCACAGCAGTAATATCCTGCACTAGTGTCCTCAATGTCCTCACTAACCATGGATGTGGGTTTGGTTCAGAACGGTGGAGGTTAAGAAGGTTTCAGTTGATCCAATAAATAAGGAGAGGAGGTGTTTAAAACTGATGGTCAGATGTGGGGAATGAGAGCAAAACTTTTATTTTCATTATGATCAATGTCCTTGAATGTTCTGCAATATAACATTCAGTGCTATGATTTACAGTGAGATGATATGACAATGTTTTTACACTTCTAATTTATTTTATGCTTACTTGATTGTGGGTATTGGGGATGGGGTGTTGGAAGTTTTCCAGAGTTGATATATTTTGTCATCCACTGTCCTTATTATTTAATTAAATAATTAATGTATGTATTTATGTATTTAGCTTAATCAGATGTGAGCTGTTGGAAACAGTTGCCACATACGTGTCAAGTTTAGAGCAGATATAATTATCTTGTTATTGTAGTGTGAACAGGGTTACAGAAAAAGGAAATGTAAGTGTTTGGGTTCTTCATAACATACTGATAAAACGTATCAATGAAGCGAAATTTTGTAATTAGAGTTTCTTATAATGTGGGAAGGAATTATGATTGATAACTAAATGAAGTAATGAAATAGAAGTATTGAAGCACTCAACTCCTTTATTAAACGTACATGATAGACTTGTTATTTATATTTTTGTTAGTATATTCTGCACTACTGAGCTTAATCTGTTTAACAGCTATGGCCTCTTTATTTGCTATGGCTGATGACAGTTGGATCTACTTTTTTTCTTATTGTCCAATAGGGAATGAAGTGAAAACAACAACTAAGAGACCATGCCAATAAAAAAGATTACTATATATTGCTGGAGCAGCTTATGGACATGAAATATTACAAACAGCAATCATTATTCATGTTGCTATTTTTCACCTTTTCCTGAACTGTCATACTACATTCAAGGTGAACAAACTGAGCATCACAATGCATACTTTCACTATTATGCATCAATGTTTTACACAGAATATGCAACAATGCTTTCTAATGCCTTTTATTCATTTATTGTGTTCCATTTTACTGAAGAACACTCATCTGATAATAACAAGAGGTTTATATTTATTTCATAAATCTAATGTTACTGGATTTTACTTTTTTAAGAAACATAAATTTAGTTTGCCTAATCTTTATAGTTTGCTTCTGAACAGCATATTGCTTTAAAATGTTTTAAAAGGAGTTTCACCCAGCCATGATTTGATGCAGAAATGTTGCTAGCTGTTGAGATTATATGGTGCATTTTGGACTTGTATATTTGTGACTACCACATCTGAGCCTAGCCTTGCACTAGTGCGATTACAAATTATTGAAGTATCACTATGGCATAATGAGAAATGGATTTCAATGCCATGACTTGCAAAAAAAGAAAAAAAAAAGTAACGTGGTACAATGCGGAATGCTGAGCTAAAAAACAGCAGATGTCTGCTGTTACAATTCAATTTGCAAAATGCTAAACAGTCATTGATTTTAATTTATTCTCACAAGGACAGATTTCCAAGGCAGCACATGCATCTCTGTTTTTTTTTTTTTTTTTTTTTAAGAAAAATATAGTTATGAACCTACAACAATCTGACAAATTTTACATTGCAATTCTAATCATGATTCGGTAATATTCTTCTGAAGTCAGATCTACTTATAAAATCAGTCAACGCACATAGTATGTAGCAACAACAGAAATATCATATTGATAATCAAATAATATTTGTTGCTCCCATGTGTCATGTAAGAGCTCTGCTAACCTTAGTTATACTATATAAATAATGCATGCTCTTCTAATACTCTTCTTATTACAACTTTGTCCATGTTTAAGATTAATTTTTTACGACAAGAAGGAGTTTCTGCCTGTGGTGCAGACAGATCCCCGGTGGTAGGGATGTGCCATAAACGCAAATGTAGATTTGCATATGAGGTGGGGGCTGAAGTTAACTGATTTAAAGTGTGGTGATGTGCGCGAGGTCACCTGCACTGCCTAGTTAGGACATACTAAAATGACCCCCTGGCATGTGGTATTAGTGCATGTAACATTACAGGTTGATCTGCTCAACTTCCACTGCACAGCTCATCACTGGTGTGGTCCCAACCCTGGTGGGATACTAATGTTGACCCTTAAGGAAAATAGTGCATCAGGGCAGCAGATGGTCTGCTGCCCTTCACGCAACTGGGGAACAAGGAAAAAACAGGACTTTATTCTTTAACTGCATATAATGTAAAAAAACAACACAGAAAGATCACAATCAGAATGAATATGTAATATTATATATGAGTATATAATTATACATATAATGTAAAAACAACACATTAACATCATAATCAGAATGAATATATAATATTATATATGAGTATGTAATTATACTCAAGGCTGCAAAGTCCCATAATTACATCTAACTCTCTCTTCTCCTTCAAAGTAGCCAAACAGTGGAACCTATTACCCCAGAATATCTTAAAAAACACAGATCGTCAGAGCTTCAAAACACTACTAAAGCAATACCTTACTCAACAATGACTATGCTCCTGTAATACTCCTGGCTAGTTTCTCATGCCTTCAATCAAATGTTTTCTATTCTGCTATCATCTTGTCTTACTTCTACCAAATGAAAATGCTACAATGTTTTTTAGTTATATATCTAATGAGTTTCATATTACTGTCTGTAATAAGGCTTAAGAAATGTAACATTTTCTCTTTTACATTCACCTTTTTGTAAATTATGATTGTTGGCAACTGTCAAACTTTTTGTATATTGTTTGTTAAGCTTTTAAAAATGTTTGTAATCTTTTTATATTATTGTTATTGAGCTTAACTCCCCGGTTCTCCACTGAACATGGGCTACTTGCCCAGCCGGACTCTACCCGATTAACAAATGTAAAAAAAAAAAAAAAAAAAAAATTATAAATAAATAAATATATGCAGCTAGGAGTCCATTAACCAAAATGTACTCATACTTATCTATGAATAATTGACCCAGCTTCAACTTATATTCCATGTTCTGCATTGCCCATCAGTCAATTAACATAATTATGAACTGTTAATATAATCTTAATGTTAACTTTAATCATGTTGATGTACCCCAATAACATAAATCAGCCATCAGTATAAACAACAATCTGATCACTGGACCATATAGCGCTAAATCCCAACTTCCTTATCTTATTTGATGTTTGTCTACCATCACATTATAATCCTCTTTCAGGTAATTCATTCCTTACCTTTTGAACAATGACAGTTTATCTCTGAAAACATAAATATTGAACTTCCACTTTACTTCAACTTAGTAATATGTTAGCAATATATAAAATCAGGTCTCATAATCTTATCCTCTTGTAGTCAGCCTGTTGAGTCAATCATAAAAATAGTAATATACACCTAAAGACTCTGTATAACTACCCCAACTCGCATTCCTTTATTTTCCTAGTACATCAGTTAAGCTCTATGTGTACTCACATTTAATATTTATAAAAGACATTGATCTCCTAGGCGACACCATACAAAGAAATTATTGCACATACCATAAGGTAAGACCATCAAACAACAAATCACCTTCATCCACCTTTAGTCATAATTTACCAATATAGAATCATGCTGCTCCACAGAATAGCACAGCCAATCCAAAAAGTAACCAGCAAGTGGAAATGCTACAAATGTTTTGATGGTATCAGTTGCACTTCCCTTTTGTAGAAGGATAAGGACAGCCAATCTCCTGCATTTTAATTAAGTTGTAACCTGCCAGAATATTGAATACATTTAAGCCTGACTTGCACCTGAGTACAACCTGTCATTCACTGAACACTAATCATCTCTGAATGCCCTTTATCTCAAACAACCATTACAATTCATATACAAATATACTTGCATGGTACATCTGGAAGAGTTTCATCCATCCTTCTTTTAGAGTCATGAAATCATTTGGATGGTGCAGTGGTTCAGTGGTAGCATTGTCACCTCACAGCAAGAGGTTCTCCAGTTTGATTCTTGGCTGAAGTGCCTTCTGTGTGGATTCTGCATGTCTCCCTGCATTCGTCTGTTTTTTTTCTGGGTACTCCAGTTTCCTCCCATGTTACAAAGACATGCGTCTGGAGCATTTCTCCCTGAGCCTCCACTGAAAATTGGCTTTGTTCCAATTCGGACTTTCCTGGTAAACAAGTCAGAATTTCCAGGTAAACAAATGTTAAATCAAATAAATAAATACATTTAAATTTACCGACTTGGATTACTCAGACAAAAATAAAAATTAAAAAAACTTTTAAAATATTTGTCATAAATGTTTCTAACAGTTAAATGATATTCATTGGCTTTTCCTTCACAGTCATAAAGGACACTAATGATTACTTGACAGAAAAATATTATTGGAAACTTATAGATTCATAGGTGTGTTCATAGGTGTGTACTAGGCTAATGGCCCTGGAGCCTTTACAAACCTAGCCCATATGATTACCCGGACATCGTGCCACCTGACCTTAGCTCCCAGTGCCTCTGTCGAGTAGAGCCAGTGGAGTGATCTCAGGGGTGAATTTTCTATTTTCCATCCACTCACCAAGGGTTCTCTTGAAGAGAGCCAGTGAGGTGCTCTGTTTGACATGTATGGGAAGTCTATTCCATAGCAAGGGCAGTCTTTGGGTTATGAACCTGTCCCTCCAGCATGTTCTGTTGATTTGGTAATGAGGTTGAGGTGACTGGAGCATGTGGTACGGAGGGATTGGGATTTCTTTAGATGTAGCATTTCTAACAGAGCTGGATCAGATATGGCTTTGTATGTCAAGCAGACATCGCCTCTAAGTAGGCGATATGAGACAGAGAATAGTTGGAGTTTTTTGAGTCTGGCCATATAGGACAAGTGTTTGAGGCCTAGGATCCTCTTTGTGAGGTAATTTTGCGGCCTCTCCAGTTGTTGCAGGTATACAAAAACTAACCTTCTCTAAACTCTTTAACAAATTTGCATATTGATTTTGAACATCCAGAAATCAGTGTTACTAATTAAAGAACTTTACATTAACTATAATAAAAAAAAACTGTAACTAGAAATGGAGATGTCATATCATAGGCGTCTACAGGGGGACCTCCCATTCAAGAACTTAACACAGAAGAATGCAATCATACTAATGTGAAACTTTCATATCAGTCACTACATGTAATAATATTGCAATTCCAACAACTAAATGAGCCAATGTCCAGCCTTATCATAAAGCTTATAGTCATTTCATATCATTGTGACAAAACCAGGAACTACTTAAACTTATTATATATGCCAACAACTTGACTCTGGACATGACGTATCCTTATATTTACCTGCATGATACCATACTTCTTTAGTGCACATTAACATTAAGATAAATGTCCTCTTTAATGCATTTTCTGTCCTTTAGTTGTTAACAAATACAGGTCTAGGATCCAAATCATCCACATACAATTTGTTCAATATTCCAGTAGAAGTGATCTAGTAGTTTAAATGTTTCAATGGGGATTTCCTGGATTGCTAAGAGATGGCCAGAAATCCTTAACTTATTCACACCCAGTGTTATTCATGCTGTGTTTGGTTTTATGCCTTTCATAATGATTCAATAGATTGCCTTGTTTCATTCGAGTCTGTGCTGCTTGAATGGTAAAACCATATTTCAGTGCTATTGTTATAACGCAGCTTACTTGCATTTGTAGTTGTGAATTTCAAAATTAAGAACCTTAATTGTAAGAAAATGTATTTTTCTGTTTGTTGCCCAGTTAAGCATACTGAACACAAGTCTCCCTTTTCAGAGTGACCCAGGAGTACTGTGCATTTTAATGACTTGCTCTGAGTCAAAAGTAGACAAATTGAAATTGAAGGATGCAAACCTTATACTATGGCCACATGAAGCTGTCCAATAAAAGCTCAGAGCTTTAGTTCTCTGTGCTGACTGCCAGACAACAGTGACTATGATTTAAATTAATCAGATAATACTAAAAGCTGCTTTACCTGATTAATTTAAATATTTTTCTAATACTTATTTGTCACTCTTACTTACAGCTCCAGGTAATTGCTGTTCTGCCTGTCAGCTCTCACGAACATGTCACCACGTTCTTAACAGACAGCTGTTGTTGCTTTCACATGGAAAATGTGGTACTGCTTTTGGATCCTTCTACCTTATGTAAAAACATTAGAATATGCTGAATGTTGGAAAAACTCAGCATGAGAATATCATTGGCTGAACAGTACATCAGGAAGTAAACCACAGGAAATGTGCTTAATGATTTATACAAGAAACGTACTGTGCAGTTTTCAATATCTGTCCCAGTGTTTTTTCTGTTTTACTACTGTGTGTGTCTCCAGTGCAGGTATATATGTCTTGAAATGCTGTCTAAATATAAGGACTTTGCCTTGCCATTTCAAATTTATGAACAGTAGTACTTTTCTCTGTTCTGTAATTTCTCAAATATAGCTACATTCATTTTAATTGCATTCATAATGGGAAGAAAGAAAACTTTGCTTTCGTACAAGTGACTCTCCTCTCTGACAGTCTAGCTATTCTTGAAGGAATTTAAAAATCTAACCTCAGACTCCCTTTCTTCTTCTTTCTCTCCTTCCTAATCCCACCATTTTACTTTTCTTACTGTTTCTTGTGTAAATATGTATATATATTTTGCTTTTGAAACATTTCTTTGATTGCAGCAAGTATACTAACCTCCATGTAAAAAGGAAGTCTCCCTTTATTCATGAATTATATATGTTTACCTCTATGTAGCTGCACAATTCCCTAAATTAATGTGTTTTATATGTTAATGCCATGTTGGTGTACATTTTTCTGTTGCTATTCATATAATCTGTGTTGGGACTCAATTGATTATTTCTGATCAGTGTTATACCCTCTTAAACAAAATAAAAGATTCTAGATAAACAGTAACCCAATGCATGTGGTGTTTACCAGATAACCTTCTCAGATATGAATCTGCCTGCTTCAGGGTTGTGCCCGAGTTAGTATTAATATTTTGCGTATCTGAAGTATTGAATTGTGTAACTTTTGTTGTTTGATGTTATATATTTTATTATCAAATAGTGACAATGGCTAAAAGTTCTTATATTTTGTGTGTGTGTGTGTGTGTGTGTGTGTGTGTGTGTGTGTGTGTGTGTGTGTGTGTGTGTGTGTGTGTGTGTGTGTGTGTGTGTGTGTGTGTGTGTGTGTGTGTGTGCGCACGTGCATATGTCTGTGTACGAGTATTTAAAATGTCATAACAAAGATATCTGATTCTAAAAATAAACTGATGACACTTATCTACTCAACAGACAAAGTACATAACCTAGCATACAAATATTTTTATCTGAGTTTATGAGAGAAAGTTTTTTTTTTCTTTTCTTTAATTAAAATGAAGCTTGCATGCTTTTTGGCAGCTACAGGGAGGCTTACTTTGAATTTTTCACAATTCTTGGTGTAGATCATTGATTCTTAAATTCTTTGGAAAATACAAATCATGAGCTTAGGGTGTATCATCTTAGTGAAACATTGCTTGGTGGTGTAGACAAACACTCTTATTTGACAGCATGAGAGCGGGGCATCTAAAACAAATTATATCTGCTGTCAGGCTAAAATAAGTCAATAGGACAAGGCTTAAAGAAGAACCAGAGTGAAAGAAGAATGCATAATTATGGAGTAATAGTGATAGGTGCATAATTACGGAGTAATAGTGATGGGTGCATACTTATGAACTGATAGTGATGGGCAGTATGAGTCAGTGATATGACTGCGCATGTTATGTGAGTAATCATGAATTCAATGACTTTTAGGCCTATCAGGAGGCAGATACAATGTTAAAATGCTAAAACAGAAAAATTCTGTGTGGAACCTATATATCAAGACAGGATGGCATTTTATGAATGGTATGTAATATATGACAGTTAAGTAACGAGCAATTAATTTCTGTCTAATTCTTCATTGACTAATGGAAATATGAAGAATGGAAGAAAGGTCTCCAAAATAATAAAAATGCATAAGCAGTATTAAACTTTTTGGAGAATAAGTCAGTAAAGATGACACAAACACAGACCAGTCTAGTAGCAGTAGAGGTAACATGGTTATAGAAGAATAGCCAAATAGGAAATACAATACAAGACCCAACTATAGTAAAAATATCAAACTATGAGATGAAACTTTGCCTGTAAATGCTGTTACTGTGAATGGGAAAGAAAATGAAAGCAGATAGAAACTCAAGTCCATTACAAATCATTTGATTCCTGTCTACACTTTCTGCAAGGAAGCAGAAAACTAAACAGAACTGATCTTGTTTTCTTCCCTTCATCTTGACATAATGTACAAAACACGTTATCCACTTCTTTATGATTCAACGAGCAGCTGTTTATACATTGTTCCTTTTTGCTACCTAAAACTGTCTTATTTGATTCCTTAACCTATCAGTCAAAGTCTTCATTGTCAAATAACCTGTCTTATCCATTCATCTTTGGTATGCTACATTTGTTTTGCTCGCACTTATTTTTAGCTCAAGAGTACTATGTGGCAGGCAGACTTCAGAAGGTGTTGTCAGAGAAAGATAAGAGTGATGGTTAATTCTAACTGCCATGTTCCTGAACCATTTTGTCATTGTCCATTTTACCAAAGATACCTTAATAGTGAAGTAAATCCACACAGGGCAGTTATTTTAAACTTATCTTTTGAATCTGCAACATCAAATTATTCACAGGGTTTCAAATAAATGCCTTCTTTCTAACCTAGTTAAAAATACTGAAAATGAATTAATAGTGGTATGTCAAAGGAAAAATACAATATCAATCTAATTGTTTTCTTTTATTTATGTTTGTGTTACGTAAGTGTATTACTTTGAAATGTATCCATTTCTAAGTCACTTCCATCAGGTATGACACAATAAAGGGAAACAAAAATTTCCACCAGGTCCTATGTTATGTTCAGGGCAGCACCTATCAAATATGCATGCGCTGCAAAAATGATATGAAAGTGTAAATAAGGTATCAGCTGGAAGAGTACTATAAAGTAGACCACTGCCATCTATCATAAATAAATAGCAAAATAACATAGTAAAGCAGACTGCTAAAGCATAAAATAATGAAGGAATTTTAGAATATGTAAATAAATTATACGCAAGGCTCTCACAGCATTTTTAAGATTACTGAGAATCATTTCATGCTTAATGCCACAGGACGCAGTGAAGTCATTCAAGACATAATGATTGCTAGGATACAATCTGTAGAAATATATAAGTAAGTTATCATTAACTAACATAATTAATATGGGCAGTGTGATAACCCAGATGTCATTATTTTGCAGTAAGAAAACGATCTGATGAATTTATCTTTTTAAATACTGCTGTTTGTTGGAAAGTGATACGTTGAATGCACTGCCACTCCTTGAATTGGCAATTCCTCGTGCAGCCAAAATAAATGCAGCACTTACATAATATGCATTGATTACATGTTATGATATAAAGATTGTCTCAGCTTCACATTAAAGCACTCTACATATTAACTGCTCAAGATTACCTTCCTGACATACATTTTTGGCTAAGATGACTGCAAAATGAAAATGTTTAATCCCTAATAGATTCTAAATAATTCAGAAATATAAAAAGTGCCACTGCCCAGTTAAGGTCGACAAAATACACAAGGAGCTACAAAATAAAATAAAAAATAAAAACACAACCAACACAGCTATAGAGTTAAAAAAATTAATGTACAAAGTTAACGCTTTCACAGCAAAACTACTGTTTCATCAGACTTACAATAAAAACAGTCAAGATAGTCATTTATATATAAATCACATGACATATCTATTTTTTTTTACTTTGTACCTGTGTTGGTCAGCTTTATATTTTTTATTTTATTTTGTAGATTCTAAATAATGGTCTGTTTCAGAATGCAATGTGTTCAGTAATTATCATAATTTGAAGCAATGTGCATGTAGATGCTTTTATACTAGTATAATAAAAAAGAAGTTTGGATGAGGAATAATTAATACATGTAAATGTGTTACGCTCGGGTATTCCTTTTTGACTAAATTATACATTGTAGGAACATGCAGTTCACTTGAAGTGCAATATAGGTCAGGGAGCTCCATAACATTGGTAAATTATTACACTAAGGCCTGAGCTTTTCAAAACGTTCTTTTGCCTTTCCCACTGTCCATAAAAGGCAGACTAACATTTTAGGGTAAACAAAAAATAAACCTGAGCAACAAGACGGATGCCTCATGGTTAGGATTCACCCTTCTAGTGGACTCTGCTGAAATAATTTCTATTGACAAGCTGTCAGGATGGTGCAAAAGATAATGTGAAAGAAAAACTTTTACCTTCTGTTGATCAGCTTGCTTTCAAGGAGAATTCAAATGGTGTCGACATTTGTTTTGCAATCCTTTCCATTCTACAGCAAAGACAGGATATCATTTATTATCAATTAAGTGTTGTATTTGTGTGATGTACTATACTGAATCACAAGTTTTAATCATATACTGCATTATGTTAATACTGCTTCTGAACTCAGATCTCATTTGCATTTTGTACAGCTTAAGATTTTGATCTAGCAACAACTCAGGCAAATTCTTTTACTAGTAATATTATTAGTATGACCAGGCCACTATAAAATAATTGGACAAAATTATGGGCAATGTGTTTTATTGCTGGTCAGTGTACCTTGTCTTGTTTAATTCCATTATACCATTTTAAAATATTATGTGAATGTTTATCTGATGCCAGGATCTGGAACCTTACAAGGAATCTAAGATCCTGCCATTCTGATAAAGATACTTATGACCTCATACTGTTCCACATGGTAGAGAGCATCCTTAGATGTTTTACACACAGCGATACAGAGAATGATATTATGAATCTTTGAATGCATGTGCTCAAAGAAGGAAAGGCACTTGTCCACAGTGGAATTTTTTGTATCTCACAGAATGATGTCAAAATTCAAAGATAAGAGAATTGGCTTTATTATTTGGAAATGTAGCTGATGTCATTCTAAGGGGATCCACCATGTGTCATCTTGGGACAAGACTTCTGATAAACCTTCCCGATTTATAAGAGTGGTATGCCGCTTTCATTCAATGGCTTCTTCATTCTGGCTAGAGTCTTTACTGTCCTCACTGTGCCCTTTTAAGCAGAGTATATAAACTGGACATTCCAAGTAAAGTATAATTTGGAGCAAATAAAAGTAACCATACTCCTCGATACATAAAGTTTTAGCAAGAAAGTACCTAAACTGAGGATCTCCTACAATTTGAGCACATTCATATACACACACACACACACACACACACATATATATATATATATATATATATATATATATATATATATATATATATATATATGGGTCTACCTGACAACACCGACAGACCACAACACCGACAACGAAATCACCGACACCACATAACCGACAGTTCACAAACACGAAACCTCACATGCCCGACACACCATAATACCGACAATCAACAAACAAAACAAATCCCCTGTCCAAAAAGCACACACACAACACAAGCACACCAAAATCCTTACAAACCCACACTAAACCTCACATACACAACTATCTACAACTTTAACCCAAACCCTAACCCTAAGGTCCATACCTATCGCACACTCACCTAACCCGCGCCTTAACCCTAACTCACTTAACCCGCCCCTAACCCAAAGACTATCACTATCGCACACTTACCTAACCCGCACCCTAACCCTAACTCACTTAACCCACCCCTAACCCAAAGACTGTCACTATCGCACACTCACCTAACCAGCGCCCTAACCCTAACTCACTTAACCCGCCCCTAACCCAAAGACTATCACTGCTGCACACTTACCTAACCCGCACCCTAACCCTAACTCACTTAACCCACCCCTATCCCTACAGACCGTCAATATCGCACACTTACCTTACTCGCACCCTAACGTCCATCACTACCGCATACTTACACAGCCTTTTCCCATGTCGGTGTTCTCAGCATCGGTGTTTTCATCCGTCGGTCTTCTCAGTTGTCGATCTTCTGGCATCGGTGTTCTCATTGTCGGCATTCTAAGCTGTCGACGTTGTCAGGTAGACCCATATATATATATATATATATATATATATATATAGCCACAGAGAAATGGTTTTCTAGCAAAAGAAGCACTCCCTATATTCCTGGGTTTGGTGCCTATCATGTCTTGACACCTAGTGGCAATTATGGGAAAGTAACAATACCTTTCAGAGATATCATCATATGGAGACACCAACTTTGAAGATGTAGGTGTCATTGTCACCCAAAACAGGATTAGTAACCACTTCATATTGGGCTATGGAATATCATCAGTGCTGCCAGCTGACTATCTTAATGGCTTACGTAAAATCCCCATTAATCCCAACACCGTTATATTTGAGAACCTTTCTTATGCATTAATGAAATGGCAGATCTGTGTTAACATTATAAATACTAACTCCCTCATACAATTAATTAATCAGCCTACCAGGACCCTAAATATCCTTAACCTTGTCCTCACAAATATGGTCCCTTTCTTGTACAACTCCAATGTCCGTCAACTTTCTTCATTAACTCAGACCACAAATCAGTGACCTTGTTCCTTTACAACTGGTTTCCTTTTTTCTGTAAATACCTCTGTGTTGACAAACTTCTGCAAAGCAAGGTTTATTCAGTTGCTAGATGACCTAAATGAATTATGTTATAATTCTGGCCAGTAGACCTCAGTGCTAAAGTCCATAAATGGTTACTAGGCTAACAATCCTGGGTGGGGTGGGGGGGTCTTTTTAAGCCTATCCATGCTTTCCAAATGTATCAACCTTGTTTTGATGCTATGGGATTATTTTTAGAGTACATATAGGCTTGGCCATGAGTTATACATGTAGGGTCACTAGACACTCAAAACTTTTTCAGAGGAGACTAGGCAGCAATGTCTGATTAAGTGACTTGCTCAAACACATACAGTTGGAAAATGAAGGTTGAAAGATTCAAACCCAGTACCACAGGAAGTATAGCTTAGAGTTTTAACCTACTGTGCCAGCTGCCAGTTCGCTGTGCTAATTGCCCATGCCTCTGACTTCTACTGCTACTTCAATAATTAGACTGATAATGAAGACCCTCTCTGCAGCAAATATAATGGTGCAATTAAAAACAAACCCTGTGTTGGAACATCCATACAAATATACTGTGAAATAAGAAAAACAAATTAATTAAGGCTTACACGAAATCTCATTCTACTGATGTTAAGGACACACTTAAACAAACTAGCAAGGAGCTGAAGGTGACTATTAGAAAGGTCAAAGCTATATATAAAGTAAATATAGCCACTGAAATCAAATATAACTCCAAATCTTTCTTTTACTTTGTCAGGAAGTTAAGAGCACTGAGCTATGCTCAGAATATCCATGATAATACTGTATAGTCTGACCCATAAAAATACCTAAAGTGTTGTCTGACAAATTAAGTGAACATTTTACTCCACCTATAGTTAGAACTATTTCACAGAGTCTGCAGTACCTGCCAGCTTATACACCTACTATGGAACAAGTCCTTCAAAACTCTCAAAAACTAACAGAACACCTTCCACAGACCCTGATAAAACACCAGGTTGCTTGAATATCTAGATGAAATATGGCCTATGTAAACCTTGACTTAACCTCTTTAATCTAAGCCTTAACACTGATTTAATTCTCAAAGGCTGGAAAAATAGTCATTGTAATACAATTATGCAATGGTGGTCCAACCTTTGACCCTGGAACAAAAGAAACATTAGTCTCACTTGCCACATATATAAACCTACAGTATATGTTGTCTGAGACAGTCTTATTCTGGAAATCTCTTAACACTGGAGTTTCATTAATTTGGCTTTGCCAAAAGATGGTCTTGCCTCTTTTTTATTTATTTATTTATTTATTTTTTAATTTCTTGAAAATAGTACCAGAAGCAGTATATTTAAGTTGTGCAGTGCATGCAGCATATCTGTACCTGACCACGGTCATTCACACTAGTCTGTAGTGAGTCATTATTAACAGTCTTGTATATATGAATTGAAATCCATATGTGGCTTGGTTGGAAGCTAATGAGAAATCTGACAGAACCCATGTAGTCAGAGTAGCAAGTGTCTCTTCTGTAGGTAAAAAATTATCAGTGTTGTACAACAGGCTCAGTTTTGGGTTCTCTCATATTTGGTATATCTTAGTCATACCCTCAAGAAAACACTCATGGCCTGTTATTTCCTGAGTTTGCATGTGACAATAAAAAGGGTATTGTTAATCACCCCTACCTACATTCGCTAAGTGTTCTAACATGGGCTATTCCATATTAGCAGTAGATGCAAGACAAGGCCCTCAAACTGTATATGAAAATATGTAGCATTGCTCATTTTTGTAAACGCAAAAATTCAAAACTTCACCATATGTGCATATTACCACTCCAGTTAGACAATGTTGTAAGGGACTAGGCACTGCTGAAAATAATTATTTGTCTTTTGACCATCTTTTTCTCTAGTCATTCAGAAATCCTTCTATCTGGAACATTTCTGTGCTGGGCTGCTGATGCTACTCTGATTTACAAGCCAGAGAAGACAGAAGGAGACTACAGAGAAGGGACATAAGACTATAAAACTCCTTTTCACTTGGGTTCTTACAGATTCAGTGCACATTAAGGGCTTCAGTGACTTCCATGGACTATGTCTACATAGTTCTCACCACCACTGAAATTAGAGACTTCCATTCAACAGCTATCTGAAGGGTTTCAGTGACAAAATAGTGTGCCTGTTCAAGCAAGGGCATCATCTTTATTTTGAGAGGCCAACTTCTACAGGGGTGTAGCAACACTTTGAATTACCAGTTTCTTGGGGGTGTGGAGACTTTAAATACTTGGCAGTTCAGTGCTAAAGCTGTTGACTGGGCCCTGCTGCACAGTTTGGAGAAATAGATTTGCTCAATTTGACCTACTGCTGAGCCCACTGGTAATCCTATTGGGTAACCAGCACAAGAAACCATTTCTGTATCAGCTCATCTTTATTTTACCTTGCCTGATTGCAAATACTTGAAATTCTTGCCTCTGTTTTAGCTTATTGTCTCCCCTTCATTTAGTTGTATCTTCAAAATTGACATTGTTGTTCTGTTGACTGTAGTGTTAGCACATTTAAGTGATATTGCACTGTAATGCTGCCTTGTTCATTACTTGCAACATCTAAGATAATATTGTACTGCTTCTGGTATCATTTCAAGTAATTTTATGCAGTTGCCAGCTACTGATAAATAGAAATCAAATGTACTTATTATCTTGGTTACTGGTTCACATTCCGTTTTTTTTTTTTTTTTTTTTTTTTTGCATCACAGCTTGTTACTGACTGTATGTAGTACTGTTTATGGAATTCAGAGCTACTGCTCTGCAGTACTGCTGTAGAATATATGATTATACTATCTGATAGTTTTATTTTTGTGCCAAATTCTCTACAGTTAGTGCATTTTAACTACTTAGTTTACAGTTACTGAATTTGGGAGATCTTACTAAGGCTATCGGACATTTTTTATTCCTATTCAATGCACCTGCATCCATTAGGTTAGACTCTTTGTCAAACCTTGCTGCCAGTAGTTTTCTAAAAACAAAATAAACCAATTATTGATGTATTTTATCTCACTTTGATCACTGCTGTTACTTGCTGCTTGTACTGATAGTTGCACTTTTACAGAATTTGAAGCTATTACTTTCATTCACTTTACCGGAACTTGTTGGGTAAGAGTATATAATTTAAGTTTATCATGCATAACTGAGAACTTCACTGTTTGTATGTGTTTTTGTCATTTTTATATCCTTCTACACTTCTGAATGCTATCCTAATTATATTACGTACTTTGCTCCAAGTCTGTAGCAGTCACATCTGATATTGAATGCTTTATTCACATAATACCGCACAGTTTTATATTAAGAATAGATTTTTGAGCTGCCATATTCTCTCGTACCCCATGAGCTGTACAGCTGAACATGGAATCTCAGTCTTCTCTCGCCCCTTCTGTAGCCAGCCTAATAGAAGCAGATATTTTGAGGTAATGTGGCAACTGCTTCATATCTACAAAGAACACTTTGCTGTTACCTCATAATTACTGAATATGTAACATGTTTAAGTATTAATTAAACTCAGAGACAGCCTTCGCACATCAAAACATATTCAATAGGCACAACATACATGAAGGCACACATATTCACACACGAGCTCACACACATACGTACTATAGAACACTTCCACTACACCATCTCATACTGATGTTAAAAACAGTGCCTAAATAGCAGTCTTTTGATTTCCTGGTTGCAGGCCCCCATATTCTGAGATTTTTGAACTCAGGGAAACATAATTAGATGTCACCTACTCTTTTTCCTCAATGTATTTACAAACAATTTTTAATTCCAGATGATGTGATCTTAAGATAGATCTTGTAATGTTGTGTAGCAGACTTGCTTTTTCATTTTCAACTTTCAAATTCTAAAGCATGTTTTTCAACATTACCTAATTTTTAGCCATCAGAATAGTATTGTCTTCATAAAACAGCCATGCTATTGAAGCAATATACCCAATTATAGTTTGCAGTTGAACAGTATTTGTGGTTTATTATTCTTTTTAACACATATTTTTTGATTTTATCGATTGGTAAAAATAAATAAATAAATATATATATATATATATATATATATATATATATATACACACACACACACACACACACATGTATATTACAAACACCACACACCACACAAATATATATATATATATATATATATATATATATATATATATATATATATATACATATGCACACATAGTTGGACCTTGTGACATTTTGTCAAATCGACACTACATTGATGAGTCTAATGTTAATCCAATAATGTTGAAATGCAAATGGTTCCCATCTGAGCATGCACTAGGGTTACTCCTTGGAACATGATAACCTGTACCAAGTGTTTAATCTTTAGTGCCTCCACCTAAAACTAACTTGCCTGTCTAGTAGTTCTTTTCCACATTCCAGGAGTTTAGCTTGTTAGAATGGCATATGAAGCAAATGTAGTTCTTCAATAGTTAGAGCTCGGTTTAGCATTGCTGTTCTTGAGATCCAAATATAAATTGCCCATTTTCAATCAAAAGGCCAGTGTTATGCTTTGAAATGTGATTGCAAATTATGATAAATACTTTAGCAGTGCCAGTTTGCAAGATTATAAACAATTTAACAGCAATTCCATTACTTCCTGCAGTCTTGCTCTAACAAGGCTTTATGGGGGCCATTTGATTTCACTCTACAGGGTGCTTGCTATACATCAGAAATAATAATTGTATTTGTCAGTGATGTTACAGTCCTTCTTATATAGTTCTTCTGCATAATCTTGCAACTGCTTCTTAATATTCTCTGCTTCTTTTAGATTGCTTCCATTTTTATCTCATCATGCCTAATTTTACAATGACATTTCCTTGATATCACCAATATTATTTTCTATTCTTGTTATTTTCTGGATCTTTCTATTCAGTTTAACATATTTCTTATGTCTGTTGCTTTTTTCTCTTTCTTTTCCTTGCCAATTCTAATGCTACCAAAGGCAAGCATTTTACTTTCTTAAACTTCTTTCTGTTTTTGAGTATCTTTATTGCCCCACCCTTGGCAACACTGAAACTTTGATCCCTAGATCTTCAGGAACTCAGTCTACCAAAGCTAATCCCTTACATCTGCTTTTCCCTTCCACTGTATATTTGTATAGAACATTGTTGAGCTTATATTCAGTTGGCTTTTTTTTTCTACTGTATTCTTTAATTAAGTTCTAAGCTTTGCAATGAAAATGTGATGATCTAAGCCATAGTCATCTCCATGTCATGGGTTTGCTGTCTAGAGATCTTGTATGTATGACCTTATTTAAATGTCGACCATCTAGTGATTATGACATGTAAAACCATCTCATATGCTGTGGAGGGAAAGTGGTTGCTATGACCAATGACTTATCTGGGCAGAACTTTATTAGTATATGTTCCACTTAATTTGGTACACCATGGCCAATCTTTTCCATTATTCTATCTCTTCTCTACCACCCCCCTTCAATACCTGTTGATGAAACACTAACTTGCGTCACTACAATGTTGAAAGATTTGTCTTAGACTCTGTTACTGAGATCATTTCTCTTGTTTGGACTGCAGTTGAACACTTATTTTGACACCCATTCATGGTCTATAAGGGTACTCCATTTCTTCAGTAAGATTGTTTTGTATTCTTCACTTACTCTGATTATGTTCTATCACAGCTTTATTTAGGCACTTTAGTAAGTTTGAATATAACACTAAACCTGTGCAGAGATACGCATATTGTGAGCAGTCATCTCAAGTATTAGTGTCAGTTCAGTTTGCTGTGAACTCTCAAGTGGGTCTTAACTAGTGCAAAAGTTCTTCAAGCAGTTTGCAAGCAAAAATCCTGACAGGAAACAATCAATTTAAATGAAATGATCAGACAGGAAAGCCCAATCAAAGGAAGCTTCAACATTATAGGCTCATACGGAATACAAGACTTTTGCATTTTATGATCATTTATGCCTTACCAGTACCCACCCTTAATCTGAACCTCTACTCTCAAGGAAAGTCAGCCAAGGTGAACAAGGTGCAAGTATCTGAATAACCATCCTATGTGGTACCCATTTCCAGGAATACAAAGTATCTCACTGCTTTGGCAATGGCAGTCCAGTCCAAAGGTAGGAAAGGTGCTGTGCAATGACACTATTGCTCTATTTTGTCTTATTTATCTGCTGGCAAAGATTTAGTTCCCTTGTTCTTGAATTTGTGGAAATATTGATTTGCAGAGATATGAATGATGCAGGACCACTGCTTCCAAAATACCTCTGAAGGTAAGACATGGCATAGCTCTCCTCTCAGAAATCTGTAAGATACACAGTAAAGGGACAGTGCTTCTAGTCCTTTTGTGCAACCTAGACTTTTTAAACCAGTGATCTTCTTAGTTAAGAACTTCTGGGGTCTTTTTAGTTGTTTGATATGACTAGTAAGGTACATAACCAAAGATGGTATTGTATTCGAAAATTGGCCTAATCAATGATTAATATAATGAAAAAAATTTTTTCTTTGGATCAAAAAATATCTCCTTGGCAGTAAACTGCACTTAATAAAAGGACTGTCTTTCATAATGATCAAATGAGATTGGGATTATCAACCCAATTACCAAGTAACAATATTATTATTTTATTAGAGGGCTTCTGTCCACGCAGCATACTAGAGTGAGGGATAGCTTACTAAACGTGATAATGTTACACTTTTTATCATTTAATTTAAGTGGGTTGTTAGCATACCAGTTGCTTACAAGTGTTAGTTCTTGTTGCAGGGCCTGGGTGTCAGAGGGTGACTTGAAAAGGGTCTATATCAGAAGACTGAAGTTTCAAAACTTTGAATCTGATATGGTCAACACCATATGATCAAAGTCTTGAAACTTTGAATCTTTTAACAGAGATCTCTGTACAGTGCAGAAAGGGAAGATTTCCCTTTTCTGCACTGTAGTGCAATTTCAGAGTTGGTATATTTAAGAAGTGGGGGCTGTGGGGGGTGCAGGGGGGGGCTTTCCCCCCTGCTTAGAGCATTTAAATGGTTTGTTTTTGTAGGCTGTTGTGTTTTATTACATTTTGATGTTTCAAGACTTCGATTATATGGTGTCAACCATATCAGACTCAAAGTTTTGAAAATTTGATAATGTAATATAGATCCACTTGAAAATTATGCCCAGTTTATGGTTGTTACACAAACTAAGTTAACCAGAGTTCTTGGTTAGCTGTATGGATATCAGTAATATATATGCCAAACAAAAAGGAACACTGATGGCTGCCTTCATGATCTTTGGTGATACACCTTGTTCCTGCACCATATTTGTTCTGTCATATAGCCAGGTTGCTATCCATCTTACCATATAAGGCTCTATTTGTAATGCACAGAACTTACTAATTATTCTTGCAAGGGTTATAGTGTCAAAGACCTTGTCCAGGTTGGCACATTCTATATATACAGCATGGCTGCTGTCTACAGCTAATGTTGCTCTTTTGAAGAAGTTTACCAGATTTATTAAACAGAACCTACCTTTCAGAAAGCCAAACTGCTGCAGGTCTAGCTTGGTGAGATTTTTAATATAACAGTCAATCAGGTCTCTTATAATGTACTCCATGGCTTTGCATATGAGACTCATCAGGCTGATGGGGCTATAATTCCTGAGTTAAATGACAGGGGTCACCCTTGTGTTATAGAATCTCCCCTGCTATGTGCCACACTTCAGGGACAGCATCAATGGCTAGACTCAGGTAAAATGGTTTAATGAGGGGCTTCACTGGTGTTTTCTTGGCAGTTTTTGTTAAACAGGCATGCATATTAACAGGTACTGTGATGTCCTGCCAACAATAATGTGATGTCCTTTACTATACTGGGAGAGTAACTAAGGAAATTTAGTTCTCACTACTGACTCTAATAGGAGACTGTCACTTAAAGAGGAGCAATATTTCATAGTCCCCCCTCCAAAACAGCACAACAGGAACATGCTTTATAACCTGGGAGTGGACTCTATAATTCTGTCCACCCTTAATGTAATTCCTTGTTATACACTTCAGAGGAATGTGTCCCTCTTTAAGACCTCTGATAACTTACACTTAAATAATTAAATCTCACACAGACAAACACTTCTGGGAAAGCCTGACACAGATTTCCAGCTGTGCGCCTTCCCCAAAATAATATGGTAACATGCTGCCAGCAATCAGAGAGCCTACATGCCCTTTTAAAGGGGTGTCCAATTATGAAAATTAGACATTAAAACAAATAGCAGCAAATGACTTAAAGCAGCCAGGCTTTTGGAGTGGCCCATGACAATATCAAAGCAAATATAAGCACTTTCTAATCACTAAAGAAAATACTGACTGACCAGCCACAATGTAAATTAGTAAACACATTTAATAATGAGCAAAATGATTAAAAATATAAAACAGTAATTTCTAATAAAGAAACAGAATTCAATCACCAGAAAAAATTAAATCAATACTGCAGGAAAGAAATCCAGCATTTAGAAAAACTCTGACTGATTAGTTATAATTTTCCTATCTGACTAAAGAACACTGTCCCTGATCTAAACTAAATTATTACAACAGAGCAAAGGCAGGCTTACAGTTCTTGGTGAGTCCTTTTATGTATGCACTGCACAGTACAACTGTAACTGGCAACAAACTGCTATAACTGGCTGTTAACTGGTAACAGCTGACTTCAGCAGATCTTTTTACAGCCTAGCTTAACTGTCACAACTGTTTAAGTTCTAATTTTCATTTCATATTTTGAAAATCAACCAAGAGCTTTTAACTAAAGTTCCTTCCTCTTTTTTAGCCTCTGACAGTAACACATATCAACTGTCAACTTTCTGATGACATCATCCGCAGATTGGCTGATTCTAAGGCAGTCTGCATTTAGAATTTTCTTCACAAATATGTGCAGTTAGAAATGTAAAGGAACGCTCTTCAAGTCATTAAAACATTATGTACAAAGAGATTATAAATCAAAATATAAGAACTTATTTACAATATTATAGCTAGTCATGCTGCCATATAATACACAGGTTAACCTGAAATTTATGTACAAAAACTTCAGCCAGACATGCTAGCACAAATGACAGTGTCTAATTTCTTCACAGGTACCATGGACAAAGTATTCTTAGCCTTTGAGAGCATCTTTAGTACACAATCTTTGGTAATGATGATGCATCTGAGAGCTTTAGAGATAAGTGGGCACTGAATAGTAATTTCTGTGGAGATGTTGGCACTGAATTTCTTACCTAGTAAATTTGCAATATCTATCAGGTCAGAATAGGTGGCTTACTGAGTATGTGCTGAGCAATGTCTCATGTTATTTCTCAGATTCTTAATATAACTAAAAAAGGATTTGTAGATGTCTATATCTTTAGATTCATACCTAAATGCATTGGCTGCATTAGAAGTTCTATTCATTTTTTCTTCCCTTTTTTATAAAGTTGTTAGTTAATATTCTAATGTTGTCCTTGAACAAATCAATGTGACTTTATAAAATACAATGCCCTGTATAATTTAAGGATTTGTTTTTGTAGATTTTATTTATGTTCGTGGACCACCAGGGTGGTTTACTTTTAAGCTCCCCATTACATTTAGATTATATACATTTATTTATGTGGACACAAAACTCTTTTGTGTAGCATCATACTGAGGCAATAAATGGTGTGATGACTCAAATAAGTGAATCGTGAAACTTCATCACAGAATTTAATGACACTTGTTTGCTTCAAATCCTTGAATTCAGATATAGTGGTGTCATCAGATTTATAGGTTCTAATGGTGAAGGTTATTACTTTAGAACAGTACCTAAAGAAATTAGATTCTATTCAACCAGGTCAAGTTTATTTCACCCTCTTGTGAGCTTGATAACAATCTGCTCAATGTCTTTTTTCATGAAATCTAAGATTTTATTTGCATATCTTACATTTTAAGTGTAGCTACACCGATTTATTGATGGATGGTTAAAGTCTACCAAAACAAAGGGATTTTTGGTTTATATGGAGTTCATCAGTTACATATAGGAATCTGAAATGAGTATCAGAAGACACAGAGGGTGTCTTATAACAGGGTGCAAACTGATAGTTGGTGTCATTTAGTGTGATTTGGAGTTCACTGAGCTCTGTTTGTAGGTCTCTGGGAAAGTATCTAGAGGTGATATGGTTCCTAACAAATATGTAGATGCCATCACAGTTGCCATTGTTTATCATGGATAATATATCCATTTCCCACCATGCCATGACTGTATTAGCTTTATTGGAGTCAAACAATCTATTCAAGTTGCCATTGAGTTTGAAAGCATGGTAGGTACAAAACCTAAATAAGGATGGAGTGCTTTCTAAGAGTTTAAATAAATTTCAGTAACTACAGAGATGTGGATGGACACAAATGCAGGAGAGCCACAAACACAAACATTTTGTTTTTGAGACTTCCGACATTGGATAGAGACATCTTAATGTAATCCTGTTTTGGATTTGATATATTAATTGTGTTGGGATGTTCATCAGTTGGAATCAGCCTAAACAGGTACTGAGGGGTTATCAATAAGTATGATGAAGCTTTACAATGAAGGGTGCAGAACATCCTTTGCACAGCAAGTAGGACTGGCATCTCATCTCATACTGACATTTACTGGATCTACCTGGAATGATACAAGCTTTTTAGCCAGTCCTTGAGACCAATTATCTTTTCTTTCTATTTAGGCTTTTCTCTTGGAGAAGGAAGGATTATGGTCAGGACCAAAGTCTTACCTGCATTTGTGACATATCTGAAGAGTTCCAACATGTCTCTATTTGGATTTGTATAACTTCACTGAAAGACCATTTTAAGGACATCCATTTCACTGAGACCAAATCACCTAAAGTTCATATCATCTAAAACTCATTTCACCTAAAATTAATTTCACTGACAAGTAGTACTCTAAGGCAGTTCAAAGGTATATGTCCTTTTCCCCACTGTAGTGCATTCCTGGTGTTAGTATATATAGTTAGGGAGGGTGTGGGGGCATTGCCGCCCATCTAGTTTGGGTTTTACCAAAAAACATAAAACAAGATCAGACAACAGAAAACCAAATTAAGTAGGGGGCTACACCCCCTACACCCCACAATGTGGGGGGGCACTGCCCCATCCCCTCAAGTATATATACTAATCCCAGGATCACACTACAGTGGGGAAAGGAACATATATCTTTGACTTGTCTTAGAGTACTACTTGTCAGTGAAATGAGTTTTAGGTGAAATGAACTTTCAGTGAAATGAACTTTAGGTGATTTGGTCTCAGTGAAATGAGTGTCAGTGAAATGGTCTTTCAGCAAAGTGATACAAATCCCTCTATTCATATCCTCCAATGATTTTCATACCAACTCATTCACTCCTACATGGGCCAAATGTATGTAACAGTCATATTTGCCAGATGAAAAGGCATTTGTAAAATAGATCCATGGTATCCTCATAAATGTATTTTCTGTGGAACAAGTGACTGCAATGCATATGATCATCAAATGCAGATATAGTTCCCCTACTGAACCACAAAAGCTATATTTCTAAAAATTGGATTTCATATTGCAAGTGTAACACATGAGAAGCTGGAAAAAGTTGTAATGTACCCCATTTCACCTGAAACTGTGGAAGGATTTACTTTTAAAGAAGAGTAGGACAAAAGAAATCAGACAAAAATCATTTTAGCTACTGGATTTCCTTCCTCACACAAAGGAAAACAATTGAACAGTTGAACTACTTTACTAGTATAAATAAGGTTAGAGTAGGTCAAGGACTTGGTGCAGTCACTCATCCCACAGTACAAGCCCCAGGGGGGAGAAAAACACAAAAAGTCAACAAAGCAGCTTCAGTTGCGATCTTTGTATAGTTGACTCATTTCCTAGGAACACAAAGACAACTTAAATACTATAGACAGAAATTCTTAATGGTTTGGAAGATATAACAGCTACCAGGAAAAAAAATATATATATAATATATATATATACATATTCACAGTCCCATAAACAACAAACCACACATAAACCGATAAAATAAATAACGGACGGTACACAAACAAACCGCCAACACCAAAATCCTTACAAGCCCACACTAAACCTTACCTACCCTAAGGTCCACACTACACACTCGCACTACCTACCCTACCTCCCTTAACCCCTAAACCACTTAACCCGGCTCCTCCCCCTAACCCCTTAAACCCTAACTCACTAAACCTACCCCCCCTTACCCTAACACCCTTAACCCACCCCGTCCCCCACCCCCACCCCACTCGCACCCTAACGTCTTCACTACTCGCCCTTACACAGCCTTTCCCCATCCATACCACACACAGCCTTTCCGTTGTTCCGGTCGTTCGGTTGTCATGTCTCAGTTGTCGTGGTCGGGGTTCGTCTTCTGCATTGTCCTTCTTCATTTCTCTCTTCGGTCGGTTCCGATCGATCTTCTGAGCTGCGTCTCTCGCGTAAGTCAGGTAGAACCATATACATATATATATATATATATATATGTATATATATATATATATATATATATATATATATATATATATATATATATATATATATATATATACATATATATATATATATATATATATATATATATATATATATATATATATATATATATATATATATATATATATATATCTTGTAGAATGTGACAAAATCCATATATCAAGGAGCTGCATAGATTTCTACAATGTGGTTAAAAGCAGAGGACCATCTTTCAGCGACCAGTAAATCTTTGCTAGTACACGAATTTGATTTCTATTAGCTCAAGAAAGAACAATGATTCTGATGTGTTTGCATTTGCTGTACAATATCTTTGAAACAAATTAAAAAGATAACTGAAAAGAATTATTTGTGTTAGTCACTAATGTCTTTGAAGCAACATCATGACATAACATTCTTAGGATATTATTTGCTGAGAAAGGAAACATGACACATTTATAATAATTATCTCTATGTATGTTATTTACCGAGAATGTAGAACTACTTTGAGTAATGACATAGAAAGAAGTAAGTCACAGGAAAATTATAGTGCCCACTTAATATGTCTGACAATGCGAATGTTTATTTCATTGCTTTACTTTGGTAGATTTTTTTTGTGCGAATACAACTATTTTATCCTTTCTGTTGTCTGGCTCTTTGTACATGGAGTGCATGCAGTCCACCTTTTTAAGGGGAAAATATTGTATTGTTCAAGGACAGACATACTTTTTTTCAAGTGAATTCTAATTTTCTGTTTCATTTGTCAACAAAGTTTCAGTTTTGCAGAACAGAAGAATGATTTGTGAAATACATAAGTAGTAAAAACAAAATGATTTGTTGACCATCCTTGTTGCCAAACACCAAAAACAAAAAATGAGAATGTCTACAGGAAATTCAAAAATTTGATATTGAGTGTTTTCATCTTGTGCAATACAAAGACTTCATCAGAATATAAACTATCCCTAAAAGATCCATTTAAAACATATTTCACCTGCATCACATGACTTAAAATAAGCCAATCACAAACACTCAATACAATTATGTTTCAATTTCAACAAACTATCAAGTGAAATATTTTTATTCAACCCAGAAAATTTAACTGCTCCTTAAAACAACTGTGAGTATGATTCCCAATACAAAAGCATTTTACTTCATTTACCTCCCTGAATACTCGTATTAATCTTTTCCAAAGGAAAAAAAATAAATACATTTTTGCACAACATGCTGTTGTCAAATCATGTTTCTTAATAGCATGCAACTGATGATAAACATGCCTCCTAATAGGCTTCACAGTTTTACCACTATAACACAAACTGCAACATGAGAATATATCAAAACTTTAGTATTATAATTAAAATGCTAATAAATATAGTATATTTTTCCTTCTTCACCAATCAAAATGTACTTCCCATTATGTATAAATGTACAATGCTTACAATTACCACAGGTGAACATCTCCATTGTTCACAAACACATTTGGCTGTCCAAATCTATTTTTTAATTTAAAAATCCATCATATATATCAGCACGGGCTTCTCTTTTAAACATGTTCTGACATCTGTCATAAATAAAAACTTTTGTCATTGGTGTTTTACAACATTTTCTATATTGCTATTATAATGGGAAAACTTCAAACACATGACCCTATTAAATTTACAACTTTATTCTTGTCTGATCCAACCAATTTATTATTATTATTATTTAAAAGTTTTCTTAAAAATTTGAGCAAATGTATCTTGTCTTTCTTGCAAAATTTCCTTATGAACTTCATTAATAAAATTCTCAGGACAGGGTCTTCAGTTAAACATTTGTTTTAATACATCCATCTCTTTAAAAAAGTTTCATGCACTTAACATTATTATTCTGAAAATGTACATATAAGTTAAAGTACATCTTTTCCTAAAATATTACAGCTAAACTCATATCTACCTAAGGTTTTATACAATATTAAATCTAAAAAAATAGTTTTTCCTTTGAATACTGATATTAATATTAAAAAATCAGCAGTATCAAGTAAAAATGTAAATAATTCTTCCAGTCAATCTCTGCTTCCATTCAAATAATAAAAATAGCAGAAATATACATCCTCCCATTTAAAAAAAGGAGAAGACTCCACAAATGACTTTTCCCCAAAATACAAAACCAAACTGGGAAAAATGAGTGAGGCAGTCACACCCACCTCATCTCCAGAACACTGTTTATAAAATTCAATTTCAAAAATAAAATAATTATTATTTACCACAGTCTCCATAGTCTCACATATTAAATCAATATCCACCATGGAAATGAATTTCAATTTCAATATAATATCCCTGAACCAACTGTGGTCAATATCTTGGAGGATTGCTATATATAAATCTTTAACATGAGCTTTAACTAAAAAGACATCCATCTTAATCATCATATCTCTTAAGTTGTTCAAGATTTGCCACATATTTTTAAACGGAAGGGATTTAATCCAATATTCCAGTCAATCTTTTTATCAATAACTGCAACAAACGGTTTTTTTGCTACTCCTAAAAAAAAAAAATAGGCCTAAATCTCAATGCTTGCTCTTCGGGTCTATATTGCAACGTTGAGCTAAAACAAGTTTGAACGTTGTAATATCGAACTATAAAGTCTGAAAGTTGAAAATAATGAAGCCACAGTACATTGACTTTTTTTCCCAGGGAAAAAAATCAGTGGGCCATTTTCAGGGTTTTGTTATTTCCTCCAGTGTGATGCGCTCTTTGAGTTGGTATATTTAAGTAAGGGGGTGTGGGGGGTGAAGCCCCCCACTTTCATTTAAGTTTAACATTAAGTTTTTTTTTTTTGTCACGGAACAGGGTTTTTTTTTCCCTAGGAAAAAAATTCGCTGTTCTGTGTTTTTGGTTTTGTTGGGTTTCGGACTTTAGGGTTTGATATTATAACAATCAAACATTTGTTAGTTCGACATTGTGAAATAGACCCTTGCTCTTCTTTATGTAATTTGAGAATACCAAACATGTACAAAAATTGGAAATACAATTAAAAATTCAAAACATTGTATATCTATTCTATTTTCACTAAAAAGATCTTCCACAAACAAATCACTATTACAGTAGGTAATCACAGCTTCATTTTAGATGCTAGAACATAAAATGCATCATTATTCAAAATAATAAACACACGGTTATTATAAATACATTAAAACAATCCCCCTTCTTTAATGGATTTCATAACCTTAATAGACACATTCCTAAACAACATCTCATGTTCATCCTTAGTCAATTTTTGAAAATATTTAGAAAGTTTCATATCCAGTAACATCCAAACATCACGTTCACATACTTTTCTAAATATTTTATTATAAGAGGATAAAGAAGGGTTGTATAAATTTCTCCTCTGTAAATCTGTTTGTTTATTATTGCCTCTAAACATTAAAGACAAATTCAATGCTCTAACAAAAAGTTTTAACTCTAATAAAATATGCAAAATTCCCACTCTTCGAGTAGGAAGAAATGTAAAATAGTGATTTATGTACATCGAATATCACAACATGTGTAAAACTGAAAATAATCCAATCTGAATGCCATGTGACTCACTCACAAAAGTTTCCTTCATGAACTAATTTACCTGTTTATGCACACAAAACATTCAATAGTATTTCATACTTCAGTTTTCTGTTAAAATAATTTCTCTGGCTGTACGGTCTGGAAGATACTTTCCCCCAGTTTGATCTGATACAACTGTAGCTGTCAATGTTTTCATAGGTTCATAGGTTCATAGGTGTGTACTATTCTAACAGCCCTGGAGCCTATATAAGCCTAGCCCAAGAAGATTCACTGGCATCATGCCGCCCAAAGTTAGTTCCTAGTGCCCCTGTCAAGCAAGGCCACTGAAGTAATCCCTGGGATGAACTTCCTATTGCCCATCCACTCAACAAGATTTCTCTTAAAGAGAGCTAATGAAGTGCTCTGCTTGACAAGAATGAGACGTTTGTTCCAGACTATGGCAAGTCTCTGAGTTAGGAACTTTGTCCCTCCAGCATGTTTTGTTTATTGTGGTAATGAGGTTTAGGTCCCTGAGCATTTGGCATGGAGGGATTGGGATTTCTTTAGGTGTAGCATATCTAGCAGATCTGGGTCAGACATGGCTTTGTAGGTCAAACAGAGATTGCCTCTAAGTAGGCAATAAGAGACAGAGTATAGCTGGGGAATTTTGAATCTGTCCTTATAGGGCATGTGTCTAAGGCCTAAGATCCTCTTAGTGAGGTATTTTTGTGGCCGTTCCAGTTGCTGTAGGTGTCTAGTGCGATATATACTGGGTATATACAGGGTTGGGAGGGTGGCCTAGTGGTTAATGTGTTTGCCTTGTAAACACAAGGTGCAGGGTTTGAGTCTCACAAGTGACAACTGGCCAGGCTTAAAATGTCTCAGAAGGGCAGTTAGCTTTGTACTAATCTATAGGGGGTTGGGAGGGTGGCCTAATGGTTAAGGTGTTTGCCTTACAAACACAAGGTGCAGGGTTTGAGTCTCACAAGGGATAATTGGCTAAGCTTAAAATGGCTCACAAGGGCAGTTAGCTTAGTACTAATCTATGAACCTATGAGGCATTGTATTTTATAATAGGTCTAATGAGGTATGAGTACAGCGGGATCATGACCTCTTTCTTCCTGGATTAGAAAACTTTTGTAATGAGATATGTCACATAGGAGAACTTTCTGAATACAGCAGCAATGTGATTATCAAAGGAAAGGTTGCTGTCAACCTGTGTCCCCAGATCTCTTATCACACCTTCGGTATTTAGTGGACTACTACCTATGTGGTAGTTCATGGGAACTGAATTTTTCCCAAAGGGAATGACAATGCACTTTTTGGCATTGAGCTTAAGGCCATAGTTTTGGCACCAGTCACTGGTGTCAATGAGGCCTTTTTTGTAGAATGTCTACATCGGTTGGAGAATCAGTAATAGCTACCAGTATGCAATCATCTGCGAACTTGGTCAGCCAGAATCCCTTTGTGTCGGCTTGAACGTCAGAGAAGTAGATGCCAAACAGGAGAGGACCTAGGACCGATCCCTGTGGGACACTACTTTTAACTGGTTCATTAAAGGGCATGTTGAAAAAAACATTCACTCCTTCATTTAGTGAATTATATTCTTCTAATTCACCAAAATTATCCAAAGTGTCCAAACCATGTCCCATGTTAATGTTGTTATTGTTTGTAGTATAAGAATTGTTAATATCTATTGTCCCATCCTCACACTGCTGTTTTGAATAGGTTTTAAATATTTCACTCAATGCTGAGGGTTATATCCATTTTACTGGCATATACTTTCTCATCACAGGAAAGCTTCTTGGTTTTCTGCTCCACATTTTTTTGTAATTTCATGTCTTCATCATATAAAAACATCATTATATTCTATAATAAAGATGAAAATTGCAAATCACTGGTGCTGGGCTTATTCATTGACATTACCTTTAATAGTGCCTCCATCACAGCCCCATTATGTCTTATCAGCAACTCCAGAAACTCTTTTCCTATACAAAGAAAGCCAATTAATCCATATAAAAAGCATTAATCCATATGAAGAGCAGAATTAGCTTCTTCACCATTGGGAAACTTGAATATATTTAAACAATCCCTCCATTAATACATTCATTGAAATGAAAATAAACCAGAAATACTTGTTCCTTTAGTAGATAAAACACGTCTTTATTACAAATACAATTCAGTAGTTGAGCGCTTTCATCTAATTTAATTAGACTTCTTCAGAACAATCCTAAAACATTGTTGTATAGCTTATATACTTTTTTTTTGTTCATCAACATTTAAAGTGCCAGTGTGCATATTCCAATAATAATATTTACTTTAAACAGCTTGAATACATTCAAGGTGTGGTATGATATAATTCCTCATATTAAATCTATAATGGGTAAAAACTTCTGCATTATGAAATACATATTGTATTTAATAAAATAAATTGACTAAGACATTCATGTGTTAAAAAAGACTTTCATTGTTAAAATGTTAAAAATCCATATACGTACAGTGCTACTTTAATTTAATTTAATTTACCATATTCTCTAACATGGGCTTTATGGATATATGGTCATTGAGTCCAGGGTGAATAGAGGCATTTAACCTAATTTGCCATCTAGTCTCTAGCTCAGCTTTTTAATACATCCTCCGATTCTCCTTGGCCATATCTACTATACCAAAATGAAACTCATTACAGTCTTTTGACTGAACTATGTGCCTCCACAGGGCGTTCCTGGTGTCTTTCTTTTTAATATTATAATAGTGATCGTAGATCCTTTGTCGAAGACATCTGTCGGTCTTCCCTATGTAATAACAGGGACATTTCGTACAATAAGCAAGATAAACAATATGTTTTGTTCTGCAATTACCTTTTTTGAAGTTAATTTTTGTGTGATATAAGTCATCTAGCGTGATACTATTCTTCTTTGTGATATACCTACACTGATTGCAGGTGCCACAACTAGATGTTCCCCCGATAACACCTGTTTCGCCATCAGATCCTTTTTTCCTTTCCATCTCAGTTTTCATGTTAACTCCATTCCTGGCTACAAACTTAGGTGCATTTCCTACTATATCCACTAGTTTTCTGTCAGTCTTAAATATACTCCAATTTTTTGTAATAATGTCCTTAACCTCCCTATTCCATGGGGTGTATTGTACTATACAAGCTCTACTGAATTCAACTCTTTCAGCAACCATTGCATTTTCATCTTTATTATAGTTCTTTTGCTCGCTAAGGGATCCAGCACCCAAAAGGGGAATATATTTATTACCCCATTCTTTTCTTACATATTCAGTTATTAACCAGTTACTCTGAAGGAACATATCAGCTATCACCCTCAATTCCTTCAAAAAATCAACGTAATCTGAGGTCATCCTGGCTGCTCTTATACATTGACCCCTAATTATGCTTCTTTTCTGACTGAAGGGGTGACAGCTCGAATAGTGTAAGTAGCTGTTGCTGAAGGTTTCTTTCCTATGTATATTAGATTTTATCTTATTTCTTACCACTTCTATCTGGGTGTCCAAATATGTATGGGTGCAGAACCAAGTGGACAAAATATTTGACAGAAAATGCAAGAAATTTAACAGGGACTTGGAACAATATGCCAAGGGTACGGCATATAGATGGGAAATTGGGGGAATAGGAAAAAAATGGATAAGTAATGATGGAATGAAAAAGAACAGGAATAGCTACCCCTATAGGCAGAAGACTAATAGGCCATATCCTAGTAATAATGAAGTTTTTTTAGAAAAAGAAGGAGAATGGGAGGAAGTGAAGTCAAAGCACAAACAAACCCACTACCACCAAAGGGAGAATATGGAAGAGCACTTACAACATTACAATCTAGAGTGGAAGAAGAAGAGATAGTGAAGGTAAATTCTATAACCAGCAGTTATAAACAATTTTACATTCACAATTACACTGATTTACCACTCAGTAAAGAACATTTTACATTATTTAGCAAAGGGACGAAATTTGTACCTGTAAGGAAATTTAATGTAGAGGAGGCAATAATAGATGTAAAAAAATACATTCGGAAGCTAAATTTAGCAGTTTTATTTAGTAATAATAAAGATAATAATGTAGTAGCAAGTGAATTTAAGAAAAAGAGTGTGTACACTCCAGTGTTAAACAACACTTTGGCTATGTTTGAAAATATAGTGGTGGAGGATCTTTATGCTCTGAAGCAAAAAGCAAATAGTGACAAAATTAATTACAATACAAACAAAAATGAAGCAGACATCTTGAAAGAATTACAAAAAAATAAACGGATCAGAATAATGAAGCCTGATAAGGGAGGGGGAGTCGTACTATTTAAACAAGAAGAGTACTTAAATAAGATTAATGACATCTTATTAGTTTCAGGCAACTACCTTAAGTCTTCCAAGAATGAAGTTAATGTAGGTTATAACAAAATCAATTTGTACTTGGAAGACTTATTAATTGAGGAAAGAATCACTGCTGATCTTTACAATTATTTGAAGATTGAAAAACCCATCATTAGTACGATAGTTGGTATACCCAAACTTCATAAAAATTTATTAGATCCCCCCTTACGGCCTATAATTTCTGGAAGTATGTCCAAAACTTTCAACTTTGGAAAGGTGGTGGATGTTTGGTTAAAACCCATATACAAGTCCATTGAACACATTATCATAGATTCATGGGACTTCCTAGGTCGACTTAAAAATGACATGATATCACCTGGATGTACCTTGGTCACCATAGACGTGGTGGACCTATTTTCAAGTATACCCCACGAAGATGGACTATCCAGATTGGAATCCCAGTTGACTAAGGCTAGTCATCTTACATCTGATAAGAAATTGCTAATTGTGGAATTTATGGAAATAGTTTTAAAATACAACTTCATTTTATTTGAGGGGGAGTATTACGTCCAAAGCAGGGGTACAGCAATGGGAGCGGCTTGCGCACCGATTTATGCAAACCTCTATCTGCATGACTGGGAGGAAGAACATATCTTAAACACTAACTGGTATAAACATATGGCATGTTATTACCGGTTTCTGGACGATGTGTTTATGATATGGACAGGTACCCCCACTCAATTAGAAAATTTTAAGGATTACTTAAACACTAGGAGTAGTTGGCTTAAATTTACATTCAATACTGATAAAAACAAAATAACATATTTGGACACCCAGATAGAAGTGGTAAGAAATAAGATAAAATCTAATATACATAGGAAAGAAACCTTCAGCAACAGCTACTTACACTATTCGAGCTGTCACCCCTTCAGTCAGAAAAGAAGCATAATTAGGGGTCAATGTATAAGAGCAGCCAGGATGACCTCAGATTACGTTGATTTTTTGAAGGAATTGAGGGTGATAGCTGATATGTTCCTTCAGAGAGGGTACCCTAACTGGTTAATAACGGACGTGACTGAATATGTAAGAAAAGAATGGGGTAATAAATATATTCCCCTTTTGGGTGCTGGATCCCTTAGCGAGCAAAAGAACTATAATAAAGAAGAAAATGCAATGGTTGCTGAAAGAGTTGAATTCAGTAGAGCTTGTATAGTACAATACACCCCATGGAATAGGGAGGTTAAGGACATTATTACAAAAAATTGGAGTATATTTAAGACTGACAGAAAACTAGTGGATATAGTAGGAAATGCACCTAAGTTTGTAGCCAGGAATGGAGTTAACATGAAAACTGAGATGGAAAGGAAAAAAGGATTTGATGGCGAAACAGGTGTTAACGGGGGAACATCTAGTTGTGGCACCTGCAATCAGTGTAGGTATATCACAAAGAAGAATAGTATCACGCTAGATGACATATATCACACAAAAATTAATTTCAAAAAAGGTAATTGCAGAACAAAACATATTGTTTATCTTGCTTATTGTACGAAGTGTCCCTGTTATTACATAGGGAAGACCGACAGATGTCTTCGACAAAGGATCTACGATCACTATTATAATATTAAAAAGGAAGACACCAGGAACGCCCTGTGGAGGCACATAGTTCAGTCAAAAGACTGTAATGAGTTTCATTTTGGTATAGTAGATATGGCCAAGGAGAATCCAAGGGGAGGATGTATTAAAAAGAAGCTAGCTGAGCTAGAGACTAGATGGCAAATTAGGTTAAATGCCTCTATTCCCCCTGGACTCAATGACCATATATCCATAAAGCCCATGTTAGAGAATATGGTAAATTAAATTAAATTAAAGTAGCACTGTACTTATATGGATTTTTTAACATTATAACAATGAAAGCCTTTTTTAACACATGAATGTTTTAGTTAATTTATTTTATTAAATACAATATGTATTTCATAATGCAGAAGTTTTTTACCATTACAGATTTAATATGAGCAATTATATCAAACCACACTTTGTATTTAAGCTGTTTAAAGTAAATATAAGGACGGTATTATTGGAATATGCACACTGGCACTTTAAATGTTGATGAACAAAATGACGTATTTTTAAAAAAAGTATATAAGCTATACAACAATGTTTTAGGATTGTTCTGAAGAAGTCTAATTAAATTAGATGAAAGCGCTCAACTACTGAATTGTATTTGTAATAAAGACGTGTTTTATCTACCGAGAGTGTCGGTGTGGAACTGTGTACGGGTAAAGGAACAAGTATTTCTGGTTTATTTTCATTGTCGACGTGTTCCTTAGTGTCTTTGAGACATTCATTGAAATATGAATTCTCTTACTGTAATATTTTATACACAAACATTTTTTCATAAACTCAGTTATTTAGATAAAGCAGAAGATTTTGAGACATCCTTGTCAATTTCAACTTTATTTAGTTTATGAAGAAAAGAAATCATATCCTGATCCCCAATGTCCAAAATGGGAGCTTTGGTATGCATACGCCTCCAGCTGCCTCCCAAAGGGATTTTAGCACATCTGCATATGATTGCATAACTGGATGAACCATCACAGTGTGACCCTCCCAGAGGAAATTGCAACTCCTGAATTTTCCATAGGAACAGCATAATTTGACAACTGACTCCAAAGCTTGGTTAAGTCCACTGCCAGTTTTGAATTGGATACCAAACTTGGACAGCCATCCTCATTATCAAACATACCCTATGAAGATATCAGGTTGCAGCAAAACAAAATCAAACATAACTGCTAAAAACAAAATGAACTATTGATCAGCCTTGTTGAATGCCAAACACCATCAACAAGAAAAAAGCCTCCAAAAAAGTGCCCATAGGAAATTTAATTAATGGACATGGAGTGCCTCCATCTTGTACAATACAAACACTTCATCAGAATATAAAACCATCTCTAATCAATCCATTTAAATGTATTTCACTAGCATCACATAATTTAAATATACCATTCACATGCATGCAAATGATACAATAATATTTCACTTTCAACACACTAGCAAGCGAAATATTTACAATAAAGGCTACAAGGTCAAGCATAAATGCAATCTATATGGACACTTTAGAGTATCCCATTGACTGAAAACTTTGCAAAGGTGGGGTGAAACAAGAGTTCAAAGAGAAAACCATAGAGATATGGGGAGAACATGCAAACTCCACACAAACATTGATCAAAGATCAGTATAAAGCACCAAACTTTGGTGCTAAGGTGCAGAGATCTTAACTACACAGCCACCATGCATGGCATACAGTAATTATAACTGATCATGAGTTTTGGGATGAGTACTTGTATTAAGGAACTGGAAGTATATAGGTTGTTTCTAAACTACCTGTGAGAGTCAAAGGAAGTTGTAAAACCTGTTGAAAGGAGTCATGAAAAAGGTTCTAACACATTTTCATTATTTTAATATATGGCCTCCATGCAATTAATTTTGGTATGTTTTCTTGATCTTTAATTATTCAAAATAACATCTGATTTGACTTTGAAGTCAAGGAACTAAGTTTAGTCAGAACAAAATTCTATGACAAAGAGGCCTGATGGAACAGCAGAATACAAGTTGTGAAGGTAAATAATCTCACATGGGAACCAACAACTGGATTACAAAATGGGTAACATGACAGAGTTTTCATTAAAATTCAGATATTTTCAGGTGCACAAGCTGAGCTGCTTCTTAGCTCCTAATCTATGCAGAAGAAGCAGAGATGCAAATTTTAATTTATCAAATGTAAAATAAACAATTTATAACAAAAAGAATCATAATGTGTATTTTTGTTCCTGATGACTGAGTATATTATGAAGAAGGCAGGCATTGTGTTTTTACTCAGCCCTCTTCGGTTAACAGATTTAAGTGCAAGTCATACGTGACCATGATATTCCACATCTCAGGCTAGCAGAACATTTGAAAGCATGCATGTACATCAGTTAATTTTGCTTTTCTGTGGAAATTCCACCATGAGACACACTGATGTCCCTCTCACCAGACTGAATAAGGAAAAGGTCATGGCCAGCTGTCTGTCAGGTGGAAGGATACACCATATCACACGTGCATTCAAGTCTCTCAACATGTTGTGAATGATATGAGACGTACCTCTCTGGACTATATAAAGAGAGATATGACTAAGCTCTTGAACTATGTGTCTCAGGCAAGTATGTCCCCTAGCCTTAAGCAGTATTTTACCTTCACCTAGGATGATGCCTCAATACAAACAGAAAATGATTGATTTCAATACTTGGCTTAGCTTCTGGTGTCATTCTAAGGGGATCCACTTTCTGTCATCCTGAGATGACATGATTGACAGACCTCGATGCTTTGCCAGAGATGGTCTTCATCTGTCACCCCTGGGATTTTGGCTACTGACTAAGGCTCTTGCCACCCCCATAGTGCCTTTTTTAGGCAGTGACTCAAGGACAAAATTCACAATATAAATACTCCATCTAAAAACAAGCGTAGGGTTATGCTGCTAAATGCTAGGAGTCTCAACATGTAACTGCACTTACTGGAAGTTGTCCTCACTTTGGAAGATGCAGAAATTTGTGCAGTCATGGAGACCTGGTTCAAGGCTGTAGAGAGCATCCCAGCCATACCAGTTTACACCTCCTTCCATATGTTCAGACCTAAAACTAAAGGTGTAAAAATTAAAGGAGGCAGTGTATCAATATTCATTAAAGATAAATACACCTCCAGATTAGTTAAACAGTATGATTCCCTGGAGACACATCAGGTCCAATTAACTGTTGGTAGGACACCTATTCAAATCATTGCCATTTACAGAACCCTCTCCATGAATCAGGACACCCATACTGCCTATTTAGTTCTTCTTGAGTCCATCAAGATCCATCCGAACACCATGGATTTGGGTGACTTTAACTAGTCATACAATGACTGGGTAAATTACTCATGCTCAAACTCATTTGCCCAAAGGTTCCTCAACTTTGTTAACTCCAGTGCCTTGGACCACCAGGTTGATACCCCCAAAAGTAGTATCAACATCCTGGATCTTGTGCTTAACAATATGGTGGACCACTGTAGCACCCCCCACTGTGAAGTCCTCCCTGTTGAGATCTGATCACAAATTGGTCGCATTCAAAGTAACTATCACATCCAGCAGCAATTAAACTAAAAAAAACTTCTCCAAAGCAGATTATAACCTTTTATGGGATTATATAAATAGCTTCACTGCACCTCCTCCCTCAGATGGAACTGGTGACTATGCCAAGCTCTACACAAAAGCTTTATACAAACACCCGTATAACTGCATTGTCTCAGCTGTACCTGATAAGAGCAAAACAAGCTCCTCAAGGAAGAGCAAACCTGCCTGGTGGACAATTGCCATTAACAGGCTTTACAATAAGAGGAAGAAATTGCTGTCTAAGATTAAGAGAGAGTGATCCCTCCTAAACTGGAAACACTCCCTCCTCAGCTTAAATAAGCAAATAAGACTTCTTGTGAAGTCCTCCAAAGCAAACTATGAGTTCAAATTAGTTTCCTCAACAAAGGACAACCACAAGGCATTCTATAGTTACATCTGTAACCTAAAAGGAAAGGCCGAGATTTGTGCCAAACTGGTAATTAATTGCACCAATTATAATGAGCCTGAGGACATAGAACCTGTTGGCCAACAGTTTCTGTGGAAATGTCAATCCTCTGTCCCCACCACATGTACCCCATGACATCCCTGCCACCTCTCCCCTGCCTTGTATCTCTAAACAGCAGGTCATAAATGCCCTCTCTAAGGCCAAAAACACAGCATCTATGAGACCTGATAACATCCCAGGCTGCACTCTACATGGGCTTCAACATGAATTAGCAACACCATTGGGGACTCTTTTCAATCATAGTCTAAGCACCAGTTTCATACTGGCTGAATGGAAAATAGCCACTATTATTCCCTAGCACAAAGGTTGTGCTTCCACTGACCCCAGGAACTATAGATCTATTAGCCTGACTAGCCTTATCTGCAAGGCCATTGAATGAGTCATCATGGACCTTATAAGCAAAGATATTGGAATCTCTAAACACTTGACCCTACTCAGTTTGGATTTTGTCAAAGAGAGATCATCCCTGGTAAACCTGGTGGACTTCTTTGAGACACTCTCCAAGACCCTAGACAAAGGGAAATCTGTGCATACAGCCTACCTGAACTTAGCCAAGGCATTTGACCTTATATCGTTAGATGAAACAGAAAATATTCCTGAGTTGACCACCATGGAGCCAGAAGATAATGTTGTGACCTTAATGTTGAGAATTTAAAACTTAAGCTTTATTTAGACATAAAACTTCATTTTAAAACCAAAGAGTAAAAAAGAAGAAAAGTGCTTTCAACCTATTCAGGCCTTCTTCAGTTCAGTAAATCTTTTAGGTTTGTGCTGAATGTTTTAAACATCTATGTACCTATCAGGAACATTTATTTGGACACGCCTTCAATAGCTTCAATTCATTATACACTTAAAGAGCAAGCCTTCCTCAGTTAATCAACTGATGGATATACGCCTACTTTTTAACACAAGCTTAAGGGGAACTACAGCATTTAACCCTGGATACTTGTGTGCTCTAAGATTAGTGATCCATTTTATTTCTCGGGTTTTTGTTAGATTATTCACATCTCCTCCTCTGGGACTTGGTATAATTATACCAAGCTGTGGATATAATTATGCCAAGTCCCAGAGCAAAGGCAGATGGTGAACAGCATTCCATTTGCCTGAGAAAAGCAGAGTTGGCAGGCGAGGGATGCTGTTGCAGTGGATGATCCAGCTTCTGGAGTGGTGTGCAATGAGGTCACAGGTAATGACACATTGCTGGTTGCTCATTTAGGCATGTTAGACTTGGTGCAGTTTGGGAGTAGTTCGGGCACAGGTGGGGATGAGTTATGTCAGGAGCATGGTGAAGCAGAAGGCATGGCAGAGGATCAGCAGTTGTTCAGTGAAAGGAGACAGGTCGAAGCGGGGGCCTTCAACAGAGAGGATGGATTAGGGTTGTCTATGGGGAGTTTAGGGTTATCAATAGATGAGGTGGAGTCACAACAATACATGCATTTTGGGATCCATCCAGGTGATTGGTTATTTGCTCAGGCCCTGGAACAAGAGAGATTTGGGATCTTTTCGACCCCCTCATATAACACCTTCAGTTAAAGAAAAAAATCTGGGAGGGTGAGTAATTTGATATTTTTGAATTAATTGATGCGGACGGGGTTTAACATCTGATGGAATCGGAAACCACAAATAGTAAAGACCTTCTGGCAGCCTTAGTGGCATTGGGGTGGAGGAGAGTAGGTGAGCTACGACCAAGAACATGGGACATGTAGGTGTTAGGCTTTGTCTATTACATGGTGATGTAGTTGGAGAAGAAAACTGCCTTGGCATTACCATTTTTGGCTTATTTTCTCATGATCTGTGAGGCACAATGTCTGTGGATGGGGAATGCCTGGCTGTGGTAGGATCAGAGGATCCAGAAGAGGAAGGCAGTGGATCAGTTGCTGAGTTGAGACATTAGACACTCTGACATTGGGCTAGCCACTATGGTGGATAGCCTTAGAGCCATTAGTAGGGGTGGTAAGTTATGAGGGGTCAGGGTGGGAGTAGGTTGGGCCTTTAATGTGGGGCATTGCTCATGGGTAGCATGTAGGTTTTCACACATTTGTTCAAAGTGTGCAGAAATGCATCCAGATCTGCAGTGTGGCAGACAGGAAGCAATCTGGTTAAGTAGAGTCCACATCTGCCTGATTCTGGAGGGTTGCCTTTTTTTGTTTTCTGGATTTCAACGTGCCTGATGTAGGGGTAATTTTCAGGGACAGAGAAGGGAGGTGTCCTTTTGTGGGTTGAGGGGAAGAGATTTTGGAAGGTTTGTTGGAGAAGGAGTGGTGGGCAGGTAGGTTATTATAGCAATAACCCACGCCTGGGTGTGGGTAATGCGGGATTTACAACTATGGGTAAATCCCGCATTGCCCACACCAAGAAGTGGGTTATTGCTATTATACTATGACATTATTTAAGAAAAGAAATAATTACTTTTCTTAAATAATGGCATTGTATAATGCCTCTTTGCTGCCCTTCCGCAGCTGTCTGGTATCTGCGGCAGTTCTGATGTACTGCGCATGCCTACGCAGTACATCAGAGCTGTGGACAAAAGCAATGGAGAAAGCAAGATCTCTATTGCTTTTTACTGTTTCGCTATGTTAAATGGGTTTAACACAGTGAGACAGCTTTAAAATAAGCAACTGAGATGTCCGTTGCTTATTTTAAAGCTGTGTCGCTATGTTAAACCCATTTAACATAGCGAAACAGTAAAAAGCAACGGAGATCTTGCTTTCTCCATTGTTTTTTTTTTTAAACCTGTCTCACTATGTTAAATGGGTTTAACATAGCGAGACAGCTTTAAAATAAGCAACAGGATCTCTGTTGCTTATTTTAAAGCTGTCTCGCTATGCTAAACCCATTTAACATAGCGAGACAGGTTTAAAAAAAAGCAATGGAGAAAGCAAGATCTACGTTGCTTTCTACACACTGTGTCGCTATGTTAAAGGAGTTTAACATAGTGAGACAGCTTTAAAAAAAGCAACGGAGATCTCTGTTGCTTTTTTTAAACCTGTGTCGCTATGTTAAACTCTTTTAACATAGCGAGACAGTGTTTTAAAAGAGACTTATACTAATGGAAAAAGTCCGGGCGACCGGACCTTTTTCCATTAGTATAAGTCGATTTACAACGTGCACGCTGGCCAATCAGCATGCACATTTTGGAATGTTAATGGGGGGTCATGGTATAATGGGTCCATTTGACATCCCTCCCTTTAGCAGTTTTAAGGTCTCACCATTAGGTTTAGTTCCTAAGAAGTTGGACAGTGAATTTCATTTGGTTCACCATTTGTCTTATCCAGAAGGGAGCTCCATTAATGATTTTATTTCAGAAGATGACACAAAGGTCAGTTACGTGTCTTTGGATTATGTGGGGTGGGTCAGTTGGGAGTTTACTGATCTGTGGTTGGTGAAGGTAGATATTGAATCCATATTTGATTTATTACTGATATGGGAGAAAGAGTGGCCGTTGTTGGGCATGGTGTTTAGGTCCAAGTTTTACTTTGATAAGGCTATGCCAATGAGGTGTTCGGCAGCCTGTGCTACTAGAAAAGTTTAGCACTGCTCGCCATTGTTTTCATCAGCAGTAGGTGGGCAATCAGAAGATGTACATTATTTGGATGACTTCCTAATAGTAGGCTTGAAGGAGCATTGGCAAGGGGATTTGCAATTGTTTACAGATGTGGCAGGGGGTATTGGGATGGGGCAATTTCTGGAGGTGAATGGTTTGTAGCTCAGATTGGGAGGATGAATAGAAGAGGGATGAAACCTTTTTGGAGTTAATTCTAATTTAGGTGGCATCTATGGTTTTGCAGGACAATTTAAAGGGAAAGAGGATCATTTTTCATTCAGACAATATGGCAGTGTTGCAAGTTTTACATGCAAAGACAGTGAAGTCTGAATTGCTTTTGTTAGTATTACATAAGTTGTTTTTGCAGAGTTTACTAATTATTTTTTCTTTTACAGGTGTGCATGTGGTGGGTGCTAGGAATGTAATTGCTGACAGTTTGTCTCACTTTCTGTTCTCCAGGTTCCAGCAGTTAGCTATAGAGGCAGTGGACAAGCCAAGGTTGATTGCCAAATGAGATGTGGCAGATTGGCCTGAAATAACCAGATGACTGGTACAGGAATCCTGGGCAACTTCTACAAGAAAGGTGTATGGTAGGGCTTTGCAAGATTTTTATAAATTTGTATGGGAGCTGCCTGACTAGGAAGGAGTTTGGTCTGAAGGACTGTTGTTGCACTATTTAGTTTGGGCTTGAGTGCAAGGTAAGGCAGTTTAGTCAGTCAAGGCGAACCTAGCTGCGATTAGTATATTTGCACAGGTGGAAGGGTTTCACACCTTTACTAAGTCCTGGACTGTGGCTCATATGTTGAAGGGTTGGGCTAGGTTTGTTAGTGTGAAGATGGACAGATGATGGAAATTGACAAGATAGGTTTTGAATGTTTTGCTGCGTGGTTTAGATTTGGTCAATGCAAATTCAACAGAATGCACTTTTTGGATGATGTTGGCTTCACAGATGTATTGTAGAAATTTTAAGGTGTTGGAGTTGTTTGGGTTGCTAGTTTGGTGGGATGTGACATTATTTTCTGTCTCAGTTCACATTTGGTTGTATAGATGTAAAATGGGCCAGTTAGGGAGTAGTATCAGGAAAGGATAGGAGTGAATGGTTGTGTCCAGTGGGTTTTACTAAGAGACTGCTGATGTCTCCTGTATTGAATCTTCAGGATTTTGTTTTTCAGTCGATAGGGGTAAGGTGATAAAGAGTATTCAGTTTGTATATGTGAGGAGGGGAGCTTTTTGGTATACTGGTTTTCCTGGAGAAAGGTTTTCCATTCATTCCTTTCACACTGGAAAGGCAACAGACTAAGCGAGAGAAGACAGATCAATTGAAGTTATTAAGAGGGTGGGCCACTGGTATTCACATGCTTTTTTGTCTTATATTAGATAATTGGTTAAGATGACTGGCTAAGTAGTAATTTCTCTCTCTCTCTCTCTCTCATTAGGAAAGAAGATTGTCATTTTTGGTCACTCTTATATTCACTGGGTGGCAAAGAGGGCTGTATTGTTTTGGATGGAGAGTCATCTGGCATGGTGTCAGAGGCCTTAGGAGGCATCAGCTCATGGAGAAGTTTGCATTTATACAGTCACAAACTGGGGTCCTGCAAGTCTTGGTGGTTCATTTGGCAGATAATAATCTGTAAATAATTCCAAAGAGACAGTTGATGGATAGTATAGGAGACGATCTGCTTACATTGAAGAGGCTATACCTGGATATGTGCATTGTGTGGTCAGAAGTAGTACCACGGTTATTTTGGAAGAATGCTGTTAGTTTTGGGGCTTTGGAGAGGGCTCGTCAGTTTGTTAATTTTAGACTGCCAAAGCAATTGGCTGCTTCATATGACAGAGCATAGGGATTTTGATGACAAGGACTCAGTTTGGTTTATAGAGGATGGAGTACACCAGAATGATTTTGGTTTGGATCTGTTTAATGTACATTTAGGTTTTTTAAGAAGGTTTGGTGAAGGCTTTGGAGTGAATGAGGGGGAACAGCCTGTGTCAGGCTGGTTGGCAGAGAAGAGGGGCAGTCTTGTCTCCCTCTTTGCTTCCCACTTTGGTGTTGTGTGTTTGGTTCAATGCATTGGGGGAGGAAAGTGAAGTAAGAGTAAGTGAGCAATGGTGATAACGCTGCTTATGCTATCCTAGTAAATGGTTACATGGATGGAATGGGCAGAATCCATTTTCACTTGAGGCCTGGTGAGAAAAATTACATCATTATTTATATTAACAAGTGAATTTCAGACAGTTCTTAGAAAAACAAGTTACATTTTTCATAAAAACATAGTTGTAGACAAGTTTATACTGTTAACAATTTAATCAAAATGTATATGTCTATGCAGTTCAAGTAGGTCTAAATTCTATTGGTCCTATATCTTGAATGTCATTGCAAACTTTATCATTCTAATATTATTTTATACCACAGCATATCTAATTCTAACCTGTTTATAGAGAAATACATAGTGGCTATTAAAACGTAACTATATGCTAATATTTTGATAGCTTTATGGCTGTGCAAATAAAGTTTACACTATATCCAAAAACAAGTTTTGAATTATATATATTGATATATATCAAGGAATTACCATCAAAAAATCCAAAACCTCTACTGCTGATGGGTATACACCACAGCAACTTTCAAGGAGTAAAATTTATTTAAAAAAATCATCATACTTTGTTAACACAAAAGAGATAACAATTTAAATAGGATTTGTGAACACAAAAAAGCAGGCTGACTGTAGGCTTCCCACACGTTTATTGTTAGCACTTTCATCCAAATAAATGCTTGAACTTCTTCAGACCTGAAGAAGTTCAGAAGTTCAAGCATTTATTTGGATGAAAGCACTAACAATAAATGTGTGGGAAATCTACAGCCAGCCTGCTTTTTTTGCGTTCACAAGTTGTTTCATGTTTTTAGTTTAATTTCAATAGGATTAAAAAATGTAAGAAGCTCTACTGTTTTCAATGGACAGCTGACCCACAGTCAGAATATCAAACATGGAATATCACCAGTGTCCTGTCAAGACCATTTTACTTGGAGAAGGTGAATAGGTAAGTGTCGTGTTGTCCTCAATGGCTCCCTCTTCTCCACAATTACATGATCTCAGTTTGTGCATATATGTGTATCATGGATGAAACTGCACAAAATACAATACTCTGTAAAATGTAATCTATGATTATTAAGAATGATCAGTATACATATTACAAATGAATGATCACAATTATTAATAATACATTTTAATTTGTGATAATTGCTACCCCTATATAAAAAGAATGCTAATAAAAATGAAACCAACAACGTATAAAAAATGTTTTTACATGAGGATACCATCCTGCTCATCCCCAGCATGCGGGCTACATTCCTTCCTACATCTGTAACTTATTCACACTAATGCCATGAATGCACAATGGGGAAGCAAGGAAAAGAGAGATAAGTAGGGTATAGTCAGTGTTATGCACTTTGACTATGTCAGTTCAACAAACTATTTCACCAATGATTTAAGCTCAAAAAAGAAAAAAAAAGATAAATTAAACTCACATAATAACAAATACATATATCTAGCTATCTATTTATATATAGATATAAATATAATTGTTGATATAGATAGTTACGGGTGTGGGGATTGCCCCCATTTTCCCCATTTATGTCTGAGTGTATCTTGTGTAGTAACAATGTTACAGGAAGGGTTTTTATTTAAGGTATAGTGTGGGGTTAGGGTTGTGGCGGGAGTAGGATTAGCACAACTTAATACAGAAATAGAGTTTTGGATAGGAGGGAAGAAGTTGTTGTAGAAGAATAACTTAAAATTCTAAATATGAATAATTTAGTAAGTGATGTGAGTAATATGAAAAGTTTAATGATTTATAAATGTGTGATATCTGAGAATCTGATATAGTACGTCTGGAACATGTAACATTTCTAAGTGGTGTATAAAGAAAGCAATTTGAAAGATGATAGAAGGAGAACATTTTGTAGAATGTTGAAGTGGAAGGATGCACAGGAATACCAGTTTTATGCAAGAAAAATGCATTAAAGTGGTACATCCTGTGATAGTGAAACCAGGACAGATATCAAAGCTTGATATTAGGAATAAAGGAATGCCTGGAAAATTCATGGTTATGTGCACATATATAGACATTAAGGAAAGAGAAGAATTATTTGAGAAAATAAGACTAGATGTAATAGATAATATGAATATAATTATGATTAGTGATTGTAGGTGCAATGTTAGGAAGGAGAATGATAAAACTTCAAAAGAAAAAAAAATGTGTGGGTAAACTAAAAGGAAAAAATAGACATTTTACATATAAAAGAAATTATGTATGGATGGAAATAGATTATGCAATACCCTGAGATACTTTAGAAGAAGTCAAGGGCAGAAAGGTTAAAGCAAAATTCTTTGAACATGAAGCTATCTGGGGAACAATTGTAGCGAATAACATGTTGCTAGACAAGGTAAAGGGTTAAAGTAATTAAATGGTAAACATATTAGGAAGTAATTTCAAGGGTAAATGAGACATTCCAGAGAAAGTACATGACTGAAAAGATTCATGAATGAAAATTGGACAAAGTGTTAAGCTGAATATGAAAATAAAATTTACTTAGAAGTATAGAAGATATTTTTAAGGAAGATAAGGTTAAATGTGGACAAAGCAGTAGACATGATAGATTTGATGAAAGCAGATAATGAAAATTATGTGAAAAGAAAAAAAATGAATTATATGAACAAAATAAAAAATGTAGAAGGGAAAGATTGATTACAGAAGGAATAAGGATGTGAAGGAGAAATGGTTAATGGACAAGAAAAAAATGACAAGAAGAAATAAAATTATTTTTAAAAAGTTATGAGACGACTATAGAAAGAAACAAATACTTGGGATATAAGGTCCTTTTCAAAAGGATTAAATAAAGCAGTAAAAAAAGTGAAAATAGTTGAAGAAGTAGACATATACTAAATTAATTCAGTACCAGAATAATTTAATCATAGTCTATATAAGTGTAAATGACCTGAGATGTACCTCCGTAGACTTTATGAAGAGAAAGGTTATAGAGCTGTCAGACCGTGTGTTACAGGCTATTATGTGCCTAGCAATGACAACTGTTCTACCCTCACCATGGATGATGCCACAGTACAAGTAGAAAATGACTGTGTTTAATAATTTCTGGTGAAATTCTAGGAGGGTACAACATCTGACAGCATTGGAGGACATGGTTAACAATTCACATTGATTTGCCAGATGTGGTCTGTACCTGTCCCCTCTAGATTTTCAAATATTGGCTAAATGATTGTCCTCCCCATAGAGCCTTTTTTAGGCAATGCTAATTTGATGAACATTTCGATATAACAAAATCTGCCCAAGGGACTCTAAAGGTGTTAGTGTCCAATGAAATGAGTTTAAACAAGAAGTTCCACTCCTTACAAGCTCTCCTCACTTTGAAGAATGCAGACATCTGTGCGGTCACTGAGACATGGTGTAAAGCACTGTGGCAGTGCAAGGGTTCAGTGCCTTCCATACATTTACACTATCAATTGTACAATCAGGGAATAAAGGTGAAGTTGTTGCAGTCTACATCAGTAACAAGCATACCTCTAAGTCGGTTAAAAAGAATGATGCACCAGGGTTCCTCCATGTCTAGATTACCATATGCAAAGTCCCATAACACATCCTAGCAAGCTATAGGTCACCTTCTATGTCCATGATACCCATAGCTCATACTTAGACCAATTGGAGACACACGCCATTCAATCTAATTTCATAATCATGGGTAATTTATTTATCCTTCTATAAACTGGAAATCCTTCATGATCCCAAATTTGAAAGCATAGAGATTCCTGGACTTTGAAAACAAAACACCCTGGAGCAGTGAATGCATATGCTTACTACAATTACAAATATATTGGATCTGGCATTCACAAATATTGGAGAATGTTGCACCCCACCTACCCCTGTAATCTAAAGTCTTGCTTTCTCCAGGAGAGACACCCTTACATACATACATACATAAACACATACATGCATACATACATACACACATACATACATACATGCACACACACACACACACACACACACACACACACACACACACACACACACACGCACACACATGCACACACACGCACGCACACACACACACACACACACACACACACACACACACATACACCATAATCTGAAAAGAAAGCACACATATTTCTGGACTATGTAGAAACACATCACATTTCAGCTCTTCATTTAATGAACTGACAGTGTCATATTATTAATATGCCAGTGTTCACAGACACTAACAGTCAATTTAGTTGACATCATCAACTGTCTTTTGATTATATTTAAACTGGGATGTTTGTTACACACACACACAGATAAGCATGTTTGAACCCATACACATGAATATATGTGTGGACAAACATAGAACATGTAGTTGATACAGATAAATTCAGGACAGGAGAGAGATACTCTTACATTAAAAAAAATAAATAAACGTGTCTAATTTCGTGTGTGTTAGAAGCAGGATAATGCCTTCACTTTGCTAAGGGTTAGTCTGGACTTTAAAGAAAATTAAGTTATCTATGGCAGCAACAGATGACACAAAACTAAATTAATTATGAGTAATATTATAACAGTTTTTATGGCAATGTTTTTTTGTTGTTCATATTCCTGTTATGCTATATCTTACTATATTTATTAAAACATATTTCTAAAATATTTAGAGAGTTTTTTAGTTGTGAAGTCTCAAGAATTATGGCGGATTTTTGTAGATTTCATACAATTAATTCATAATCATCATTAGCTCTTGTGTGACTTTTCAAAGCAGACTGTTTGCATTTAGTTGATTTTATTAATTGTTTTCAGTAGAGAAAATCATCTTTCATTAGAGAACAAATCTGTCTGATTGAAGAAAGCTTAGGTTTTAATTGTGATTAACTTCAGCACTGCACTTGGAATGTAAAGAAGCCCATCACAATGCATGCACTTTGTGTTGAATGCATGTGCTTTGCTATGCTACATGAGTAAAGAATGGGGTTCACAGCCAAGAGCACATAGAATTCTGCTGAGGATTTGTTTTAAACCATACATGTTTATATCTTCTGACATTTGCTTTTAGTAACTAATTAACTCTCTTTGCTTTTCAGCTTCTGAGAGCTTATCACTCTTACAGGCATTTATTATTACCCAAGCTAAACATTTGCAAATCTATGGGAAATAATAATCTTTGATGTATAGTTACATGATGAGATAGTCCCTTTATGTTTCGTAAGTCTGGTTTGGACATACTAATGTGGCAGTTTGAATAAATACTTTATATAATTTGAAATATAACAATGGATACACATAAAATTAATGAGCAATTATGTAGTTTTTTATTTCTTTAAGACTAGGTTATTAGTAGTAATGTGCAAAAGCCATGCATTGTCATCTTTTTCAAATACTTTATATTTACTATTTTTCCTGATCAACTATAACAAAGTAAACATATTTTTTTTTCTTTATTTCAAGGACACCCAGAAAATTTTATCATGGTAAATTCATTTGCTGACATTCGCAACATAATCTGGTGCATATAGTTTAACAAAAGTCTATTTCTGAAGGCTGTTCTGTGAATATTTATGAACACGTCAAACATGTTCTGCTGTATGGCCAAGCTTGTGAAATTTGATCAGTTTATGACATTATTGTTTTAATATTACTTAAAGGATATGTGAGAATTCCCAGGTTTCATGTAATTTACAGGTTCTTGGCACAATCTGTTCAAGTGGTTGATAAATAATTAGAATTATTAAATGTGCTGCCCATTCAACTGAGAGATGCTGTCTATGGTACCAGTGAACTGATTTCTCTTAGTGGTGTATTTGCCTGATCAAGTCATCCGGTTGAATTTGTAAGGTTTAGGTGTTTTGCATTATTTGCTTACCCTCTTGTTGAGGGCCTAGTTCTATGAGATGCAAATAAATAAATAAAATGAAAGTACATAGGGGGAATGTGATAAACAACTAGCAAGTTTTCACATGGAAGCAAAGATTCAGGCTTCTTTTTTAAGACCATGATGCCTGCTGAACATCACCCCTTTTAGTGGTTAATTTATGCACTCATTCTGCACAGGATGACAGCTATCCCCACCCCATTTGCTCCTTGTGAGGATAAAGATGATTGTGGAAGTTGCCTTATGAAAAAACATCCGGGCTTTTCTGTTTGCATCTCTAACTTTCCTGCACATACTCAGGGAAGCATGCAATGGATGCACTGTAGAACTGCCAGTTACTTCCCTGACTGAAGTAAGTCCACATATGAGGTCTGGTAACAGACCAGTTTGTCCAGGAACTTCTTCAAGTGGGGGTTAGGTAGAAATAGTAATGGGAATTAAGAGGGTAGAGGAGAACAGCCAGTTCATGGGGGGGGGGGGGTGTGAAAGTGTTAAATGGAAATGCAGAATGAGTGGGAGGAAATGAGGTAAGGGCAGGGAGGGGCTTAATGGGTTTTATACAAGTGCAACTGGGTAAGCAATCACATTTTGGCATGAACTTGCTAAGAGAATTTCTATATGCAGGTGACCTGAAGGAATTCAGAATATAGGTAGGCCTTGGGGGGAAAAGTGGAGGCATGGTGGTACTGGGTGAATAAAATGTATATATTTTTTCTTCTTCTTCTGGGTTTTTGGGACCCCTGTGCCTAGTTACTTTTGGAGACCTGGTGGTGAATAAATTTTAGTGAATGGTGGCAATGGTTGGGGAGGAGCAGGTGGGTTTTGGGAGAAATGGAGATTTCAGGCTGGTGCAGTGCTGGTTGTCTATTGGCTTTCTTAGTTTGTAGGAGTGGTACAGATTGTGTCCCTGGTTTTGGACCTTTGTGCCACTTTTGCTTGTGGCTTTGTTGTTTCACAGTTCTCAGTGTCTCTGGGTGTTTGCTCTGTCTTATTGCTGTGGGGGGGGGGGGTGATTTTCCCCTCCTCTCAGTATTCTGGGTTCTGTTTGTTGGGTGGAGTTGGGCTTTGGCCCTTGTTTTCTCAGTTCTGGGCTGCTGTTTGGTTGTCTAGTGGTGGCATGCGGGACTGGTGTACTGTGTCTAAGTGGCTGGGGTGCAGAATTTGAATCTTTTTTGCATCAATGGGAGATTGCTGACAGGGGGTGCTTTAGTCATGCTGTCTCCACCTAGTCAAGATTAGGGAATGTTGCGTTGTGGTGGTGGAGTGAAATGGCTGTTTACTCCATTGAGCTACTGAGGGTGGTGTATCCCTGGTTTTGAGATTGAGCATGCACATTGTGGTGCTGACTGATATGGGGTTGGGGGGTGGGGTGGTTGGGAAGCATGAGCCAACAGTTTGTGTGTGATATATATATGTATGTATGTATATATATATATATATATATATATATATATATATATATATATATATATATATATAAAATAAAAAAAACACTACTATAAATTGGACGTTGGAGTGGTTTTCAGTTTGCAGATGGAAAGATGTCCCTCAGTAATGGTTTCTGTTTGCACACATGGGCAGGGTGAGCCATAGCACGATTAACAGTCATTGGAGTATATATTTAGGGTACTTGAAAATCTACTTTTACTTGTGGCTTTGTCCAACTTTCCAAGCTTGTAAGTGCCTCAAAGACATTTTCATTCAATCAACCATTAATGTTGAAAGGGTCTAATAAATGGATAGGTTCACAGGAATGTTGGGGTTTGGGGAAGTTAAAGAGAAAGGACCATGAGCATACCTCTCAACTGTACATAATTTTGCAGTGTGTCCAGGTTTTGCTTCCCCTTTTTTGTCTGCTTTCATGAAGTTGTTGTTTTCTAGCAAATTGGTGACAGGTCATTGAAGACTGTGGTTGGAAGGTAGTGACAACCACTTGGGTTTTAGACTTCATACCCTTCAGAGAATTCATGGTGATGCAAAACTTATTATTCTGTCAACCTTTTAGGTCTGTGGGAGTGTGTTTATAATTCACCTTTTTTTTTATTTGTGGCTGTGCCACAGTTTTGTTTCTTTTATTTGTGGGAGTGTCCCAATTTGTTGCTGTGAGAGGTTGAGAGGTATGGCCCTGAATAATTGTGTTAGGACTTTGGGGGTATTGTTTGGGATGAAGGGTGCAGTTTGGGGTGAGGGATGCTGTAGTGGAGGGGTCTCCCATCTCGTGGGGACACACGGACATTTTCATGGGCCTGCAGTGCATTGTCTGTGATGCTTGCTAGACAGGTTTTGCGTATCATTTGAAGTAGCTGGCTGTGTTTTGCCTGTTGTGGAGATTATATTGGTGAGAGTGCTGGAATGTGTGCATAATTTATTGTTTCATGCCAGATATGAATCAAGGTTGCTGTTTTCTCCCTGACTGTGTTGCTTTGCTGGATGGTTCTGATCGGGGCAGCGGGGTGCTGGAAGGAATGAGGAAGGTGGATGATGATGTACATTATCAGTAATTTCTCTCTGGCTGTCATTTCTAAGTCTTTTCTGAACATGGCTGTTTTATGATGCCACATTATGCAAGGTTACACTGTCTATTGAAACCAGGTGGTCGAATGTTCTTTCTTTGCAAAGATAGTCATTATGGGGCTATAGAGATCTAGTCTGGTGGATGTTGTATGTTCCTTTTATTTGAATTGCAGTTTTCTGTTTTGGATGCACTATGTGATATGCTGGGGATGTACTTAACAGAGATGGCAATGGGAGCAGGATGATAATTCCCATCCAGATATAGCCTGATGGCAAATGTGGATAGACTTCTTAACATGCTAATAGTAATAGGCCTTTCTTAAACTGTTTAACTTGTATTTATGCAGTTTGCCACTTGTTAAGGAACATTTTTCCCATGCAATTTATGGCCATGTTACAGAGGATCAAGGTCAGGAGATGGTGATGTGCTTTTGAGTTCGGAATTTATTCTCACCATGCAGTGTTATTCTCTCGGCTTTAGGAGCAGTATTTGAGGGTTGTCCTTATTGTGAGTCTTTGTCCCTACATTGTTTATGGCTTTGTCCAGAATTATTGCTCTAAGAAGTTGAGACCATACTTCCCAGCCTGCCAGATTTTGCCTTAGATTTCATCCAGTTTTCATATCATTCTGGTTTTCTGGCAAATTAGTAGCAATTTAGTGAGATTGCAGTTGGTAAATTATGACAATGATATGACAATGACGTGAGTTTCAGACTTCATAACCTTCAGAAATTCATGCTGGTGCAGAAGCTGTTATTCTAGCAGCTTTATAGGTTGTAAGAGCAATATTTGAGAGTTGTATTTATGTTAGGTCCCTTGTCCAGGAAAAAAAGGAAGAAAGAAAAGAAAAAAAGGGGGAAAAAGAAAACAGAAAGGTGTGGGGAGGTGTCTTTAAATGCCTTTTCCCCCCTCTATTTAAGAGGATTTACATTTGTCTTTTCTTGCAGATGGTGGTCTCAACAGGTGATGGATGCTACTGCGATAGGTCTTTCAGCTGCTGGAGCACTACACCGTGAGGTCATAGACGAAGGAAAAACAATACTTCTGTATTGTCAGAAGGAAGTGGTCTCATTAGGTGATGGATTCTATGGCAAGGGGTGTTTTGGCCACTGGAGTGGTATGCAGTAAGGTCACAGGTAATGATCCACTTTTATGTGATCATTTAGGCATGTGAGAGTTTGTGCGGTATGGGAGTAGTGTGGGGGAAGGTAACAATGAGATACATCAGAGGCATGGTGAAAGAGGTATTTAGGTTTAATTTTGGAGAGCTTGGAGTCATCCGTAGGTGGTTTGGAGTCATAACAACTGAGGTTGGGTTGGACTTTGGGATCTGGCTGAGTGACTGATTAGCTAAGGAAGCACTGGGGTAGGGATGGGGGCCTTTCCACACTTTCACCTACCATTTTAGTTAGAGGAAGGGTTTGGAATGGGGAAGTATCTGGATAATTTGAGTTAACTGATGTGGATGGGGTTAAATCTGATGGAATCAGAAATTGCATACATTAAAGTAAGGCTTTGGAGGCTTTAGTGTCTTGGTGGCTAAAGACAGGGGACAACTAGGTGGTAAACTTCCTTACGTGTTAAGGTTCATTTATTGCATGGAGGTTTGGTTGTGGAAGGATACTGCCTTGGCCTTGCCAATCTTGGAAAGTTAAGGGGGCTGGACTGGGGTACATTTGTAGGTGGTGTGTAGGTTTTCACACACTTGCTTGAAGTGCGCAGGTATGTATTCAGCTGTGCAGGTGACAGATGGGTAGGCATGTTGTTTATTTGCATGTGCAGCAGCCTGAATTGGGTAGGCTATCCTTGTTACATGGATATCAGAGTAGTTGCTGTAGAAGGAATTTTGGGGGTAAAAAAGAGGGGTGTCCTTTCATGGGTCAAAGACCACAGGATGCATTTTCCTATTAAAATAGGGGCATTGCATCAGTAGCTCATGCCATTTCCTGATTCAGAAGTTGTGGATGAATTAATAGATGGGGTTTTTGTAAGAATTTTCTATTGAATCAAGGGTGGGGAGGGGTAAATCTGTAGGAATATTTGTCTCATTTAGAGGAAAGAAGAGATTGTTTAGGTTTGATGGAGTAGGAATGGTGGGTGGGTAGGTTATTGGGTTTGTCTGATATTCTTTCCTTTGGGCTGCTAGGAGGTGGTACATTATATGTATGACTTTTTAAGAGTAGGTAGTGTTTATTGCAGCATTGTAGGTATGCAGGTGTTTTGTGGGATATGTGAGGAACTGGGTGCTCTGTTGGCTAGGCAAAAGTTAGAAAGCTTAAGCAAGGCATTATTTTGGTACTCCTAGCAGTTGTAGGTCATGGTTTGTTTCTTTACCAGATGTAAAGGTAACACAGTGAGAGAAGCTTCAAGGAGGAAGTCATAGGACAAGGAGCAGATTAAGGATGTTGATCTTTTGGGCTCCTGAAGTTTCATGTCAGACAGTTTACTTTGTTTGTTTTGGTGAGGGTTAATAAGTGGGTGGATGTTGTTTTAGCATTGTGGTGTCTTTTAGGAGCAGTTTATGGGGTTGACCCTTTGGCAGACAGATTGGGTAGTTCATGGGGTTTTGTATTTGTTTACAAATGTGACAGGAGGTATTGGGTTGGGGGCTTAATGTTGGGGTGGAGGGATGCTTTCTGGGTTGTTGACCTGCAGGAGGGAAGGAAGATTGGAGGAGGGATGTTGAATATTTATATATTCATTTATTTGAATATTGAGTGTTTAGATGGCATCATGGGTTTAGCAGGAAAAGTTGTTGGGGAAAGGCTTCATTTTTATTTGGCTAACATGGCAGTGGTATGGGTTGATGGCGTTGCTAGACAATGTGTGTCAGGTTGCATTAGAAAGGATTAGTTGCATGGTGCTGGAGTCAGGGTCTGCTTTTAAAAGGAAGGCATATGTTAGGGCATTGCTAGTTTTGTCACATTTGTGTTGCAGCAGCCTTGGTGGAAGAAGTTTGTGATAAGATTGCAAGTTATTTGGTTCAGGTTTGGGAACAAGGTAAGGCATTTCAGTTAGTCAAGGAGGATTTAGCCACAATTAGCATAGTTGCACAGGTGACATGTTGACAGGATGACTATTTAATTGATTGTTTAGAAAAATGAAATCTCATTTTGGTCATTACGTCCATTGGGTGGTAAAAGTGGGCTGCATTCTGCATGATAGCATATAATTGACCTTGTTTTGTCTTGGGTGACATTGGGCTACTTTAAAGTTCTTGTGGTACATTTGTCAGGTAATGAATTAGGAATAATTAAGAAGCTACTAGTTAGGGTAAGTGAGGATTTGTTTAATTTAAAGAGATTATTTAAGGGTATGGATATTTCAGATAAGTGAGTATTTGTTTAATTTACAGGGATTATATAAGGGTATGGGTTTTACTTTGGCATTGAAAAGGGATCATTGATTTAATTTCAGCCACTTAAGCCATTGGCTTCTGTGGGTATTTATATGATAAGGCTTTGGGAGGTTGATGACAGGGATCCAGTTTGGTTCATAGAGGATGGAGTACACCAAATGATGTTTGGCTTACCCCTTTTAATGTGCAGTTAGGTTTGTTTTAGAAGGCTTCCTTGGAAGTCTTGCTATAGAGGAGGGGGAACAGTCTGGTCAGGCTGGTGGGCGGAGAAGAGGGTCAGGCTTGTCTCTCTTCTGTTCCCCCTCTGGTGTTGTATGTTCATTTCTATGAGTTGGGAAAGGAAAGTGAGTTCTGGGACGCTGTTTCATAAGTAAAATATGTGAGTGGAGGTAAGGATGCTACTTATATGGTTAGGGTGAGCAAAGTTAAGCTGCCCTAGTTAGCAGTTACATGGATGTTTGTACTGTGATTTGTCAGGGTGCATGAGGTCATGCTGTCCTAGTTAACAGTTAGGTAGATGTTTATGCTGTGATTAATAAATAATATTGGTCAATAAAGTTATGGTTATAGAAGTTTAATAAAGGTCGTCAAATGTCATTTGGTGTGATGTGTTTATTGAAGGGGAAAGAGACAAATGACATTGGCACTTGGAATGAGGTGATCTTGCATATTTCTTCAATATCCAGTTTTATGCCCCAAACTCCTCCCTTTTTGAAACAGGCAAAGCACAGCCTCTTCACTTCTCTTCCTTTCTGCCAATTTCAATAGGTGTCTAAGTCACTAACCAAACCATTTTTGCCTGGGTTGTAGTCAGTGCTATAACCTTCACTAGAACTGACAATACTCTATATGAGTGCTATTACACATTAGACACTGCTGTTGTTGGAGGGTATAGGCTGTAATAAAATAACATTCCCAGCCATATTATTGAAATAAAGTAATGCCACGGTGACTCACAGCCAAAGTATCTTCCTGTTTATTTATGCATGTATTTATTTATTTTTTACACAGTTAAACTATCTTCAGTCCCAAATAATACATGTTAATTTCACCCTTGCAAAAAAGAAATGACACAGCTCAGAAAACTGTTTGATAGCCAACTATCTGTCAATGTTTGCAAAATGAGGGAAGACTTGCAGTGTCTTCATGAGTCAGTCCCTTTTCCCTACTAAACAGCATTGACATTTCACAATTTGTCTACAGACTGAATATGACATAGCCAATCTTCTCGACTGAAATAGAAATAAAATCCAGAAAATGAAAGTTCACAAATAATGCATAAACTGTATTATGTAACTCATTCACAAAGTCCCATAAGAGGTTTTATTTAATTCTCAAGGAATACAGACTGAAGTTCAAAGGTAAAGATACTTAAAAGATCTGTTAGTCTGTTAAATTACCTTGTTGAATGATGTTCTTCTGTGGAAGGAAAGCTACTCATCCATAAAAAGGACTCTGCACTACTAAACCTGTCCTGTCTTTTAGTTCTTGTTTATATACTACTTTCATTTCTTCATTATATACCTACATTGTGTCATAGCCATCTATTCAGTTCCACTAGATCATATACAATAGACTCAGATTTACAAGGTTACAAAGAAATGATCTCCCTCTGTAAGCCAGTTCTGCATTGGGAGAACACATTTGGTGGACAAGACCAAGATGATGATGTACACCTTGGTCTTAGCAAGCAGTATCATCCTGGCACCCTGCAACACACTTGTATTTGTGCCTTATTCTGGTTTTCCGCAGCACTGATGCCCTGCATCACTCCCTGCTTTACCTCATTCTAGAAAGCTCTGCATGCTTACTGGTGTCAAGAATATGCATACCATGTGTATATGGGGCCTGCAGTGACACATCTGAATCCTATGGATTATAAGCACAAGAAAAAGAGCTTCAGTGGATAAAGTCCTGAATATACTCAAATAAATTGAACAACAAAACAAAATCCCATTCAGGACACCATAGAGAGATTTTAGTCACAAGCTTCAATTGTGGAAGCTTGTGATTAAAATCTCTTTGTGGTCTCCTGAACAGCTTTTGTTTTGCTGCTAAACCTGTGGATTATACACGTGAATGATTGTTTCTGTGTGCATTGGCAGTCCTTAGTTGGACCCTATGTCATGCTACTGTCCCCATGCCTCCATGTGGTAACCATATACCTCTTTGATAAAGGGTAGAAATGGGGACAGCACTTTCTCATACTTTCAGCAGCGGCAGGCATGCTATCACTGTGTACCTTGTTGCTGAACTGCTGCTATTACAAGTTGGGTGCCATATTTAATGCATATCTCATGACCTGTGTAGCTTATATTGCAGTCTATGGGAATATGTCATGACTGTATATAAGATTTATACTCTTCTACTATGTTTCCTGTCAAGGTGAGTCCCACAGAGCTGTAGTCTAACCTGCCGTGTTCTGGTGCACTGTTATGTCCATGTGCTATATTACCTCTTCAGCTCTAGAATTTAGGAACTGACCATGTTGCCTCATTGCAAGCATCTATGCTCACTGCAGTCCTGAGATATACTACTAGTTTTCTTGTGTTCTTTCTGTATGCATATATTGCAGTAAAAACTCTTAGCCACTCAATTTCTATTCATGAGCTACTCATTGTAATGCAGTCTCCTGCAAAATCGTAACCATGTTTTTTTATTGTTCATAAGTTCATAGGTGAGTACTAGGGTGACAGCCTTTTTAAGCTTAGCCATGCATCCCAAATCTCTGACAAGTTCTGGTACCCTTGATAAGTTCAAGCAAGGGCTTGGAAGGTGAAACATTTACAAGAATTTGCTGGGAGATGAACCATTTACAAGCTGTCTGTGTCCATTAGAGACATAGATGCCAAAACAGGGATGAATTTCCTGTTGCCCATCCAATTGTCCAAGTTACACTTTAATTGTTTTAGGAAGGAACTCTGCTTCACATGAATGGGGAGCCTGTTCCAGAAAAGGGTGGTCTCTGGGATACATAGCTTTGTCTCCAACAGGTCCTATTTTTATCACAGGCAAGGTTTAAGTTTTCACAGAGGGTAATTCTGGTGCTCTTTGTTTTGTGGATATGCAGGGTGTCCAGCAGAGTGGAGTCTGACAATGCCTTGTATGCCAGGCATAGATCTCCCCTCAATAGTCTGTAGGAGACAGAGTACAGGGATAAGGCCTTGAGGCAGTCTGTGAAGGACTTGTTACTTACGCCCTCTATTCTGTTAGTGTGGAACCTCTGTGGACATTTCAGTTCTTGGATATGCATGGTTAGGTACATACCAAATGGGGCATCGTACTCAATGATGGGTTTGATGAATGCTGAATACAGAGGAACAATGACATATTTGGACCTAGATAATATACCTTTGTTTATAAGTTGCACAACATAAAATGATTTCCTCATTATTGTAGACACGTGATGGTCAAAGGCTAGATTTTGGTACATTACACCTCACAGAGTACAGATTATGATAATCAAATTAATTGTCAGATAACTGCTGCAATAAAATTGACACCTGCCCCCCCCCCTTTTCTCGCCTCCCTGTTCTTCATATTACCTTAATGCATTTTGTTCCTCTGCTTGCTCTTAACCCATTTTTGAATTTCACATGTTCCCCTCCCCTTCCTATTTTTATGTTGACCTGACTGGGCACTTTGATTTGATGGCCTTCTCTACCTGCTTACAATGACAATGATACAGCATTGAGAAATGTTATTGCATGCTTGGATTTTCATAGCAGTTGGCATGCCACCTTACTCAGTTCTGTCTTATGACCAGCCACTTCACTTTATCTGTGTTTAGTAGTATGATTGTTAACAGTAACAAGCTGCACTAGTTCACCATACATTCCTTGCCCTGGAATTTTGAAATGATGCAGTATTCAGTACATTGGTAAACAAAAACTGGACCATATTGTGCTAAAATAACTGATATTTAGTGAAAAACGGGGCATTTCCGTTGCCAATACTATGCACACAGCTTAACTGTTGACATCTCTCTCGATTTAATGCTACACTTCTGCCTTCTTCGAAACTCATGACTGTCTGTCACAGATCATCTCACACACAATCCATCCACTTCTTTGCTGGATGCCCTCATTTACTCTTACCTTCTTCCTGTCTGTACAAAATCATCTTCACCAGATTGCCTTTTGCTTTTCTGCACATATATGGAAACCACCATAATCTGTTATCTTTGATCTTTTCTGACATTGAAGCTACTTTGGCTTCTGCTCTTTTGTCCTCATTTTTTTTCATCTGTCCCACAGTGTACATCCTACCACCCTTCTCAGGCACTTCAATTCCTTCACCTCTAGCTTTCTCATCTGATCTGCCTTTACTGCCAAGGTTTCTGTACCATACAGTAGTACTGGTAACTCCACTTTTTCTACACTTTATTTTTCAGCTTCTTTGGCATTCTTCTGTCACACGCTATACTTGACACTCTATGCCAGTTGGCTGCAGCACCTCTGATTCTAGCTTAGCATCTTCATTCAGACTCCTCTGCTCTTCAACCACTCCTCCCAGATATTTGAAGCAGTTAACTTGTTCCACTATTTTCCCTTCTATCTCAGTTCTCAGTTTCTTCTGATTTTTCCAATTTGTTGCCATTACCACTATCTTATCTGTACTTAGTTTTATCCCATGTGTCTTCAGTTTTGCATTTCATTCCCCTATCCTTTGCTGAAGTTCTTGTGCTGAGTCTGCCTGTAATACCATGTTGTCTGCATACAGCAACTTTGTTGATCTATCCCCTCCAACACTTTTGCTAGCATAGCCCATCATCAGTATGAACAGCAGTGGGCTCAGAGCTGAACTCTGGATCACACCCACTCTCACTGGGAACCCCTCCATGAGACCAAACACTGTTCATACTTCAGTCATTGGGTACTTATACATAGCCTGGACTAATTCTACCAATGTTAATGGGACTTTGAACCATGAGATTACTGCCCAAATTAGCTTTCTTGAGACCTTGTCATAGTCTAGGAACACTCTACTGGTCTCTTTCCTCATCTCTAGCTTCTTCTCAATTATCCATCTCACTGCAAACATCGTCAGTTGTGCCACATCCTGGTCTGAATCAGAACTACTTATCTCTCATCTTACTTTGTACTACTATGCATATCCATTTATCAGTCACCCTCTCCAGAACTTTCTTACAATGTGATAGGAGTTTGATGCCTCTGTACTACTCACAGTTGTGGATGTCCTCTTTGTTCTTGTACACTGGCATGAGTGTGCATATTCTCCAGTACAAAGGGATGCACTGCTATGAGTATCCGCAGGAGCCATTTCTCCCCTTTCTCACCCAGGATCGTTATCATATTTGCTGTGACCTCATCTGACCCTGCTGCTTTCCTTGATTTTATTTTCCTCAGTTCTATACTTACTTCTATTATGGTTGTTCCTTTTCTTCTCTCATCACAGGCTGTGTCTCAGGGGGTACAGCTTTTGTTAGGTTTTCTTCATTCAGCATATGCTGGAACTACTCCTTCCATCTGTTTTTGATGTCCCGTGGACTGGTGAGCAGGTTATTGCTGGCATCCCTTATGAAGGGTGTCAGACTATCTTCTTCATCTTTCTGTCTTTGCCTTGTAATCCAATATACTTTCTTTGTGCCATCTACTGAATCACTTGCCATAAGCTGGTAGAGTGTCTCTGATACCAAGTTCATTGCTACTGCAACTCCTGTCATAGCTTCTTTGTTAACCAACCAGTATTTCTTCCTATCCTGGTCCGTCTTTTCTATCTCCCACTTTTTCCTGCACTTCTTTTTTGTTTTGATGACTTCCAGGACTTCTGCATTCCACCATCAGCATTCCTTATGTACCTTATTTCCATACCTGGCTCAGCAACTTATCAGTTCTGTACTCCTCACATATGCTGTTTTGAGGTGCTGCCATTCTCCTTCAACTCCACCTATTTCCTCCTCTTCTTGGGGTGCTAGAGCCTTGAGTAATTCCTTGAACTGTTGTACTTTTTTCTCCATGTACACATAGAAAAAGAGAGAGAGAAATAGATAAATAGTTATATATAAATTATAATTCTTATTAAACAGTCATTTGTCATTATTGTTTAGCACAGCATCAGTTTTGCAAATTGTCAATAATTTATGTGTGCTGTTATCAAAAATGTTTATTTGTATTTGGTAACAGTAACTGCCAACTGTTTGAAGCTGTGCTGGGAAGCGATATGCTGTGAGAGGGTTCTTCACTTTTCTTTGAAGTATTGTGACTGTGGAATATATTTTAAGTTTAGAGGTGCATGAGGGGGTGAAGCTTCTTATTTGATGAGTAGGGTTGGGGGTGTAGCTCTTATGGTGTGTTTTTATGGTGAACTGGTGTTACATTTTTTTGTGTATTTGGTAATTTCAGTTTAGATGGGATACTTGGGTTGAATGGCCATCAGCAAGTACTTCCTTGATGAGTTTTACCTTACCCACACATTTATACACATATATCTATCAGTTTGCATGTGTATGTATATTATATATCCCCCTGCCCAACTTACTTGTACCTGCTAACCTAGCCCCTGCCCCTAACCTCATCTTTACAGCCGACCTGAGAAAAACTCGTCCTGTAACACCATCATTACACAGGAAATCTCAGACAAAAACACATACAAAACATACATACATATACACACACACATGCACACACACGCACACACACGTGCACACACACACACACACACACACACACACACACACACACACACACACACACACAGCACATGCACACACACACACACACACACACACACACACACACACACACACACACACACACACACACACACACACACACACACACACATACACACACATACACACACACACCACAGCTATTACCTAACTTATGCCACAAAATAACTGTAAAATTCAAACACTCACCAAATACTTTCATACACTGCCCTTTTATCTAAACCTAACCCACAATCATACTTGCATACCAAAACTCCAAGTCCCCTAATCATCACACACATACACACTTACCTTAAAAAAACATGCATTTGAAATTATGCAAGATTGACATTCAGGTCACACACAGCATACGTTCGACACTTTTAAACATTTGACCTTTTAAATGTAGCCTGTGTGTGTATATTTTATATATTTCCATCAGCTCAGTCATTACGATTGTTTCTGTGAGGGCATATTTCTTGAAGTCCTGCTACTAATATTAGCTGAGCTGAGCCCAAACCAACCTCTACTATACTAATTTAAAAACTCTACCAAATGTCCCTGGCATCTATACATGTTGGTAATCTGCAAATTAGTCCCATGGCTGGGGCATCTTGAGACCATGCAGTAGTCATCAAGTTGGACAATAAATGCCCACTCATTTTTGTTCCAACATCCACCTACCTCCACAGCCATAACATCCAATCGAAGCATTCCTCTTATGCTTATTGTTGAGTTTGGCCTTCCATCACCATTAATGTAATTACTTGAATCTCATTTCATGTCATAATCATCTGAAGCCCCTTTCAGATTAATCATCTTAAGATCTTATCATGTAATCTGATGTGATATCATGAAATTCCAAATGTCCATTAAAGGACTTCTCACCATTCATAGTAGTATTTATTTAGGAGTCAGATTCCCATAGGGCCATATGTAGACCCAAGCAGTCTAATCTATAATTATCGTGGCTATCCTGCTCTGCTCATCAGGAAGCAGGAAGTAGCTGCTTATTTTATTTTTATAGTCTGGGTTAGAGTACTGGTTCCATTGCATACAGCAGAGAAAGTACTAGAAGTAGTACAGCACTAGAGTATTTCAAAATACAGCCTTGTAGCTTCGTAAAAGGAATATTTGATGACAAATGTGTCTATATAAAAATATATATTGAATTGAGAGATGACATGCTTACTATATGTACAAAAGCTTTGGTAGATGTTGGGAGAAGACAGAGAATGGAGGAATAAAAATGTTGGTTGTGAAGAAGATGGGATGGCAAATGATGTGAAGTGGTGATACTTAAGTAGCTGTATAAGAGAAACTGAAGTGGTATGCTAAGTGAAAAAAAGCTGGGGAGATGGAGGATGGATGGAAGAGTTTATGTGACTATTATTTTTGAATAATTTACATTGATCCTGTTTGCATGAGTATGCATTTAATTCAGAATGAAGCTTTGGTAAGGACGGGATGGGGTAGCTTTTAAACACAGTGGGATGAAAGACCACATTTTATGAGTATGGAGAAGACATATTCTGTGCAATGGAGTCTTAAGTGGGAGAGATGCAGGTTGGAGACTTGCAGGAAATGTTCTTGGGTTATAGAGAGTTGAATTCTTATAAAGCACTGTGCTATTATTACATGGTTCTTATCACTGCACAGGTTACACATTTCTCTGAGTCTGTCCTGATAGTCTTATACTCTTTCTTGCCTAATTCAGTTGGTACATCTAAGGAAACAAGAGCACGAGTATTCTTCCATGACTATATCCTCTTACCCCACAGATTTGAAAATAGCACCTTTCTGTGATTTTGGCTTCTTATCTCACAGAGCATTTCCTAGGTTCATAGGTTTATAGGTAAGTACTAGGCTATCTGCCCAAGGGCATCAATAAGCCCAGCCAGAATGTGTTGGCTTTCACAGCCCCCTTAGATTAGTTCCCTGTACCTCGGTTCAGCAGAGCCATTAGTTCCCTGTGCCTCTGTCCAGCAGAGCCACTGCAGTGATCTCCAGGGTAAACTTTCTGTTTCCCATCCACTCATCAAGGTTTCTCTTGAAGAGTGTTAGTGAGGGGCTCTGCCTAATGTAGATTGGAATCCTGTTCCAAAGCATGGGGAGTCTCTGGGAGAGGAATCTATCCTTCCAGCACGTCCTATTTATTGTTGTGATGAGGTTTAGATCCCTAGAGTGTGTGGCTCTTGGGGATTTGTTTTTTTTTTTAGGTGGAGCATGTCCATCAATTCGGGGTTGGACATGGACTTGTATGTCAGGCAGAGATCACCTCTGAGTAAGCAGTATGCAACCGAGTACAGCTGGAGTTTCTTCAGTTGGGCTGCATAGGGCATATGTTTGAGGCCAGTAATCCTCTTGGTGAGATACTTCTGTGGTCTTTCCAGCTGTTGCAGGTGTTTTGTAAGGTACATCCCAAATGGGGCATTGTACTCTATGATGTGTCTGATGAGTGATGAGCAAAGGGGCACAATAACTTCTTTTGTTCTAGATGCGAACCCTTTTGTGATTAGGTGAGCCAGATAGAAGGATTTTCTAACCACCTTGGCAATATGATTATCAAAGGAGAGATTACTATCTACTTGGGTCACCAGATCCCTTATTACATTTTCTGTAATTTAGGGGACTACCACGTATGTGGTAATTCACGTGTACTTTGTTTTTTCCAAAGGGGATGACTATGCACTTTTTGGCATTTAGCTTGAGGCCATGATTTTAACACCAGGTATCTGTCTCAGTGAGACCCTTCTGGAGGATGTCTGTATCAGCTGGAGAGTCAATTATAGCCCCAAGTTTGCAGTTGTCTGCGGACTTGGTCAGCCATAGTCCTCCCATGCTTGCCTGTACCTCTGAGATGTATATACCGAACAAGAGGGATCCCAGGACTGAGCCCTGGGAGACACCACTTGTAACTGGTTTGGAATCAGACCTAAAGCCTGCAACTCTCACCATGTGGGTTCTATCCGTGAGCCAATTGGCAACCTATCTCGTGACATAGGGGTTTATGTTCAGGCTGGTGAGCTTGTCTATAATACCAGAATGGGGAATGGTGTTGAAAGCCTTTGCGAGGGCTAGGTAGGATGTGTGGACATCTTTTCCCTCATCTAAAGTCTTGGTAACTGTCTCAAAGAAGTCCACCAGGTTTAGGAGGCCTGATCTGCCCCTACAAAGCCAAACTGGGTAGGGTACAATGTTTGAATGTTCCCAATGTCTCTGTTAATGAATTCCATGATGATGCGCTCCATAGCCTTGCAGACCAGGCTAGTCAGGCTTATAGGGCGATAGTTCCCGGAGTCCATTGTGGCTCCACCTTTGTGGAGTGGGATAACTGTTACTGTGTACCACTCTATGGGTATGTAGCCTGTAGATATGCTGAGTTTGAACAGTGTGTTTAGGTGAAAGGTTAGTTCATTTTGGAGCTCAAGTAAGACACAGCCTGGGACACAATCTGGTCCCATTGAAGCTGTATTTTTGGCTTTGGATAGGGCTGTTTTAACCTGTGTGTCAGTGATTGCTGGGGCACTACATTCTTCTGGTATGGTTATGGGCCCTTTAGGGAATGAGAGGAGGATGAAGTTTACACTAAAACTGTCTGCCAGAATGTTGGCAATATCAGTCGGTTCAGTGCATTTTGTGCCATTCTGCACTAACTCAGAGCAAATCTGAAAGTTTCCATTTAGGTTCTTGACATAACTAAAGAATGCTTTGTGGTTATCTTTGGAGTCCTTGGCAATTTTTTTCTTTCGAAGCTAGCCTTGGATGATCTTATGAGGGATCATAGGTTCTTGCTGATACTGATCAGGGATGTCTTTCCTTCTTGGGATTTTACTCTTTTCTGTACTAGTTTCCTCCTTCTATTGTATGGCTTGTTTATGGCAGGGGTCCACCAGACTGGTTTCCTTTTCTTGGAGGAGTGAGTCTTGGTTTTGCTCGGACTTCCATCCCTTCCCTGACTTTCTTCTTCCTCTCTTTCTCTCGCTCTCTGTGTTTAACATAATGCATAAATGTCCTAGGCAGCAATCTGTAGTCTCTACTTAATTCATACCATTCAGATGCTTATGGCAGCCTTTTTGCCGGTAAATGTGAGACGGAGAGTTCAACAACATTGCTTCAATGGAAAGCTCTCATATTTATACAACAAACTCAGAGAAATATTTTTACTTGTATGAAGACAGTGCCAAGTTATAGACATTTTTCTTTTCATTTAGTAACATGGCCCACGAAATACAAAAATCATATTGGCTGTTTACATTTATGTCATGAAAATTAATTTACTAGCCACATGAAATTAACTGCCTTAGTCTAAATAAGGGAAGTAGAAATGGGGTCTGTTACTCAATGTATATTATTATTCACTCAAATTAATACATATAGAATTTAATTTTAATTGTTATTACACAGACATGTCTATATGAAAAAAATGCTGGAGGACATTACTTTAAATAAACTTTAAATTATCATCCTCTAATCCTGAAAGTTTGCTATGAGTTACGTTTAAATCAACAACCTGTAGTTATTCCAAGAGGAAATAAACTATGAGTGAGAGAAAGCTTTGAATTCTACATGTGAATGAAAACATGGCTAAAACATCCTGCCATATAAAAAGTGGAATGTAGAATGCAATGGTCTTGCAGGAAAATAAAACATATCTGGGATCATGTTTCATTGTCTGTAGACAAATCCTGCCTTGCCATAAGTATATCACAGTGCCATGTCTTGGTTTATCCATCCAAAGCCATCTTTTGTGCCAGCCACAAAAAAAAAAAAAAAAAAAAAAAAGGCAAACCTGTATCACCATTAAGTAGTATTGATTATTAATGTCACCTGAATGTTAAGCTACCTAAACAATTCCACTATAAAGTACACCACTACACTTCAGGAACTCTGTCTGAGAAAACTTGCAGCTATGTATGAATTTAAATCTTATTCCATGCAAACATAACTTTTCATTTTTTAAAAATCCCTTTATATGGTCATAGGGTCATAGGCAGTTACTAGGCTATTGGCCCTGAGGCCCTTACAAGGCTAGCCAAGTATTTAGCACATGTTCCAAAAGTCAGTACCTGATACCACTGTCCAGCAGGGACATAGGTGGAATCCCAGGGGTGTATTTTCTGTTCCCCATCCAGTTATCCAGGCTGCACTTAAAAAGGGTTAATGAGGTACTCACCTTGACATGGAGCGGGAGTCTGTTCCACAGAAGGGAGAGTTATGGGACATAAATCTGCCCCACCAACAAGTCCTATTGATATCATAGACCAGGATGAGGTTGCGAGTGCAGGTTACTCCGGTGGAGCTTGACTTGTGAATATGCAGCAGTCCCATCAAGATGATGTCTGAGATTGCTTTGTATGCCAGACAGAGGTCACCTCTAAGGAGTCTGTATGAGACTGAGCAGAGGAACAGGGCTTTTAGCCTATCTATATAGGGTAGATGTTTGAGGAACTGGATTCTCCTTGTGAAGAACCTCTATGGTCTCTCCAGCTGCTGCATGTGCTTTGTGAGGTACATACATAAAGGGGCATTGTACTCAATAATGGGTCTTATAAGGGAAGAATACAGGGATGTTATGACCTCCTTGTCCCTGGATGAGATACTTTACTAATGAGGTGGGCCATGTAGAAACTCTTCCATACAACGGAGGCAATATGATGGTCAAAAGTCAGTTTATCAACCTGGGGGACCATGTCCTTCACGACTGAATGCATGCTTAGGACTTTGTTATTGATGTGATAATTTGTGGGTATGTCACTTTCCCCTAAAGGGATGATGATGCATTTTTTTGGTATTCAGTTTGAGGCTATGTTTCTGGTGCCAGTCATTTGTTTGGGTGAGACCCTCTGGGATGATGTCCACATCACTAGGAATTGATGACAGTGCACAGCTTGCAGTCATCTGCAAACTTGGTCAGCCATAGCCAATTGGTTTTAGCCTGCACCTCACAAAAGTATATCCCAAACAACAGAGGCCCTAAGACTGATCCCTGGGGTACACTGCTCATTACAGGTCTACTGCTTAAGGTGGCTTCCCCTATTTTGACTAGGTGGGTTCTATCAGTGAGCCAGTTTGCTACCCATCTCGTAACATATGGATTGATGCCTAGTTGAGAGAGTTTATCTACTATAACTGAGTGGGAAATAGTATCAAAGGCTTTGGCCAGGTCAAACTAGACAGTGTGCACCATCTTCCCCATGTCCATGACTTTGGTGACTGTCTCAAGGAAGTCGACCAAATTTAACAGGCATTACATCTCCTTGGCAAAAGCAAACTGTGTGGGATTGAGTATTTGGAGGTTGCCAATGTTCTTATTAATGAGGTCCATGATAATGCATTTCATGGCCTTGCAGATCAGGCTAGTTAGGCTGATGGGTCTATAATTTCCTGGACTAGTGGACATTCCACCTTTGTGCAAAGGGATAGCAGTGGCTGTCCTCCACTTGGCTGGGATGAAACTGTTAGTCAGGCTTTGGTTGAATAAGGTGCCTAATGGTGCTGCAACTTTTTACCTCAGTTCATGTAGGATGCAGCCTGGAATGTTATCGGGTCCCATGGAGACTGTATTTTTTGCCTTTGAGAGGGCAGTGATAACTTGCTCCCTAGAGATAATGGGAGGGGGGCAGGTGCTGGGGATGTCCTAATTTACTGGTGGGGGACAGAGGGGTGAAGTTTTCACTTAACCTCTCTGGCAGCAGGTTAGCTATATCTATGGTGTTTGTGTATGTGGTGTCCTTCACCACCAGTTCTGAGCAGATCTGAGTGCTTACTTTGAGATTGTAGACATATCGGATAAAGGCCTTATGATTATCTTTAGTAGATGTGGCCAGTTTGGACTCAAAGTTTCCTTTGGTGGATTCATTTTATTTATTTATTTATTTATTCTTTCAACACTTGTTTACTGTGAAAGTCCGACTTGGAACAAAGCCAATTTTCAGAGGAGACCCTGGGAGAAATGCTCCAGACAAGTGTCTTTGTAATGCGGGAGAAAACCAGAGCACCTATAAAAATCCCACATGAATGCAGGAAGGGCATGCAGACTCCACACAGAAGGCACTCCAGCCAAGAATCAAACTGGAGAACCTCTTGCTTTGAGGTGACAATGCTACTGTTGCACCACTGTGCCATCCAGCACATGGATCTTGTGCTCTTATTTGCTTGTTCAGGCTAAGGAGAGATTGCTTCCAATTAGGCACATGCTCCTTCTTGGTCCTGGAAAGCAATTTTTTTCCTTTTAGTATAGAGTTTATTTATTGTAGATATCCACCAGACAAGTTTAGTCTTCCTTGAGGAGGATGATTTTTTCCTGTATGGTATTCCTGATTCCATACAGCTATATAAATGCTTGCATAGTACTTTGGTGTAAGTTTGTACATATGTTCCAGTTCCTGTGGAGGGTGAGGGGGCTGTGAAGCTGTTTATACCTTCCCTCAGGAGGTGGTTTTTAGTTTTGGAGAAGTTTTTTTTTTTTTACCTTAGCAGGGGGGGTGACTTTGAACGTGGCCACTTTGTAGTCAGATCTTACCAGGGAGGATGACACTGTAGGGGTGCTGCAGTGGTTACTCATGTTTGTTAATACCAAGTCCAAGATATTGCCACCTCTTATAGGGGTGTCAAACAGCTGGTCCAAGGCATTTGCATTGACGAAATCAAGGAATCTCTGGGCATTCCTTTTTTGGCATGAGTACTTCTTCCAATCTATGGCTGGATAGTTAAAGTTGCCCAGTTTCAGGGTAAAGGGTTGAATCCTGATAGATTTGAAGAGGTCCAGATAGGTGGAGTGGGCATCTTGAGTCAAAGTTGGGGCCAGTAGCTAGTTATGATTTAAATAGGGATCTTGTCAATGGTTAACTGCACCTGGAGTGTCTCCTGTGTGTCATACTGTTTGACCAGTCTGGAGGTGTGTATGTCTTTAGTATGTATATTGCAAGCTCATCTCCTTTTGCTTTGCTGTCCACGGTTTGGGGTCTGAATGTATGACAAGATGAGTAACCTTGTATGGCTGGGGTGCTGTCTGCAGCTTTGAACTCGGTTTCTATGACTGCACAAATGTCAGTATCTTCCAGGGTTAAGAGTGCTTGCAATGAATACAGATTCATGTTTAGACTCCTAGCATTTATCAGCATGACCTCTAATTTGCGTTTTGACGAGATTTTCAAGTTGGTATTTTTGACCTCATGGCATTGCCTAACAAAAGACTATGGGGGATGCAAGATCCTTTGCCAGATGCCTGAAGCCCAAGGGAGACAGATGCAGGCCATCTCTGGCAAGGCATTGTGGTTTGTCGATTATGTCTTCCCTGGTTGTCAGATACTGGATCCCCTTGAAATTGCATGAGAAACTAAGCCAATTGTAAAGTCAATCATTTTCTGTTTATATTGAGGCATCATTCTGGGTGATGGTAGAATGCTGCTTAAGGCTAGGAACATACCTGCCTGGGACAAATTAGCTCAATTATGTCTCGCTTTATATAGTCCAGTGAGGTATGTCTCAAGTCATTCATGCCAACATGGACTATGACAGAGTCATAACAGTACTTTTTGTTGAGAGACTTGAGTGCATGGGTGATATGGTGGATTCCAGAATCTGACAAACAGCTAACCGTGACTTTATCCTTATCCAGCCTGTGAGGGCACATCTGTGTGTCTCACAATGGTGTCTCCTATGACTAATATGTTGGGTTTATGTTTAGGCCTTAGTGGCTGTGAGATACAGGTGTGTTGAGTATGTGTGGTATGTGTTGTGGTGAGCAGTGTAGTTCACATGTGTTTTTGCCTCAGAGGTCTCTTTTGTTTGGTTATGTTTTTGTTGGGGACCTCCTCATATGTCAGTGTGTGTTGTGTAGGTGAGGATGTTCGAGGTGTGGTGTTTGTGTTTACAACCTTCTCAGCGCCAGATATACTGGCTTGCGAGGGAAAGAGCATAGGCTCTAGGATCTTAATATGGACTAGTGGACTACATAGCACCCCTAGTGGCATGGTTTGCAGCTCAACCATTCTGCAAAAAATACCTTGGAAATCAAGTTTGGGTGGTGCCTGTTACTCCAGAACATTTTTCAAAGTCACCTCAAAGCACTGTGTCTACACAGCTGCCCCCCTCCCCCATATTGTCATACATGTGGATGAACCACTGCTTAGATCCGCCAACTTCTTCACTGTAAAAGGAATTCTGTGGGTAGGCCAATGTCAGCTTGTTCTTTTCTATAGAACAACCCAGTCCTCTTTCTTCAACTCGATAATAAAAGAAGAATGAGACACAGTCTACCAGCTTAAAGAATTCCATTACTGGGACTCCAAATTGTGCATTTTACATGCACACAACATGGTATAAGAGTCTCATGACTAAAGTGGTACAGGACTCGTTGTATGTCCTTGGAGTGTATGAGTGCTAGCAGACAGGAAGTTACACTGAACTGAACTTTTTTTTTACTTATATATTTATTTTTTAAATATTTTCTGCATAATTATGAAATTCTGATAATCAGTGCCCCCTGCCTAACATATGCCCCAAACACTATATGGTGCACCAAGTAAATTTAAGCTCCAGTAGGTGTACCTGAAAGAAAATGAAGACCATTAAATTAAGCGTACCAAAAGTGTCTCAAAGTCTATCTAGTAGTAAGCTGGCCAGTAGTCCAGTAACACTATTTCTGATGTTCCCAACACTCTAACTACCTCCATGAGATGCAAATACTTACAGCAGCCCGCCCTTTAAACTCTAAGAAAATCAAGTACCACTTTCATAATGTCTGCTACATTGGCATTCATGACCAGCATTCACAATGAGCTAAACAAACAAAATCAACTGTAAACACCCCAAAACCCAAAAGGTATGCAAAGATAATTCAGAAAGCTCAAGTCTCTGGTATCCCACCTGTGACCCAGAAGGTGACAGAACTAATGAGAAACACAGTACAAAGGAAAAATCCAGATAAATTCACTTTAACTAGCTGCTTTAGGAGACTCTTTCTATGATGTCATCAATGTGGGATGAATAACGGTGCCTTGCTGAAATTCCAATTAGTTTATTTAGTTGAGTAGGTAGATGGGTGAGTATTAAAAATGGGGCAAACAGTTACCAAGTAAAAGAAACAGCTGCAGAATGAACTCCTTCAGCCACTGCTCTCCAGTTTAACCTTCTACCCCAACTACAAATGCAGCCAGGACAAGGAACACCTATTCTCATAATAAATTACAGAAAAAGAGACCAATAGAACCTGATATTTCATTTAAACCAAGGTTAGTAATGATGGTTCTTCAGACTTAAGCAATGTAGTATAGTTTCATATTCCAGGCCTTAGGTGGTTATCATTAAATTAGCTATGTTTAAATGATGTAATACATGGAATAGTATTTTTGCACATTTCTTACTGGAATTATACCTGTTTTTATACCTACACAAAGACTGTGCATAACAGTAGTATTAAGATTTTTTCCAAGTGGATGATGAAACTAGAGTCTATCTTTTTTTTTTTTTTTTTTTTTACCCTGAGAGGTCTTTATTCATATATATAGCAGTTACTGATAACATCAAGCACATGCATCCTCCAAAAATGCTTTAAATCTCTAAGCTGCACTTCTTCATTGCAAACATGTTGCTTTTATCCCCCTTATAATCTTAAAGCATTTTGTTCATTATATTTCTTGTTTTAATGCGGTGCAATATATGTCAAGTGCATACTAAAGGTGAAGACCTGAGCATTTAATCAATTGCTGCACATTGTAAAGGTGACTATCTAGTTTAAATTGCATGAATATTAAAGGTCCACAATTTAGCTGATTCTGTCGAAGTGCATGAAGAACAAAAACAGTAGAAGATTTGAAATAGATGTGAAAACTAACACTAATTCAGAAACTCAAACATAAACTAATGGTAGTAATGCTGTAGAATTAGCAAATGACTTAGATCGGTGGTTATAAGATGTGGATCCTGAGCAAACTAGAATTGGTGTAACAGATCATCGACCAGATATCAAACTGAATTGACCTGTTAATGTCAGCAGTGACATCAATGGCAATGGTAAGGAATCTTAGAGATTCATTGTGACAGGATCACACCCTACCTTTAGAGGAAGAACAGAAGGCCATTAGGAGAAAGCTTTGTAAATGGCAAACTAAAATCTAGTACTCCTCGAACAGGTGATGGCAACAACTTAGGAAGGCTAGATGCTACACACTGTCGCAGAAACACAAGTGGCATAGCTAACCACATAATGTAGATGCAGATTAGCTGTGCTATTTAAAATGTTGCCATTACCAGTTGTGAACAAAAGAACCAAGAAGGAAAAATATATTGGATATTGTCCCTGATAATAATGGTATATTAAAAGGAATTATTTTTATAAAACAAACTGGGTAGGTCAAATCAGCTTACTGTAAGATGACACACACAGGATCAGAATAGTTTAATGAAGATATTGTTTTTAAATTATACAACATATTTATAAGGAAGGGACATGGTGATGGCCAGTGGATTGAAGTTCCATGTAGATCTCAGCTTCCTGAACATTACTTTATGTTAAGCTGAATGTGATCACAGATAAGTATTAGCAGATAAAAAAGATTATGGCAACAGTGAGGAGAAACTGTTTTGTTGGAATAATTCTATACAAAATTATTTAAACAATACACCACTGTTACTCTGTTTATCAGAAATGGTTATGACCTCCTAAAGTCATTACTAAAAAAAAAACATTTTTACTTTGGTCTATCCTCTCTATAGCAAGGAAAACTGTTATTAAAAATTGGAAATCCCAATCTCCTTTGGTCTTTAAAGTTGAATTTATTCATCTTGTGAAATACATTTGTAAGGTTCATAGGTTCATAGGTTCATAGGTTTATACTAGGTTATCTGCCCTAAGGCATTTATAAGCCTAGCCCAAATTTTTGTGGCTTACGCCACCCCTTATATGAAAAAATACTGTGCCCATTAGTTTGTTGTGCCTCTGTCCAGCAGTGACACAGAGATGATTCCCGGGAGATTGCTACTATAAAAGCAAGGACTAACAACATAACTCATCATTTAAGTGCTTGGGCAAAATTGTCTAATCTGTTAGAGAAATATTGTGTTCTATGTATATTGTGTTTTTCATTGTTATGGACATTGTATATTCTTTATTTGTTTTACTTGTTACTATACTGTTACGTTATTGTGTTATAAAATGAATAAAAACATTTTTGAAAAAAAAAGGAATGGTTATGACTGAGAAAAAAAGAATGTCATCATACTGGGAAAGTTCACCTTAGAAAGAAATCAGGGCTTCTAAAGCAAACCATATGAAGTGATTCTGGAATCATTTACATGATTTTGTAAAAATGATTGAATTCAGGAAAAAATACAAACTGTAAAATTATACTTGGTATATCTTCATCACTTATATCAATTTAATGGTTGAAACTCTTTCTAAATGTTTTTTCACTGGGCAGCAACACTGAAATCAATGCAACTGTAACACATCACTAAGCTTGACATAAACCCTTGAAAAAGTTAAGAGACTCTTTTAGAAACCAGCATGAGGTCTTAAAAAAGATTGTATTGGGTGATGCATACAATGTAAATGTTAAGCAGCTATGGTAGCCTCAGCCAATTAAGGCTGTATCTTGATTTTGTTGCAGGACAAGAAATTCTAAATGATTATTTTTTTGACAAGATAAAGGACTAAGACTTTTTATGTGTGACTCTCTTATTGCAATATATCAGATGTGCTTCTTTATGGAAATGAATTACGTCAAACATAAAACTGTTTAACACAATTAATATCTCTAAGAGTACTTTAGATAAATGAGTTGAGGTAGAGTTTATGACCCCCCTTTACAAATGAATGTAGATACCAAGATTAACTTTTTGGCACTGTGTTCGCAATGGTGAACACATCAGAACACTGAAGCATTACAAAGTACATGGACCTGTTCAACCTCCTCATTCAGAAGTTTCACTGCCCACAAAGAAATAACTAAATTTCAAGCTCTAAAGAGGAGCACTTAATTGGCTGAGGCTACCATAGCTCCTTAACATTTACATTGTATGCATCACCCAATACAATCTTTTTTAAGACCTCATGCTGGTTTCTAATTCATAAAAAATGGTTGTTGTATCTTTCGGCTTTTCCCGGTTAGGGGTCGCCACAGCGGAACTCCGGTCCGCTAATAATTGGCAGTAGATTTTTATGTACCGAGTTGCCAGCCCTGATGCACAAACTTCAACGAAGGTACGCCCATTCACACATGTCTCCACACAGAAGACGCTTTAGCTGAGAATCGAACAGGACAACGTCTTACTGTGAGGCGACAACGCTACCGCAGCACCACCACCACCATAAAGTAAATTCCCCAATATGGATTTCAGAAGTACACACATACCTTGTACCATCTAGTTGTAAGGACAGGGGAAGAATATGGCATAAAGGAACTATAGAAAGCCATGCCCCCAATGTGTGTGTGTGTGTGGGGGGGGTCAGAACACTATTTCATTAACTCTTCCTAGCAATTAAATAACTAGGTGTTACACTACTGTTTACCAGCTGGCTGAAAAGCAACTGCCTACAGCAGAATGTAAAAAGAAAAATTCAATGTAAGAAAATAATTCAAATAAATAGGAAAAGCTGTTTTTTTGTATTTTTTGTTCAGTTGAAGTTATTTTCTCACATTTAATATGCTTATTTACAGCAATGAGCATCACACATTCAAACTTCAGATTATGTAGTAGAGGAGCAAAAGAAATGAGCATGGCATTGACTTTTCAAGCATTGTTGCCTCGAATGTGACAAGGCAGCAACATGAGTAGTGCTGCTACCATGACTAACTTGAAACATGCTCCTAAAGAAAGAAAATTATATCTAGCGGTCTCTTTTTATTTATTGATTGATTTTATACATTTGTTTACCAGAAAGGTCCACTGGGCCAAAAATTGCCATTGTGAGGAGTTAGCATAAGAGCATTGCCAATGAGAGCAGAGATGAAGTTTCAAAGATGTTTTAAAGATGAATGTATTGCTAGTGGATCTAAGTGAGGGTAGGAGAAAGTTTCATAGTTTAGCAGTGGAAATGGAGTAAAGCCATTGTCCAGCAGTGAGCTTGGGTTTCTCTACCTGTAGGAGCATTTGATTTTCTGAGTGGAGACGTCTATTTGGGTGGTATAGAGTAAATAGATAGGAAAGGGCTGGGCAACTTGATGGGTTGTGTATTAGTTTATGGGCAGGGGTTAGTTGAATATATGTGAGGTGATGAGATAGTTCTAGCCTGTTCAGTAGTCGAAGAGAGGTGCAGTGGTGAGATAAGTGTTGTCCATTGGTGACAAACTTTGCAATTTTGTTATAGCATGAATGTAGTTTGGATTTAAGACTGGTCTGAATATTTGTAAAGAGTGCCATAGAAAAGAGAGCGGAGCAGGAAGGACGAGGCAAGGGCTAGTTTGGAAGAGTAGTTGAGGAATGTTTTGTGTTGATATAGTATGCCCAGTTTCTGGTGTGCTTTTTTAATTTTGTTGCAAATGCGCATGTCAAAAGTTAAGTGTTCATCTATGGTGACACCTAGAAGTTTAGTATGTGTGACAAGCTGAATAGAAGTGTTGTCATGGGAGAGAATATAGAAACTGTCTTTGCTTATGGTGCAGGACTTCTTAGGGGTGAATAACACTTTTTTTAGGATTTAATGCTAAATGGTTGTTAGACATCCATATTTCGGTGGGGCTGAGGGCTGTTTGAGTAAGTTACTGAAGTACATGTGGGGAATTGGCAGTACAGATGATTGAACAGTCATCCATGTATTGGATGACTGTTCTTTGAGTCAGACTAGAGTGGAAGTTGTTGATGAGAATGCTGAAAAATAGTAGGCCTAAGACAGACCCTTGGGGAACACCTGTAATGGTGTTAAGGAAAGGAGAGAAGGAGTTTTGCCATTTTATAGCTTGTTGCTTGTCTGAGAGGTAGTTGGGAAACCACTGTAGGACAGAGGGAGAGATGCCTATGTTGGATAGTTTTCTAAGAAGAAGAGGGTGGGTGATAGTATCAAAGGCTTTGGACAGATCTAGAAATAGGGAGGAGGCAAGTTTGCTGACAACATGTGCCCAGTTGATAGAGTTGCACAGAAGGAAATATTATTTATTTATTTTGCATTTGTTAACCAGGTTGGTCCAGGTCGGTAAGAATTTATCCTTTTTCAGTGGAGAACCGAGGGGAAAAGTCCCAAACAGACATACAAGTAGAGACAAGTTTACAATAATACAGAGCAAAACAATGTCATGAATACAATGGATAAGAAAAAAAATAATGTACTCCATGGAATTAAACATAGCTATATACAAAAATATAATAATAAGGTTGTAAAAGGAAAAACAAATGATAATAAATCCAAGAGGAATGCCATAAGTGAATTACGGTTATAGGTAATCATTTGAAAATAATATGGTATTATTAGATTAGTGGCTAGAAGAAGAAATTGTATATGTGCAGTGGGCCTCAGATCTGAGGATGAAACAAGAGTAGGAGTAAAAAAAAATAGAGAAACGTGTATGAACAAGGGGCCTCAAATCAGAGGAAGAGATGGTGCAGTAGAAGAAAGTAGTAGAGGAGGGATGTAGTGATCTAGAGGGAGGGTGTAGAATGGAAAGCAGATAGATATAGTAAGTTATAGAAATAGGAAGGGTCTTATAGATCAGACTTAGTGGTAAATTGGGTATAGGGAGAGGGAGGGGTTAAGTAGGGTGGTTTCAGGTACATATAGGATTGTTATGAAGCTACAGCATCAGGTCATGTTTGAAGTTAGAAAGGGAGGTATGGCTTCTAATTTGGAGTGGAAGATTGTTCCAGATAAGGGAAATGGAGTGTTTATAAAGTATTTTACCTATGTTCTTTTTTGGTCTATAGACTTGTAGTAAGTGTTTACTGGAGCTGCACAGGGAACAAGGAGTGGTGTACCAGGAGATCAGGTTGGACAGAGATGGACAGTCAGGGTTTGAATTAAGAATGGTCAAAGCTTGGAGTAGCTAACTTTTTGCTAGAAGGTATGGGAGTTCAAGCCAATGTAGTTTTGTGAGTGCTGTGCAGTGATGAGATTTATAAGAGCTGTTGGTGACAAATCTAGCAGTTTTGTTGTAGGTTTGGTCAAGCTTTGCCAGCAGGTTATTTTGTACATTAGAAAATAGAGGGGTGCCATAGAGGAGGGCAGGGAGGATATAGGATTGGGCTAGCAGCAGTTTTGAGTTGGGGGTCAGGAATTTGCTATTTCTGTATAGTAGACCCAGTTTTTGGTGTGTTTTCTTTATGGAATGAAGTATGTGGAAGTCTCGTTTGAGCTGGTTATCTATGATGACACCTAGGAGTTTAGTGTGAGTCTGGTCTTATGATGGTGACATTTAGAGAGGATAAGAGAAAGCTGGATTTGTGGTGGGCTAGAGTTTTAGGCAGGAATAATAAGAGCTTAGTTTTAGAGGGGATCAGGATGAGTTGATTGTTGGCGAGCCACTTCTTAACAGAATGAAATGAAGTTTGGCTGGAATGGTGGAGGTTGTTGATAGAGTCAGAAATGGAGATCAGAGTTGAATCATCTGCATACTATATGATAGGGGAGAGGTTACAGGCAGTGTGTAGGTCATTGGTGAAAAGATTGAAAAGGAGGAGACCGAGAATTGAGCCTTGAGGAACATGGGTCTGAACTGCCAGAAAGGGAGAGAAAGAATTTTGCCATTTAACTGCTTGTAGACAATTGGACAGGTAACTTTAGAACCAATTAAGGGTGGGGATGGAAATGTTCAGCTGAGAAAGTTTATGAAGTAGAAGGTTGTGAGCGCCAGTATTGAAAGCCTTTGAGAGATCTAATAAAAGGCAGGGCACAAGTTTGCTATTGTCTCTGGCTCAGCTACTGTATGTGAGAAGGATAAGAGTGCAGTGTTAGTACTGTGTTTGGGTCTGAACCCATGCTGGGTGGTGGTTAAACGATTGTAGTAAGGTGAGAAAGTAGTTGAGAATGGATGCACTTTGAGAATTTTAGAAAGGGGAGAAAGAATAGCAATGGGATGGAAGTTATATGGTTCTATGGAGTTACCTCCTTTATGTAGTAGGATAGTGTAGTATTGCTTCAAATTAGAGGGGACAGTGGATTCTTGGACTGAGCAGTTGATTAGAATGGTGACAGGAAGGGCAATAGAGTTAGCAGCAAGTTTTAGGAATTGGGGAGATAGGTTATCAGGGGAGAGAGAACAAGGTTTGAGTTTATTGAGGAGAGTTTTAATATAACTAATAGAGACAGGTTTGAGCATGAAGGGGTCTGAGAGGTTAGTGGAGTCAGATTGGGGATGTGAAAAAGGTCTGAGCTTGGTAGCGGAAGTAGTAGAACTGGAAGTGGAATTAGAGGTAGGGTTGGGGTTGTTGGTGGTGTTAGGTACTAGTTTCGAAATGGTATCAATGAAGTAGTGATTTAAATGGATGGTGGTATCCAAGGGGGATTGACTCGGAAAAGGTCTGGAAGTTGTGCGTGAGCCAGGTTTGAGAAAAAATTTTATGGTGGTCCAGAACTTCTGGGGGATAGAAGTGTGCAGAGATTGCTCAAAGAAGTGAAAGTTTCTTTTGTCCTGGTTGGCTTTTTTTTATAAGGTTTCTAAGTTCCCTGTATGTTTGCAGGAGGGCAGGAGATTTGCTTTTCTGATATTGTTTCCAAGTGGCATCTCTTTTATTCATAAGGTGGAAGGTTTCATTTGGATAGCCAGGGGGCATGTTTAGCTTTGACTTTTATTTTCTTGATGGGGGCAAGAGAGTTGAGTATGTTTTGGAATGTCTGGTTGATGTAGCTGACTGCACCATTTAAAGGTAGAGAGTACAGGCAGAACCAGTTAATTTTGGAGAGGATTTCATCGAAGGAGTTGGTATTGAATTTTCTTAGGTTACGGATGTATTTTATGAGGTGAGTACTATTGAGGTTGGGTGAGTATCTAGTAATATGGATAAGCAGGTCACTGATGGAATCAGGTCATGTACCTGGCTGGTGGTACCAATTTGGAGAATTTACGAGAATCCAGTCAAGGATAGAATTGGAGTGTTTTTTGCCAAGGTGGGTGGGAGAGGAGACAAGTTGAGTAAAACCATGTAGCTTGATACTATGAGAAGGTGTAGTAGAAATAATTGAGTTCCAGTCTATATTTACATCCCCAATAATGATAGTTTCAAAGGGGACGTGATGAAAACATCAAGATAAGATGTCTTCAAGGATGGTAATGTTATTCCCTGGTGGGATATGGGCCGTGTGCTGGTCTGAAACCATGCTGGGTTGGTGATAGTATGTTGTCATCAAGTAGATAGTTAAGGAGTTGGTTGTGGATACATTTTTTGAGGATTTTTGAGATTGGGGAAAAGATGGCAATGGGTTAAAAATTGGAGACACCTATGTTGTTTCCACTTTTGTGAAGTGGGAGGATAAATGCTTTTTTCAAATGGAAGGAACATAAGACTATTGGATGGACCTATTAAGAAGTATGCTAATGGGGTGCACAATGGAATTTGCTGCTTTTCGTAGAAATTCAAGAGGCAGGTTGTCAGGGGCATTAGTACATGGTTTTAATTTAAGAAGTAGTTTATTTACTATGGCTGTGGGAATAGGAGCTAGAGTGAAGTAGAAAAAAATGGGCAGGGGAGGTATTACTGGCAGGAGGGTTGGGTTGGTTAGGTAGAGTTTGAGGGACGTTGGAGGTGAGATTAGCTATAATGTCAATAAAATAAGTGTTGAAAAGTGTGACAATTTCCACAGGGTTTTTTCCTGGGTCTGAGCATGGGTTAATTTCTGATCCAGGACATAAAAGGCTGTTGATTGAGCTCCAGAAGTGTTTAGGGTTAAGTTTGTGTTGTTTTTTTAAAGTATGATAGTATTCTTTTTTATCCTTAATGACTTGGCACTTTACTTGGTTGCAGAGGTGTCTGTAGGTTATGAGGTCACAGGGTTTGTTGTGCTTTTGCCAAAGCTTGCAGGCTTTGTCCCTGGTGACCATTTTCTGTTTGGTAGCTCTAGTGAGCCATGGGGCATGCAAGGATTTTATGCATTTTAGCCAGAGAAATGCCAGGCTATTCAAAATATTAAGGGATGATGAATGAAATAATGTACTGCATCATCTAGAGGGAGTAGTTTTAAGGGTTCCCAGTTAATGCTTTGTAGAAAATTGTTAAAGGTTGTTAGGGAAAACTGTGATATTATAAAAGCTGGCTAGCGGTCAATGATGCTATTTAGGATGGTTCTTGTAGTGGCAATTTTATTAGGGTTAGAGTCCATGATCCAATTTAAGATTGTCCCATGGCTGTTGTCTTTGTTGGGTCTGGTAATGTCAGCAATTACTGGCTGTAGTTATATAGATTAATGTTGGTGGGGGTGGTGTTGCTGTAAGAAATCTAGCCAATTTATATTAACATCACCCAGGATCTTTTGTTATAATTCATCCAACCTAATGAAAACTTGTTCCATTTTGTCTGGTTTTATCCTTTATTGTTATCAGTTTAAATCTAAGACCTTACATATATATAAGAAATCACATCTTCAATTAATTACCTATTGTTATTTTAAAGCAATTCCTATGTTGCCATTTTAATGACACAATTTGCAGCCCATGTCCCTAAACTTTCTTTCCCAGAGATATATCTGGAATATACACACAAACTTAAATCTCATTACTAAACCCCTTTGTCTTTTTGGTGGACATTATAATACTTATATGTGAAATCTTCACTAATGTGACCTCTTGTGTTGTATTAAAATCTCCGTATCCATGGTATAATTTCTGTGAAAATGCCTAATATATTTCTACTTCATTAACATACATGCTCTAAAGTTGTAATCTAACAAATGTATGAAAAAATATGCAACACACTAATGAAATGAGATAGCATGTAAAAAATAAGCAATGGTGAAACTGAGATGCAATAGTCTAGCACTTTCATTTCAAGATAGCTGAGACTTTAAGTTCAGTATGAATTATGATACACTCCCATGCCCTAAGGGTTGTTTTATTATTTTATGTTTCTAATATCAAATCTTTGCACACAACTTTTTCAGATTAATGCTCTTACACATTGCTATCATAGCTACCATATGCCTTAGCTTCACCATCTTGCATCACAAGCATGAACAGTCATTATTACTCGGGAGCTTGTAACTGCTACAAAAACTAGCAAGAAACTCCCTATTAAGCCATACGAGAAATCACCAGCAAAGAAAATTATTCTAGATCCACCTTTTATATAAGATTCAAACACTTACAGTTTTGTGTTTGTTTTATTTATTTGCTATTTGATATTTATAGGTGCAGCAGGCCTCATACCATGGCCTTAACTACACATCCTACTAATCAACAGCTCACATATTTGCCAAAGAGTTGATACAATACTCCAGGATGCAACCATGTTATATTTTGCTTCTGTTGTGTTCCTTATAAGTATGCATCTCTGTTCTATCTTTAATTATTATGTGTAATGAAATAACCACAGCAAGTGTGCTTACATTCTAGCCTATTCCCAAGCTACAGGACCCACCAGCCTTCTACTACAAATTTCAGACATCAAGTTCAAAGTACTACAGCAAAGTACCCCCCCCCCATGCTTAAAATGGCACAATCTGCAATGTATATGCCAAAAACAGTAACTATTTGAAATACTGGAAAATGCAGGGACTGAATTGACCAATATCAAGACTTGCATATAATAACTCCAAGACTGCCATTTCTTGGATTATTCCCCTTTTTCTTAGGTATAGCAGTCTTGGAGTTTGTATATATAAGTCTGAGGCTGTTGTGAGACTTCTCCTCACACTGGAAGATGTAGGGGGCCTTGCCTCATTGCAAAAAGGAAGTTAAAGAAAAAGAGTCATGCTCAATATTCACTCTTCATCTGGATTTTTGTCTTTGTATTCTACATGGAGGGACTCTGAATTTCAAATGCCAACATTTCTAGTAAGAGTTCAACAAAACTCCAAAATATTTCCTGGCTTCAGTGAAACAGATCCTCCACAATTGGTCAATAACCTCTTCTCATACAATGCACTGCGGTAATCTTTTAGCAGAATGCCACGGTTGTATGGCCCCCACATTTCTGACCATACACTATATATAAGGTAGACTCACTTCTAGTGCCACTCTGTTTCCTTTTTGTGTTACTCTTCTGACAAATAAATAACATTTATTGGTGGATATAAATGTGCAGCTTAACACAGTGGCAGTTATGTCCATGGTAACTGCAACCCTTATATTGTCTATGTCCAAAAATTCACAGCTAGAGGATTGTTATTTCAAAATATAACAGCTCCAAATAAAATATACACATTTTATACATTACTTACTTCCAAGAACAATATAATTACTTGTATATCTTTAACAAAATATATTTTGACATAATTCAAAACATATTTCATTATTTAGTGCACAGGAGGTAAAACTATTTGTCATGATAGGTTGATTGTACTTGCTTAGAAGGGCAGAACTAATGCATGTAGTTTCAGTACAGGCTAGTATCACACCAGATTCTTTGGTACATAGAAGTATATTTACTGCAGGCATGTACTGGCACAAATAAGGCAGTTGTACTCACTGTTCTTGATTCATTCATTTTTGCAGTACATGCCCTAAACGTTAGCTTAAGAATCGGGACAAGGCCAAAATAAATCTAGGGGCAAAGGCTGAAAACCAGGGACACATTTTATATATTGTTCTTAAATTTTTAGACTATCAGGATATTCATTGTCATGTATTTTCCAAATGATAAGAAGTCCTTAGCAATTTGCCAAAAAAAAAAAAACAATTTTTTCCTTATAACAGACCAAAAATGTGAGGTAAAATCAGAGACAGCTAAGAACTATGTGTGTTACTTAAGTTCAACACAAGCTCAAGCACACTCTGTGGATTTAGATGACTGAAACTGGATGAATAAATCACAAAGTTGGGGGGAGAGGTACTTCCCCAAAAGATTATCAGGTAAATACCTTTGAAATGAATGTGCACAACCCTTCTTATTTCAGTTAATTACCCATGCAAATCATATTGTGTACACAATTGCATCTTGTAAATCCTTTAATCTGTATAGCAGATCCTTTGTGAGAAACAGTCAAGTGACTGATTTTTTTTTTAAATCTTTCAGATATGTACCAATATCAGAGCAGGCATTCCACATATCATACATGCTAAATGCTGCAGAATGTAATATTTGTGAAACACCATGAGCAAAGATGAGATTCCAAACAATTAAATATGAATAAGAACTGAAAACAATAATCAGTCTACCTGAATGTTGTTTCTCTTTTAGGCTCTGCTAGCCTAAAACATAAGGGAAAATAAAATATATTCCCCAGATTATACAACCGATAAACTGCTTTGAAGAATGAAAGCATAGGTTTGATGTTGTGTTAGGGAACTGAGGACTTTGAATCACAAATTAATCAGGCTTACATCAAATCGCAGACAACAAAGAAAACTGTCTGCTTACTAAGTGATTTGATAAAATCATTTCTTTGTAGAATAAATGCCAGCACTTAATCAGAAGTAATTAGAAACGCAGTAAAAACCTTGAAAATAATGAAAACCTTCTGAAGCATGTATGCGGCAAAATGACATACTTTACCAGAGTGACTCTGATTTTAAGGATACAAGAATGCCTATAAAATAAATATAAGTTAAAGCTTCATTTTTTCTCAACTATTACTGCTCCAGTACATGCAGAATTTTATCCCTTAGGCAGTAACCACATTTTGTACTATTGTAAATATCTTAATCCTTCACTTTTCAGAAGGAGCAAACCCTTTATCCATACTATTAGAACTACATTTTTTTCTCTATTCTGCATTACTCTCTCTCTCTCTCTCTCTCTCTATAAATATATATATATATATATATATCTTGCACATTCCTTATCAGTTCTGTATTACTAAACTGGATCTGTTTAACAAGAAATGCACTGAATCACAATAAAAGTTTAAAATATAAGTCAGCTCTGTGAAAAACAGGAGGTGAAAATTCCTGACTGTGACTGAGAAGGCCTGGGATTCAGCAGCTCCCTGGCCTATGGAGAAGCCAACTGGAAGGGGTGGGAGTGAGCAGTCAGACCCTTCCTGGGGGAGGGAGGGAGGTTGGCACTCGGGCACTGTTGACCTGACTCCAGAGCAGATGGCTTATATAGTATGAAATAATGCTAGCAGCTAAGGAGCTGGGTCAGGGACGTACTTACCAAGAAGTTTAACATGTAGCTGGATCAGTCATGCAAAGGAGTAAATACTTTAAACATTGGTATTGTGACTGTCACTGTTAACTGCTGAACTAGTGGATTTACAGCATATAAACTCTTTATGGCTGACTACGAAAGCCTTCTGCTCAAATCTTGGCCTTCAGCTAGGACTATATACACAGAATGAAACCATAAGGTAAACTATCATTGTAAACTAGAGGATCAATCTCACATTATGAGTAGGGCAGACATCCATAAATGATTGGATGATACAGCAGGGCAGGAGGGTTGGTGGTCGGCAAACCTGAGAGTAAGACAATAAAGCAAGTGATTAGAAAAAAATCAGGAAAACCATTTGCATTTCTTCTTTCAGCAGTAAAAAATAAAGATAAAAAGAGAGAATTATTGATCTGGTACAGTTTCTTCTACTCGGTTAAAGATGTAGATAAAGGAAGTTCTTGTTTCTTAGAGCAGTTATTGTTGCAGGAGCTAAGGGCAGAAATACAAACTAATAATTTATGTCAACAACTTCTAGACAAAAATGATGATTATTCTGTTTGTGACACTGTGCTTATTTATCTGGTTAAAGTTTCATTTGAGTGAGGTAAAACTTGTAAATTCCATTCAGAAGAGTTTTCTTTTTAAGATTATACTTCTATGAACTAATGTGGAAAATAATTTCTAAAATAGTAATGTAGAAGGCTGAATTTCACCTGCAGAAAATGGGAGTATTACATTTCCTCTCAACTAAGAAGATCATCCTATAAATGTTAGGCCTCTGGGTACAAAGAAGACAACTTGCTATTACCAAACAAGTGCTAAGTAAAGAGCAGTGATTAAAGTGCCAGTGATGCGGCAGACAAAGCTGATGAAATTTGTGCTATAACACTGAAATTATTAAACTTAATCAAAGGCAGCTCACAACACAAAAGCAACAATAGTTTTTGATTGTTAGTTTTTATATAAAGTCCGCATCTGCCAGGTAATAAGGCGGAGGAGGATGTGTTAGTTAACTCTTTTGACCTCAAAGAAGAAATATTACTCAATGAAGCAGCAGACAGATTTCATTTTCTCAGATTTCTTGTGATGTGTGTGTGTGTGTGTGTGTGTGTGTGTGTGTGTGTGTGTGTGTGTGTGTGTGTGTGTCTATGCTTGTGTTCATGAGAATACAGGTATGTGCAAATGCATATGTATGTTGTCTGGAGTTAGTGTTTAAATTAGGCAAAACCACTTTTGTCATTTAGACAAATGGGTAAAGAAGAAATGTGGTTTACAAAATTAAGCATTTCTTTAAAAAGTCCAGTGAGTAAATGCCATAGAGTGATATTCATCAAAATGTAAAAGATTGCATAGGGAAGACTGAGGTATGTAGCCAAATTTCATTGTGAAGTTTAATGCATAGCACTGCCTGTTTATACAGGGAATACTTCAGACTTCTTGAAAGTTGGCACATTGGTGGCCTCTACCAGATTGATCCTATCAAGGCTCTCGTGCTACCAGTGTAAAAGCAGTAGGTGCCACACAGCCATGTAATGTACAATGATGTTCTTGTGTAAGGTTCTTTTAGAACATAGCAGTATTCATTGCTGTGTTCTCCATGTCCTGTAGTATTCATGTACCACTTATCATACAGTATCACTCCCTTTCCACTTTATCTAGTATTTATGTTTGTTGTGCAAATCATAAATATTTGCCCTCTTAATGTTGGCAGCAATTCTCATTATCCAGATAGTCCCATCACCGGCATCCACTAATGTCAATAGTATTGTTCATTGTTCAAGAAAACCTAATTGCATCCTGAGAAACCTAAAATACACATTGTCCAGCAGATGATCCTTTGAACTCAGGGCACATTCTTCTAGTATGTTACAGCTAGCTGCATGTTACATGCCAGTGCCAGTGCAATTGAAGGCTATTGTGGCATTAGTAGCCTGTTATTATATGCTTTAGATATTGCTGGGTCATTATAGCACAATGTGACTCTTATATCTTGATGACACATAAAGGGCAAAGGATATGCTCCCATCAGTGAGAAGGATCTAGAGGCACAGGAAGTGACTGGAGATGTGTTGTTCATAGGTTCATAGGTTCATAGGTTCATACTAGGCTATCTGCCCTGGGGCAATTACAAACCTAGCCCAATTCTGTATGGCTTACGCCACCCCTTGATTTGAGTATACTGTGCCCTTTCTAAGGTTTAGTTTACTGTGCCTCTGTCTAATAGTGACACGGAAGTAATCCCTGGGACAAACCTATGATCCCCCATCCACCTATCGAGATTCTTCTTGAAGAGATTCAGTGAGGTGCTCTGCCTCACATGAACTGCAATTCTATTCCAGAGCGAAGAGAGCCTCTGGGTTATGAACCTGTCCCTCCAGCAAGTTCTATTTATTTCCATGCTGAGGTTCAAGTCCCTCGAGCGTGTGGCTCTAAGGGATTTAAATTTACTGAGGTGGAGCATGTCCATTAATTCTGGATTTGACATAGCTTTGTATGTCAGGCATAGATCGCCTCGAAGTAGGCGGTATGCAACTGAGTAGAGCTGGAGTTTTTTTAACCGAGCAGCATATGGCATCTGTTTGAGACCCTTGATCCTCTTGGTGAGATACTTTTGGGGTCTCTCTAATTGCTGCAGGTGTCGGGTAAGGTACATCCCAAAAGGGGCATTGTATTCTATGATGGGCCTGATGAGGGATGAATAAAGGGGCACGATTACCTCTCTTGATCTAGATGTGAAACCCTTCGTGATGAGGTGGGCTATGTAGAAGGTCTTTCTAACCACTTTGGCAATGTGGTTTTCAAAGGAGAGATTGCTATCAACTTGGGTCCCCAGGTCCCTAATAACTTTCTCTGTACTTAATGGGTTTCTGCCTATGTGGTAATTTGTGGGCACATTGTTTTTGCCAAAGGGTATGACTATACATTTTTTGGCATTTAGCTTTAAACCATGGCGCTGGCACCAGTTATCTGTCTCTGTCAGACCTTTTTGAAGGATGTTTGTGTCAGCTGGAGAGTCGATTATGGTGCCCAGTTTGCAGTCGTCTGCAAACTTGCTGAGCCATAGTCCTCCCATGTTTGCCTGTACCTCGGAAAAGTATATACCAAACAAGAGTGGTCCCAGGACAGAACCCTGTGGGATGCCACTTGTGACTGGTTTCAAGTCTGACATGGCTCCAGCAACTCTCACTCTGTGGGTTCTGTCTTTGAGCCAGTCTGCGACCCATCTTGTGACATAGGGGTTTATATTTAAGCTGGATAGCTTATCTATGATGCCCGAGTGGGGTATTGTGTTAAATGCTTTTGCAAGGTCCAGATAGGCTGTGTGGACTACCTTCCCTTCATCTATGGCTTTGGTGACTGTTTCGAAGAAGTTAACCAGGTTCAAAAGGCAGGATCTGCCCTTGACAAAGCCGAACTGGGTAGGATCTAGTGTCTGTAGGTCCCCAATGTCTTTGTTTATGAGCTCCATGATGATCCTCTCCATAGCCTTGCAGACTCAGCTAGTCAGGCTTATGGGGCAATAGTTTCCAGGGTCCGTAGAGGCTCCACCTTTGTGGAGTGGGACCACTGTTGCTGTACGCCATTCTGTGGGCACATATCCTGTAGTGAGGCTGAGATTGTATAACTGTTTTATTTGAGGGATTAGTTCCTCTTGGAGTTCATGTAAGATGCAACCTGGGACGCCATCTGGTCCCATGGAAGCAGTGTTTTTTGTTTTGGAGAGGGCAGCCTTCACCTGAGCATCAGAGATGTTTGGGAGGCGGCCCTCTGCTGGGATAGATACTTGCTCTTTTGGGGGGAGGGGGTGGAGAAGTTTGCACTGAACCTGTCTGCCAGGATATTGGCGATGTCTGTGGGTTCAGTGTATTTTTTGTTGTTTAGAATCAACTCAGAACAAGTCTGGAAGTTGCATCCCAGGTTCCTAACATAACTGAAAAAAGCCTTATGATTGTCTTTGGTGTCCTGTGCAATTTTTCTCTCTAAGCTGGCCTTGGAGGATTTTATGAGGGATCGTAATTTTTTGCTAGTACTGATCAGAGATGCCTTCCCTATTAGGGATTTTGCTCTATCATGTAGTAGCTTCCTCCTTCTGTTGTACAGTTTATTTATGGCCTATCTAACAACCAACATAACCTTTTTTTAGTAAGGCAGTAATGAAACAGACTAGTACTACCCTGCAGAGATGGCTCTAAGCTGATACACATTATATTCTACATCCAGCAAGTCCTTGTGCTAATTGACCCCTTCAACCACAAAATTGGACAGAACATCATACTGGTCTGCTATTTTTGAATTACACAGTAATGTATCCTATTTAATTTTATTTTAGGGTGAGTCTGGAAGTCTGTATGAAACATTTATGCTGCTGCATTGACTTGTAAATATAAAAAAAAATTACATTTGTTAACTAGGTAGCGGGCTGGCCAAATGCCCCTTTTCAGCCATAATCTTGGCAAAATATATTGAGCATAAGTAACAAAAAAAATGCCTGTAAGGGTTGAAAATACTGGTGAATAACAAACTACCCAGGAGTGTTGTGTGGCTTGAGAGTTAGTTATTTCTCTGTAATACCCACAATAGAGGGCATTGAACTACCTGTTAAATAGTTTTGAATATGTTTTATTATTAGTATATACATATATTTTATGTTTTGATATAATGATATCCTCCACTTAATGTTTAGACGTTGCTGTTGGTAGTTGTTGGATATATTCTACAACTATGCACTGAATTCTTTTAACAATGTCTGCAAACATACACACACACACACACACACACACACACACACACACACACACACGCAGTTGCATGCATACATACAAAAAGAAATACAAAAACATGGAGAGGGTCTCTCACACATACACAGAAATGCAGACACACGTGCACATGCTTGCACTCGCAGCTTCTAAGGCAGATTCACTCTCATATCACACACACACACACACACACACACACACACACACACACACACACACACACACACAAATCTGCTATGTTTACAATCAAATGAATGAAAAAAGAGATATAGTTCTAACAAATGTAACTCCTTCCACACCTTTCAACTTTCACTGCATTTGCAGAACATCCCTAAGCTCACCTCCTATTCTTGCTCCTTCTCTTACAAAAAGTTTGATTTAAAGGTAAATCCCAGAGTATAGAAGTCAATAAAGTCAGACATTACGAGTCCATACTACTTTTTTTCTTCTCAATAAACATCTTTATTAAATTATCACATATGACATAGGCAACCTTACATTTATCTAAATGAAAAACAAACAACATTGACACCACTTCAGTTGGAAACATTATACATCAAAGACACCATTGAAACAACTGTAGTTGCAAACATTATACATCACTTATTGTCATTGTCAGTTAAACATTATATGGCTCATTCACATCCTGCCTGTTAAACCTAGTTTGTGCTACTTATTATTCAGAAAATGTATGTTGATGGAAAACATCTAGATCTATTAACATTTAAATGAATTACAGTTATATCTAAAAACTGCACCTGAATTTGAAACTTTGTCTGCCCAATTATTGTTGACTTTGTCAAGAATTCTTGAGTAAAGAAGTACAGATGTATGTGAACACTGTATCTCACACACATGCATAATTGGATTACTTGTAAATAATATATTTTTTTCCATACATGCTAATTGTGGCATTTTAATTCATGGTTAGTAAAAAGAGAATACATCAGCAAGTATTTACAACTGTTGTTGCTGCACTTACTTTTACTATGTGAGTTATTTTTATTTTTAATTTTTTTGCACTTGATAAACAGCTGCATTTAGTAAGAATAACCATGATTGTTCAATTCAATTGTACATTAATTCCTACATAATGGCCAAAGACCATTTAGAACACAGACTTCTTAATGAATGTATATATCCTGGGACCCAGCCAGGCATCAAGTTGTTTTTTTTTTCTTTTTTTTAAATATTAGTAAAGAAATGACTGCTGAATATGTAAAGGAACCATGTGCCAATGTTGAACCAATTACTGTGTTAAATAGTTTGCTTTTAAGACTGTTCTTGATGCCTCAATTCTGTAAGTAAAATATGCACCTCTGGTTAATATACTTGTTTTCAACAATTCAATATTTAGTAGAGATTGATATTTACTCCAGATCCCCAGATCACCCTGTAGGCTAAACCAAGATTACCCTCCGATATCTGTAATTGACTGAAAAGAGGCCCGTACTTTCTTGTTTAGAAGGGTATGATTTATCTCTACAACTAATGATGCATCTTGTAAAATTTTCATTGAATACCTTCTAAAACCAGGAGATCACCTTTCTTGTAGAGGCAAAACAGCATGTTCTACTCAATGATGGATAAAACAATGTTATGAACAACCTCAAAAGATAGTCATTATTTCTTGTTGTAAAATTCTTAAAAATTACGCCAATATTTGACTGTGTTAGCTTTAACTTTAAGGCATTAGTCCTATACTTAAAATTACTACATATAATAATACCTAAATCCTTATATTCTGTCAGCTTTGGTAACTTGTGGGGTCATTTGCTTTTTTCTTTTCAGTCCTCCTTCACAGCTGCTTAATGTCCTGCCATAAAGTTCAAGACTTTTTTTTACAAGCTTTATATTTTCATTAATTCTCTTTTCGAGAAAGATCACCCCCCTCAGTAGGGTATAATTTGTATATCAGTCCATCTTCTAAAGTAGCATTAAATTATAAGACTGGACAAGTACACATTGTAGATAATGTATTTATAGTATAACTATATACATAAAGTCAAATAAAATATTAATCGTGACAAATTTAAGTAACAAAGTTCTAAAAACATGACATACTTCATGGTACAAACTAGCATGTGGAGCTTACAAAGAGTACTGCAATAAATATATTTTCATGAATTCAGATTATAAGTATCAGGAGTGAAATCTATAAAAACATGAGATAAGCAAGATTATGATACAGTTTTTTAAATGTATTTATTGGTTCTTTTGTGGGAAAAAATGTGTGTGTGTGTGTGTGTGTGTGTGTGTGTGTGTGTGTGTGTGTGTGTGTGTGTGTGTGTGTGTGTGTGTGTGTGTGTGTGTGTGTGTGTGTATGTGTGTGTGTGTGTGTGTGTGTGTGTGTGTGTGTGTGTGTGTGTGTGTGTGTGTGTGTGTGTGTGTGTGTGTGTGTGAGATCATAACTGACAAGTGATTGAAAGTTGACAACAATCCATCTAATAATGGAGATTTACATGCTTGAAGAGTAACACATTTAACAACAAATCTTTAACATTTTTTAATTGATTTGTTTATGTAAAATGTCAGGACATTCTGCTCTTCATTAAATGTATCTACAGTGCTAATTGTCCTAAATATAAAAATGGCAATGTGTTGTAAATTGAGTCTATATTAGATCATCAAAGGTCTGTTCATTAACATAATAATCAAAATACCAAAACCCCAAATGGCCACATAAGTGATTTTTTTTCCCGGGGAAAAAAATTACTTGACCAACATAAAAAAAATAAATAAATAAAAATTGAAGACCCTACAAAGTGGGGGACTTTGCCCTCCACACCCACCCCTAGCTAAATATACTAAATCCAAGATTGCACTACAGTGGAGGAAAGGACCAATCCCCGATGACAGCCAAGCAATTTTTCCCCTAGGAAAAAATTTGCTTATGTGGCTGTTCTGGGTTTTGGTATTTCGATTATGTGTCTATGAAAGGGCATTCTCTGAACAGTCCCTTCTGAGATCTAATATTGGCCCTTGTAAATCTATTGTGATTTCAATTTTAGAAATGAATTTGGGATGAACTTCAATTATTGTTATCTTAAATTTCCATCTTTATCTCAAAGTAAGTTTAGAAACCTTTGGCACATGGGAACTTTCTGTTTAGCCCTTCTAATATTCTCCCTTTGAACTTCTGTATCTTAGACCCTGAAACAATTGCTATTAATTTTCCTACTCTCACACCCACATCTGTACCCTTATTTTAACAACTGTATGAATATTGTCACAAATTAATGGTCATTTAAAAATACAAATGTTTAAAAGTAAGACTGCTCTAATATAGGCATACATACATTTACTGAAGTTGTATAGTGCCTGACTTTATACTAGATCTTTCTAAAATGTGCCACTGGTGGAACTTATGTTCATATTTTTCATGTGGTACATAAATAAAAGGATGTTTAGAAGGTTATACCACCACTGTTTATAAAATATTATTATTAATCTACTAAGGATTTGAAGGAGAAAGCTTAAGGATATTTTCTAGTAAACTCATTGTATTAGTTTATACATTTGTTAAACTGATTTAGTAGTAGCCACATTTGCAGTATTCACTTTTATTGTTTTTAACTCATAGAAATTCATTTATCAGAGGTCTGCACACAGTGTATACGTTTCTTAGCTAAAGCATCACCCCCCTCTGTGGTATTTTAAATTCAGCCATCCCTACTACCTGCTTTCACATTGTTATGTTATCTAGGGTTGTGATCCCAATTGAGCACTGCCTCACTAGCCTCAATGTGCATGACCAGTCCTGCGTTTCCCTCACTCAGCCTGATTCACATTAACAAGCTACTGTCTCTGGTTAACCACTGCCACAGGCATCCTTATCCAAAAATATGCTTTTCTTTCTAAGCTACCCCTATTTGTAATTCTGTTGCAACATAAACAACTGAATCTACCTTATAACATCACTACCTTTTTTAAATTGTTTGGATCTTTATTGTCTGTGGCTTATAGTCCCTCATAGTTATAAAAAGCCCAAAAGCATATATCAACTATCACACCAAACATAACTTACAGGGCCACAGCTCTCTAGTGGCATTTGTTTACACAATCTGCAGCCTTTTTGTCAGAATATCTTTTTGTTAATTCACACAAACTGGTGGAATTGGAAGGAAAAGTAGAGGCCTGATCACTTAATCGCTCAAATATACAGTTACATAACTTTATGCAGTTTAGTTACAGGACGAGCTTTCAGTTAGTCAGCAATTAAAGTTTTTCAACATCATGATCATCATCCTCATCATTTCATAATCCACTAATCCTAGTGAAAATCAAGGGGAAAGCAATCTAAGCAGTATAGACCAGACTTTCCTATTCTCCACAGCTGTCTGCAGCTCATCTTGTGGAAACTTTCAGTATTCCTAGGCAACATAAGACACACACAAAAGACACAATTCCTCTGACATGTTGTGGTTCTGCCCTGGATCTACCCCCAGTGAACTGTGCCCCCCAAATCCATCACAGTAGGCATGCAATAGGTAACATTACAAGGTACCCAAACCACCTAAAATATTCACACCAATAAGGGGACACAGTGACTGAATGTCATGATCAAACTTCTCACTCTGTCAGGGCAATTCTACCAAGCTACTCTGTTTAGGAATATCACGTCTGCTACTTGTATCTTTGATCTCATCCATCTGATTACTCCACAGTGTATCAAATCAACCACAAAGTGCACAGTTAAAGCCTTTTTTACTCAAAACATTTTATTACATTTGAAAAGGAAAAGAAAAATATAAAGTAAAATATCATAATTAAGTACAATTGTCAAACTAAATTTATAAATACATATTACAATAAAAGAAAAAACTAAAAAAATCTATTTACACTATTTACAAGATGCATGAGTCTAAATTTTTCATACGTAACAGAAATTTAGATTAAGATTTCATTTATTATGAAAAAGTTTCAGTGAAGGCCAATACATTCAACCAAGGATTATTCATAAGACTTTGAGGAAAAGTTCTCTTCTTCTTGGCTGCGGTTTCTTTTATACCAGTGTCTCTCAAGGAAGAAATATTGTCTTCAAATTGTGGCATTAAATAATTCTTCCACTTTTTTGTAATGTATTTCCTAGCAACTGCAAGAATTGTCCAGGATAAATAATAAAAGACTATTGTTCAACTGCATTTCATTTTTGAAAATTCTGTTCTATGGAGCTTTTCTCCCTAGGCCTTTGCTTAAAATAGGCATTTGGCCCACTCAGACATTCCCAGTAAAGAAATGTAAAATAAATAATTTAAGCTAATGTTGTTTAAATGAAAGAATCTGACCTTTGTGCCTTAAGAAAAAAATTACTTTTTCCACAAAATTTCCATAATAAAAGGCAGTAATAAAACATATGAGACCAATTAGCATTATAATTTTTACATGTCCAATATTCAGATTTATTCTCTCTCTTTTTTTTTTTAATTTAGCAACTCTGTTAGGAGTCAACACAGATCTATGTATGAATTTACAAAGAAATAATCACCAATAAATAGACCGAGAAGTGGATGCAATAGATAAAATAAGTTGCTCTTTATTTCAATTATTAAAGGAGAATTGATGTTGTTTTTTAATAAAATTCCAAAATCTGTCATTCAAATTAATAAAATCTTTACTTTAGCTATTATTGTGTGTAATCTGGAAATCAAGTTCATAAATTCCTGTTCTTTATATATGGTTTTCTAAAACATTTTTATTAAAATTGGAACTTCCTCACAAGATGAGTTAGAAATGTAAGAGTATCCTTGGCTAATTATTAATACTAATATTATATTCTAAATAAAAAGATTCATAACATTTATTTTTAATTTCATGAACACATTGACACCAAGGAAAATATTGCAGTCTTTCCCATTTTTTAAATATATGTAAAGGAAAATCATGTTTAAGATTGTTATCTACAGTGAGAGGAATAAGGGACTCAAACATATTTGAAATTATATTTTAAAACTCATTAAAACTAGATTTATAGCATTTGATTTTGTAGGAGGGTAAATAGGAATTTGTATATAATTACAGACAGGATTATATGATTTATGATTATTAAGATTCAAAATTTTTATATGATTTCATACTAAGTTAATTATAGTGTAAAGTTCCAATTTGTAATATAGTTATTGTTTAAATATAATTGCTTTTACATAAATATCTATATTTGGAAAATTTATGCCTCCAGATTTCCAAGGTCTAAAACAATTATTTATGCTTAATCTAGGTTTATTTGCATGCCATAAGAACTTTAGGAGCAATTTATTTATTTATTTATTTTGATTATTATTATGTGGTTGTATAAGAGATTGGGTTATATATATTTTTTTGGAAATAATAACATTTTAAGTGTAATCTATCTTCAAATGTAATGAAAATATTATTGCAAGAATTAATTAAATTAGATAATGTGGATATATTTTTTCATAATTAAAATTTAAAATTTCCTCAGTAGATTTTAATATATTAATCCTTAATAAAGAATATTAGAGGACTCTTTTCATATTATAATATAATCGGGATTACAATTCTTTTGTTCTTAAGATTATTAAGTTAAAATAAAGATTTCAGATTAAAATTGTTCTATGATATATTTCAATTCTTTCAGTGTTTCATCAGTATTTTTTAAAACTTAAAAGTTATCACCAGCAAACAACATGATTTTTGAATTATATTCTTGATTACTCTTCAGACCTTGATTCTTTGGATTTGATTTAATTAGAATTGTAATAATTTTTATAGCTATATCAAATAATAAAGAGAAATATGGCTGTGTTGTTTAGTTCCTTGTGTTATATTTATGTAATTTGAGGTAAAAAGACCAATTTTTATATAAGCTGTATTATTATTATTATTATTGTTATTATTATTATTATTATTATTATTATCATTATTATTATTATTATAATTATTATTATTATAAATGGACTTCAACATGAAAATAAAGTGGGGAAGAAAATCAAACTGAGTTAAAACTTTAAATAAAAAATCCCAATTCAAATAATTAAGTGCTTTTTCAATAACTAATCTAATAAAAAAAGTCAAGTTTTCTGATTTTCATAGTATCTGTAAGTGTAAAAAGTCATTTTTTATATTACCAGATGTTTGTCTCTTATAAATAAAAACAGATTGGTCTGTTCTTATTAAACTAGGTAAAATTATTTTCAGTTTATCTGCTCAGAATGACATAAATATTTTATAATCCACATTTTCTAAAAAAAAAATGGGTCTACATAAAGAATATAACTGTGAATGCTTACCTTCTTTTATAATTGTGGTAATTAGTGAATAATTCCAAGAAGAAGGGAGATTTTCCAGGCTCTGCACCTCCAACATAACAATATGTAAATGCACTATATGTTTCTGTGGAAATAATTTCTATACTTCTGGAATAATATCATCATTCCCTAGGGCCTTATTAGATTTAATATGTGTTTTTAATTCATTCTTGAAGCACTGTAGGTTTTAATAAATTATTTTTTGAAATGTAGTGATTTTGTTTAATAAAGTTTGATCTATTAGATAAGAATGAAATCTGTATTTGTTTCGTTTTTATATAGGGATACAAAATAAATTCTAAAATCTTCTAAAATATGTCCAATATCTGTGTGTCATTTATTTATTTGATTTTTTTTTATTTCTTTAATACTGTTAACAATATTTTGGCATTTGATTCTTTTTTAATATTTTTAAATGATAATGAGATCATCTTTCTAATGCTAATTCTGTTTTATGGGATAATATTTCATTATAGTTACTATTAAGAACTTTTATTTCCTCTTTACTAGATGTGCATTTATTGTCTCCTTTTTTCCTAATTTCTTTTCATTTAATGTATATATCTGAAATGTATTAATTTCATTCTTTTAGTTTATGCTTAAACCAAGACACTGATTGATTATAAGTGTATAGTATAAGAATGTCATGAACAACAACAAAATTAGAATTTGGACTATTATTAAAAGCATAAGATTATCTATTTCATTAAGTAACCATATTTTGTATTCTTACAATTTTATGTGGCCATCTGGAAATATATGATATTTTTTTAAATCAGCTTTTATTTTTAATAGTTTATTATGCTCAGAAAATAGGCATGGTATTATATTAAAAGAAATTATTTTAAAAATAATGTCATGAAAACCAATAATTTATCTGTTCTTGATTGAGTACCAAAATTTAAAGAGTAATAAGTAAAGTGTAATGAATTTGTATCTTTTAAATTAAAAACATATTTATTATTAAAAGCTTCAGACCAAGTTTTCAATGTTCTAGAAATAAGAAGTAATTTAAATCTTCTGGTTGTATTGATTCTGAGATATCTAAACCACAATTAAAGTCCCCACCTAAAATTTCCATTATATTTGTTTATTATGAAAACTAGATGTTTTTTTTTAGCTAGCTTGACTCCCATTTCCAGAAACCAATATAAATTTGCAAGGTTCTGCATTCTATTTCTATATTTTATGATAATTAAGGTAAATAAACCTCTTTGCTCCTCATATTTGTATAAAACAGGAGGCAATTGTATCCCAGTTTCCAAAAGAATAGCTTCTCCTCTTCCTTTAGGCTTAAATGAAGAAAAAGCTAATTCTAAATATTTACAGGCATTCCAATTATTGCTTTCATTTTCATAAGAAAACAAATGTGTCTCCTGAAGAAAAACAATAAGTGGACTGTTTAATTCTAGGTATTTAGCAGATTTACTCCATTTTTAGGATTATTACGATCATTACAATTTATTGATAGTAAAGATAAATCCAAAATAATTGATAATGGAAGAAAAATATAAAAGACATGGAGGAAAAAAAACATAAAAACAATGTTTTGATATATATCAATAAATGGAAACGTATGTTATATTTATAAGTAAAATATAATTTTCAGGCAGAATAAGATCTATTTCAAATATAAAAAATAAGAATAAAAATAGCTAATGGAAAAACTGAAAACTAATTATGGAATAACTATAATTCCCAGTCTATAAGAGAAAAAAAAATCTCAAGACCAACAATCTCTTGCCTAAGAAAAAAAAATCAAACCTCAAAAATGAGCTCTACAGTTAAATATCTATGTATCTATCTATCTATATATATATATATATATATATATATATATATATATATATATATATATATATATATATATATATATATATATTATATATGTATACATATGTATACATATATATATATATATATATTTTTTTTTTTAATTCTGTTTCTATAGTAAATAAATCAAAATAGATTAGTAGTAAGCAGTAAAGATTAAAATTCTGACTTACATTTCTATGTCAATATATGTAAAATACTTTATATAAAAATGTTATAATTATTAATTTAACAAACTAACATTTGTTCTTGACAAAAATATTTATGGAGAAAGAAAGCCAACACATTATCTTGTAATATCAAGACAAACATTGTAAACATTGAACCACTGTATTGTCCAATACTTACTACATGACTTTTGCCTTTCCAAAACAGAGTTATGCAGCACTATGTGCTATTTGTATTGATTAGTAGTAGAAATAGAAATAAGAACTGTTAGAATCATACTTATTAGAAATCCAGATGAATTTTTCTTGTGATTAATTGTAACTTTGTAGCATAAAAAGATGTGAAATTGTTGTTATATTGGATATATCCTAACCTGAAAATATACTGAATTATATCAACTTCTGTCAGTCCCTGTTTAAATGAATCTGTGTCACATTAACAAAGAGTTTTTCAGGTTCATGTATTAAAACGCATATAAAATTTACATCATATTTGTGGAACAGTGTGTGTGTATTGTACCTTTAAGAAACATTTTAAGTATAGAACACGCATGTAAATAGCAAGCATGTGCTAACTTCAGTGTCATTTTGAGTGTGCAGCCAGAATGAGTATGTATGAGTGTAATAGCTAGTTTGTTTATGTTTATCTAAGTTAAAGTTATTAAGCCTCAATCCTGATGTGTTTGTACATAATAAAACTGCTTGAGCAGAACCTATCTGTTTTATCCTGACCAGACAAGCAACATGGGGCCAGAACTGGGATTCCAGAGAGTGATTTTCAGAGCTACAAGGTGCAGAGTTAACAGGGAAGGTAAACTAAGAGAACCAAGCACAAAAAAGGGCCAAAAAGGAACCAAAGTTAATGAAATCTTGCACAAATTATTTATTTATTAAAAAAGATAAAACAAAGCATTACAAGGGCACAAACCACATTATTAAACAAGCAAGATGCACAAAAAAATATTAATTAAGCTAAATGTTTAAAATTAAGATATTTGGCAAAAAGATTATCAGAGAAGTACCTAAGGGGTTTGAAATTACCTCTGAGTTGCAAAACAAGCATGTTTAAAGTAAAATGGGCATGTTTAGAGTAAACAAAGCACACAAAAAGTATAATGGGCATGAAAAGAGATTAAGCAAGCAAAACAAATGTAATAAAGAACAAAAGAAAAAGAGCACCTTAAGCATAAATAAAGCAAGGTGACTGCTTTTTGGCAAGATACTGTATTTTGGCATAAACTACTATTTCATATTGATTGAAGCTATTAAGGCATAACTAGAGTTATTCAAAGTATCTCAAAATGTGTAAAAGTGCTTACAGTATGCATTTATTCCGAAGAGTTTATTTGTGTGCAGAGTGCAACAATTTCGTAAAGTGCTGTAAAAATATAACCATTTCAAAACGTTTCTGGTGCTCTATTTGCAGAGTGCACCATTACAGAGTGTTTCTTGCATTGCACAGAGTTATTTAGCAAAGTACAGCCATTTTGGGAAAGTTTCAGTCTGTTGTGTACTGTCTATTCACAAAGGGCAATTAGTTTGAAATGTTTTTTACTCTGAGCTTCTTCTGTCCAGTTTATTCACACAGTACAGTTATTTTGAAATATTTCTTACACTGATGACAGGTGATTTCTTACAGTACAGTGATTTCAAGAGTATTCTTGTGCCCAGGAGACTTATTTCACAAACTTCAGTTATTCAGAGGCTTGTTGTGCTATTGCGCATTGTTACAAATAGTGGCATAAATGTCAGGCATATGTACATGTGTGCATGTTTATACAGTTACAAGTGGACTTGGGTTACATTTTGTTTTACTGTAATTTGTTGGTATGGCAGATGGATTTCAAAGCCATCACCACTTATGTTTGATCAGAATATTGCAGAGAATTTGAGAATATTTGAGGAAGAGTATATTTTTATACAAGCAGCTTATTCTGACAAAGATGCACACAACAGGGCATTCATTTTGCTAAACCTAGCTGGGTCAGAAGCCATTGAAAGAGAGTATTCATTTGTGTATGCTCCAGCAGTATGTGAAGGAGAGGGGGAAAACTGTCATATTGTTGTACAGGCTGAATCAAGGGAAGACCCAGAGTATTTAAAACGCTAATTTGGGGAAATGTGTAACCCTCAGATAAATATTACATTAGAATGGCATTTGTTTTAAGAGATCAAAAGCAAGGAGAACCTTTTGTAGCTTATGTTAATGACCTGAGAAACAAAGCTAAAATGTGTAGGTTTGGTGACTTAAAAGATGAGTTAATAAAGGACAGGCTTTTGTGTGGTATTGATAGTGCTGCAGTGGGAAAGATTTTGCTTCATGACAGTGATTTAATGGTAAGCCAAGCTATTGAGATTTGTCAAATCCATGACATTACAGAAAGGCACACAAGTATGCTTGCAAGTGATAAGAACATGGTTTTATTAGGCTCCAGAGCAAATGTAAATAGCATGCAACATGTGGCTAGCAAAAGTAAGCCTAAACCCATGGCAGTTATAACCCCTGCAAGTGTGGCAGGTAAAACTTATAGTCTTCCAGTAAGTTCTAAGACTAGTTCAGTGAGAAGGACATGCTCAGTGCAGTACAAGAGTGAGTCAGCAAAACCCAAATCAAGCGTTATTGCTAACTGTCACAATTGTGGTGAAAATCATGAGTATAAAAGAGAAAGTGCTTAGTATTTAGTCAGCAATGCCACAAGTGTAAAAAGTGGAACCATTTTTAAAAGATTTGCAAATCAAGTAAACCTCACAAAAGGTCACTCAAAAAAGCAAGTTGATCATATACAGAGGTGCAACTCTGCTTTCTACATAGATGGTGTGCCAGTAATTAGTGAAAACGTTGTAAATTTGTTGGCAAAGAAGCTCAAAGTAGACAATGGCTCAGAGTGTAATGTTATGTCAGCAGAGACTTTTGCTAAGGTGAGCAACTTAATGTGGTCAGTTGTGTGGAACTTGTTGATTATGGAGGTGAAGAAATTCAAACCAAAGGCTCAGTAGTGCTTTTATGTTATTTGCTCGGAACTGCTACAGCTTACCATTCTATGCAGTCCGAAGACCTGTGGCAGTCATTTTGGGTCTCAGAGACAGTTTGAGAATCATTCTACTTTCTTTTACCAAAGAAGATCATCATGTAAGCACATATCTTTTTGCCAATTTTACTGAAGCTATTTTTTTCAGAGTACGCTGATTTTTTCGATGACAGGTTAGAAAACTTCCAGTTGTGTATTTTATGAAGTTAGACCCAGAGATCAGTCCAGTGGTCAGATCAGCAAGGAAAGTTCCGATAGCTATGCAGAATAAAATCAAAGTCCAATTGGATAAAATGGTGCAGGAAGGTGCAATTTGTCCATTTACAGAACCAACTGAATGGGTGTCATCCAAGGCAGCAGTCCACAAAAAAGGCTAGGACAAAATTAGAATATGCATTAACTCAAACAATTTGAAGAAAGCATTAAACAGACTGCATCATCCTATGTATACAGTTGAGGAAGTCGCAACCTTAATTCCTAATGCTACTGTTTTTTCTGTCTTGTATGCAAAAAGTTAATTTTGGGAAGTGATGCTTGATCGCAAATCTTCATTACTATTTTCAGTACCCCATTTGGAAAATATAGATTCATTAGGATGGCATTTGGAATAACTTCTGTAAGTGAAGTCTTTCTGCATGCATTGGAGCAAATTTTTTCAGGTTACTCTTGTGTCATAATAGCAGTTGATTTACTGGATGGAGGCAATGCTAAAATAGAGCACAACAGAAAGCTTAGAAGAATTTTAGACGGAAGCATGTGAAGTGAACGTAAAGCTCAATCCTCTGAAGTGCAAATTCAGACTACCAGAATTTACATATGTAGGTAATTTATTTACTAGCAATGGCTTGTGAACAGACCTATCCAAGCAAGCACCCATTCTTGAGATGCCAGCACCAAATAATGTTTAAGGTCTACAATGTGTTCTTAGTATGGTAAAGTATTTAGGCAAGTTTATATGAGATTTAAGTGAGTTGACGGCACCTTTTCTGAGAGCTGATGTGCAAAAATGTTACATGGTTTTGGTTGTAGCAGCACCAGAGAGCATGTGAAGACCTTAAGCAGAAAACTGCCACCCCACCTACATTAAGATACTATGATGTCAATAAAACAGTCATTATTTCCTATGATGCTTCAAAATTTGGTCTTGGCACAGTTATTCTTCAAGAAGGCACACCAGTAGCCTATGCATTTAAAATTTTTACGATAACTGAAATGCAATATGCTCAAATTGAGAAAGAACTTTTGGAAATAGTATTTGCATGTTCAAAATTTCATGATTATATTTATAGTTGAGCTATTCAGAGTGAGACTGATCACCAACCTCTATTCTCTATTTTAAAGAAGCCTATGCATTCACCTCCTGGGAGATTACAAAGAATGATGCTCAAATTGAAAAGTACAACTTCAAAATGGTCTATACAAAAGTCAAACAAGATTATCTGGCTGATACTTTATCCAGATCACCCAGAAATACAGTGGAACAGCTTCATGCAGAGAATTTTGACGTTGATGTCATGGAAGTACACATTTTTTTACCAGGAGGCTTGATGAGCTGAGAGATCATACAAAGACTGATCCAATTTTGCAAAAGCTCAGCCACTATATCAGTATTGGATGGCCGTCAAAGCAATATAGTGTACCACTTGAACTGCAGACGTATTTTACTTACAGAAATGAGATATTGATGGAAGATGGCATTATTTTCAAAGATTCTAAAATTATTGTTCCTGCTTCCTTACAATGTGAATATATCTGGAGTTTGCATTGTGGTCACCCAGGTTCTGAATCTACCAAAAAAAATGTGAAAGGACTAGTATTTTGGCCTTCTCTAGCAAAAGATATTGATAGAGTACTTTCTTCTTGTTCAGTATTCAACAGTACTAAACCACATTTGCAAAAAGAATCACTTTTGCTTAGACAATTTCCTGAACTATCTTGGTCACCTGTAGCCACTGATATATTTGAGTGGAACAATCAGCATTACTTAGTGTTGGTAGACTCTTATTCATACTGTTTTTTTACTACCTAACCTAACATCCACTGCTGTTATCACTAAGTTGAAACATCATTTCTCAGTCCATGGTGGTCCACACAAAGTTATTTCTGACAATGGCACACAATTTTCCAGTCAGTTGTTTCAGAAATTTGCAAAAGAATGGAACTTTGTACTTGTTACTAGTATCCCGAATATCCACATTCAAATGGACTAGCTGATCGTGCAGTACAGAGTGCAAAGAATTACTAGAGAAGTCGAGGCATGATAATACCGATGTCTTTTTGAATTTTACTCAATCTCAGAAACATACCCCGTGATGATATGCTTGGCTCACCTGCTCAAAAACTTCTATCTAGGCAAACCAGAACAACATTGCCTTTTAGTTCCAGTTTGTCAAGGCCTAAAGCAAGGAACAACAGAAAAATCAGACCCCAGCTATTTATAAAGCATTCTTTCCAGAAGTCCAGATATGATAAATTGAGCATATTTCTTCATCGATTGAAAGAAGGAGATACAGTGAGGATACAAATAGTGAAAGGTTTCAATCGGATTGGTTAAGTAACAGGTGTATGTGCCAAGATGAGATCCTACTTCATAAAATCTAAGGGTGTGGAGTACAGGACAAATCGTAGATATCTTCTTCCTGTATCAGAATCAACAACACAGCATTGCTCCTGTGATACAGACTCTAGATCTCAGAGCTATCCAGACAATGTTCCTGTTGCAGAATGCACCTTAATTTCTACTTCCATTCCTGATGATGTTCCTGATGTCCCCAAAGTTGAACATTCTGCAGAGACAGTCCCAGTTGCTAGACCTAATTCTAGCTTTTATGTCACACAATTTGATCATATTTCTAGACCTAGTGTGAAATACATAGCGACCTGGACATAATTGTCTATATGCATTTAGCTCTGTATAATTGCATGTCAAAGAATTATTTGTTATCAAGTGCATGTCAATTAATGTTGTCAGTATTGCATGACCTATTTCTCAAAGAGGAAGGATGTAGAAGAGTGTGTGTGTGTGTGTGTGTGTGTGTGTGTGTGTGTGTGTGTGTGTGTGTGTGTGTGTGTGTGTGTGTGTGTGTGTGTGTGTGCCGTACCTTTAAGAAGCATTTCAAGGACAGCACGTGCATATAAATAGCAAGCACATGCTAGCTTTGGTGCCATTTTGAGAGAGCAGCCAGAGAGTGAGCATTTCTGAGTGTTATAGCTAGTTTGTTTACAAGTTTATCTAAGTTAAAGTTATTAAGCCTCAGTCCTGATGTGCTTGTATATAATAAAGCTGCTTGAACAGAACCCACAAATGTCAGTCTGTTTTATCCTGACCAGACGAGCAACAATACTGAAAATAAATCCATAATCTTGTGAGTTTTCCAAGTCACTATGTCACTTTTACTCTGTATACATTGATATCATTATGTATAAGAAAGTAACACTAGTTATATGTATGTTATGTCTAAATCTGTCCTCATAGCAGTTCCAGGATTTCTAAATTATATTAAATAATATTTGTGCAATCATTATATCCTGAATTATTCGTAAGGCAAAAAAAGTGCTTGAAAAGTAAAATCTTTTGAAACAGTTACTGCACTTGAACTATATGTTTCTATTTACTTCTCATTTGCAATATAGGGGTTGTCAGATCTGTACTAATTCAATATCAGTGTAGCAACTTATAAATTGCGGAATATTATATGTGCCCAACTCCACAGTCCAGTGCTCAGAAACCCAACCAATAAGTCTGCCATAAAGCATTATCTGTCAAAACCCCATGTCAGTTATAAACATGAAAGAAAAACAAGCTATCTGAAACATGAACAGAAACTTCACAAAAGCAGAAATGCTTGAGATGTCACCTAAATTAAGTGTGTTTAAACGTATCTCCAAAGGCTCGTCATGAAAAAAACAATAACAGAAACATGAATAACCCAGCAAATATATAACCCAGATAACAAATCAACTTTTCCACCATCTATTTGTACTTTAATTAGCAAAACTCCCTTCAAAAAATTAAACAAATTTTGTACATAGAAGGGAAAAATCACTTAACCTAGGAACCCAGTATTTGTTCACCTACCCAACATAACTATGTTCATAGGTTCATAGGTTGGTACTAAGCTATCGGCCCTAGGGCCTATACAAGTCTAGCCATAACAATTCCCTGGCTATTTCTTCCCATAGTATTTACTTCCCTGGACCCCTGTCTAGCAGGGCAAGTGACGTGATTCCCGGGGTGAATTTCCTTTCTCCCATCCAATCATCAAGGTGCCTTTTGAAAAGGACCAAAGAGGTGCTCTGCTTGACATGTATGGGCAGTCTATTCCAGAGTCTGGGGAGTCTCTGGGTCAGGAACCTTTCCCTCCAGCATGTTTTGTTTATTGTGATGACAAGGTTTAGATCCCTGGAGTGTGTGGCTCTGAGAAATTAGGATTTCTTTAAGTGTAGCATGTCCAACAGCTCTGGGTTTGACATGGCCTTGTATGTTAAGCAGAGATCGCCTTGGAGTAGACAATATGCCACAGAGTATAGCTGGAGTTTTTTAAGGCGGTCAGCATAGGACATCTGCTTTAGGCCTGTGATTCTTTTAGTGAGGTATTTCTGTGGCCTTTCCAGTTGTTGCAGATGTCTTGAGAGGTACATACCAAATGGGGCGTTGTATTCTATAATGGGTCTGATGAAGGACGATTACAATGGGACAATGACCTCCTTTTTTCTGGATGAAAAGCCCTTAGGGATGAGGTGTGCCACATAGAAGGATTTCCTGACTGTTGCGGCAATGTGGTCATTGAAGGTGAGACCACTGTCTACCTGTGTCCCTAAGTTTCTTATCGCACTTTCGGTGTTTAGTATACTGCCACCTATGTGGTAATTCATGGGTACATGTTTTTTTCCCAAAGGTGATAATTATACATTTCTTGGCATTGAGCTTGAGTCCATGGCTCTGGCACCAAGCATCTGTTTCTCTATGGCCCTTTTGTAGAGTATTGACATCATTTGGGGATTCAATAATGGCTCCCAGTTTGCAGTCATCTGTGAACTTTGTTAGCCAGAGTCCCTTAGTCTTGGCCTGTACTTCAGAGAAGTAGATGCCAAACAAGAGAGGTCCCAGGACTGAACCTTGAGGTACTTCAATTGTCACTTGTCTGGAGCTGAATTTGGAGTCAGCTACATTTTACAGTGTGGGTTCTGTCAGTAAGCCAGTTGGCAACTCATCGAGTGACATAGGAATTAATGCCCAGCTTAGTAAGTTTATCTATGATTCCAGAGTGGGAGATGGTGTCAAAGGCCTTGGCGAGGTCCTGATAGGCTGTGTGAACTGTCTTACCCTCGTCCAAGGCTCTGGAGACTGATTCGAAGAAGTCAATCAGGTTCAGGAGACAAGATCGACCCTTCACAAACCCAAACTGGGTGGGGTCCAGTGTTTTAAGGTTGCCAATGTCTTTGTTTATAAGTTCCATGATAATACATTCCATGGCCTTGCAGATCAGGCTCATCAGACTGATGGGGCAGTAGTTCCCATAATCCAAGGTGAATCCCCCCTTGTGGAGTGGGATAACTGTAGCTGTGTGCCACTCAGTGGGCATGAAGCCTGAGGTGAGGGTATGATTAAACATGACACTTAAGTGAGGTCACAGTTCATTTTGTAGTTCATGTAGTACACAGCCCGGGATGTAATCTGGTCCCATGGATGCTGTATTCTTAGCTTTGGAGAGTGTGTTTTTTTACCTGTGCGGCTGTTATTACCAGAATTTAGCAATCTTCTGGTATTAAGATGGGCCATTTAGGGGGTGAGAGGGGGGTGAAGTTGGCACTGAATCAATCTGCCAGGATATTGGCAATATCCTTGGGATCAGTATATTTAATGCCATTCTGTTGTAGCTCAGAGCAGATCTGAGCATCGCCATGTAGATTCTTGACATAGTTATTGAATGCCTTGTGGTTGTCTTTGGAATCTTTGGCAATTTTATTTTCGTAACTAGCTTTGGAGGATTTTTTGAGGGATTTCAGCTTCTTACTGAGGCTCGTAAGATAGTTTTTTGCATCCTGGGATTTTCCTCTTTTCTGCAACAGTTTCTTCCTTTTGTTGTAAAGTTTGTTTGTGGCAGGGGTCCACCAGATTGGCTTCCTTTTTTTGGAGGAGAACATTTTGGCTCTATTTGGGATGGCAAGGTTCATGCATGAGTGGATGTGCTCGTACAGTGCCTTAGTGTATGACTCAGCAGTCGAACTTTCAGTTCCCGTCTTCATGGGTGTCATTATGTTTGTAACTTCTGACTTGAGTAGCATGAAGTTGGCTTTGGAGAAGTTTTTTATGGAGGTTTCCTTACTGGGGGGTGGGGGTGGGATGTGGATGTTAAGGGTGATTAGCTTATGGTCTGACCTGACCAACGAGGGGGTGAGCATACGTATGGAGCATCGATTTCCCATGTTGGTAATGACAAGGTCTAGGATATTGGAGCCCGTGGTGGGACTATGGATTATTTGATCCAGGGCATTGGAATTTATGAATTCCAAGAACTGTTGGTTAAAGGTGTTGGTACATGAGTAGTTTTCCCAGTTAATGGCAGGGTAGTTGAAATCACCCAATATTTGGGTGTTTGGTTGTATATTAATATTTTCCAGTATGTTTAGAAAGGTGTAGTGAGAATCTTGGGGCATGGTGGGAATCTGTAGCAAGTTACAATTTGGATTGCAGTCTTACCTAGTGTTAGTTGCACCTGGAGAATTTCAGACGCATTGTGTTGGGCAACTAACCTGGTGGTGTGAATATCCTTGGTGAATATGGACACTCCTCCACCTTTAGTGTTTCGATCGTGGTTTGGTGGCCGAAAAGTGTGGTAAGAGTTGTAGCCTGGTATTGCAGGGGTGTTCTCTGGAGCCTTGAACCAGGTCTCAATTACTGCACAGGTATCGATGTTCTCCATTGTTAGGAGTGCCTCGAGAGAGTGCATTTTGAGGTTTAGATTTCTAGCATTGAGTAGCATTACCTTCAGAATTTGCATGCTTGTACCTGTTACGGTGGTGGTTTTGTCCTTTGAACTTTGCCTAAAAAAGACACTATAGGGGTGGCAAGAGCCTTAGCCAGTAACCTGAATCCCAGGGGTGAAAGGTGCAGACCATCTCTGGCAAATCATCGTGGTCTGTCGATCATGTCGTCCCAGGCAGACAGATATTGGATCCCCTTTGAATAACACCAGAAGCTTAGCCAATTGTTGAAGTCAATCATTTTGTCCTTTTATTGTGGTATCATTCTGGGTGAAGGCAGGATGCTACTCAGGGCTAGGGTCATACCTGCCAGGGCCACATGATCCGAGAGCTCTTCCATGTCTCTTTTCATGTAGTCCAGGAAGGTACGTCTCAAGTCATTCACTCCAACATGGACAATGACAGAGTCATAGTTGTACTTGTTGTGGAGTGACTTGAGTGCATGAGTTATGTGGCGGATCCTGGCAACCGACAGGCAGCTCACTGTAACTTTCTCCTTTTTCAGCCTGATGAGTGGGACATCATTGTGTCTGACTATAAAGTCACCTACGACTCAAGTATTAGGCACATTGTCTTGCCTTAGGGGGTGTTGCTGGGAGGTACTGGTGTTGTGAGCTCTGTGGCACTTTGGTTGTGATTGGTGTTTGTTTGCGTTTCAGCTAAGGAGGTCCTTGTTGCTTGTGCAGGTTGCAGTTAAGGGCCGCTGCATATATGGATTTAGTGTTGCTATGTGTGGGTGTTGGTGGTGTGAGTTTAGAAGGGCTATGTGTTGCTTGAGGTGTAATGTGGGTGTTAACCTTCTCCTCTTGACTGTCTAGCAGAATCTTGGGTGGAGAGAGCTTTGCTTCCTGTTTGGCTATGTAAGTGCATCCCTCACAGTTTGTAGTGTTGGGTGGCAGGAGGAGAGGGTTGTCTGTGTACATGAGGCAATTGCTGCATTGCCCCAGTATGCCCAGATTCACCAGTTGGACAGGAGAAATCAACGGAAGCTGACCCTTGAACATGCCTGGTTTGGTGCTTTTTTTCAAAAGTACAGGAGCTGTTTTCCCTTACCTTAGCAAGGTACTTTGCAATTATAGGCTGTTTAGTGCCTATGATTAATTTCTCCTTATTAATAAGGGGAGTGCTTGTATCACTTTAAGGCTTCCTAGTGCTTTCCAGCAGGTATTAGAGCAAGTACTAGTCACAGGGATGAAAAAAAAATGGTTTATCCTAAACACTGCCATGTGCACTAGAGGAGTTAGATGTGAAAGTATGTAACTTAAGTTTTACCTGTCTAAAAAGTTAAGTTTTAGTGGAGACTCACTATTTTTAAAACAGCAAGATAGACTGAAAGGGGGTGATCACTTTTATATTCCGGTACTATGGAATACAGTAGAATGGCCAATAAATTTAAATAGCTGAAAGGGAGTGATTTCACAAAATGATAATTTTGTGCTTACACACACAAGCCAGTGAAAGCAGAGAGGAAATGAGATATAAAGTCAAATTAACATAAGAGGCAGGCAATTAGAAAGACAGTGGTATTTAAGAACACAATAGTGATGGGGTGGGGGGATTTCTGCCTAACTCACAAGAGGCAGAGCTGTGGTGTCTTTGGGAGTTTTAATATGCAGTTAAAAGCAGAACACAAGCAAAACACAAAGTAAAGAAAACAAATCACAGCACTCAAAATATAAAAAGGCAATAAACTAATACAAAATACAACAAATAAAAAGCAAACCAACCTTTCCCTCACAGCAAAGTGAAGCAGAGTCTGGGTGAGCCTTTCCAATAAAGCATAAATGTTTTAAAATGTCATCTAAACAATACATATACATGAGCTTTCACATAGAGTATTGTATTAAAACTTATTACCTTTTACTTATTTCAGTCTAAGAATACCTCAAATAAAAATTCACGAGGAACTTTTAAGGGAAGGAGAAGTTAGCATGTAAAAAAGAAAAAAAAATCAACACAAAGAGAAGATGAAATGAAGTTAGCACAAGGAAGCATTACCTCAACAGTGTGATACATTGTTCCCTTCCCCATTATAACATTTCTGGATTTAAAAACATATTAACGCAATATAAAAAAAAATGTAAGCAAAAAATGGTTTACAATCATCATTTCAAATGGCATTCACTTGAACTGTGATGGTTGAGAGGCTGTTTTCCAATTCATGTAATGGGAAACCAAAAATGGTGTAGTCCGTAACAGTGAATGCTAGTGTGCATTTGCTGTTGTGAGGTCTACATAATGCTTAGAGATTGCACTACAGTGAGGATCAGGAAATATACCCTTTTCCTCACTGTAGTATAATCTTGGAGTTTGTATATATAAGTAGCAGTGGGTGTGGGTGACACAGCATCCACATGGGGGCTGCAAGTGGACTTGTCTCCCCTGCATAATGTTAGTTGGAAATCACTGCACTGCAAGGTACATTGGATAATGTCGACAATGTCGAATATGGACATGTCAACATTATCATTTTCATAATTTTGCCTAGCTGACATTTTCATTTTCAGTGTTTTTTTTTCATTTAAGTCATCACTCGACAGAGTGATTTTCAGAAATGTGATAGTAAACCATGAGCAATTCAGCAAAAAACATTATATAGAGGAAATAAATAGGGATTAGACAGAACTATTTCAAATTTAGTTACAATTTAATAGACATTTGAGATATATAAATAAGGATGAAATAAGATTATTCTGTGTAAATAAAGAAATAATAGGTAAGGAGTATGTAGATTGCATGACAAGAAAAAAATAATAAATTAAAGCCATTACCTTTTGAATATAAGAAGACTTTTATGTAATACTTATTTCCTTTAAGTGAAAATATAATAAGAAAAAATATTATAACAGGATTTTACAATTATTTAATATTTAATAGATGACTCAGCAGTTAAATCTGTTTTCAGCTTCTTTTTTTTAACATCTGACCAAGTAGATTTTTTTGAAGATTTTTTAGGGGTTGAAGAAATCCAGTCCCTATCATCTATAGAAGATATGAAATAACTGTTTTTAATGAAGGAGAGTGTTTCCTCAATTGTACTGAAACTTTTTGTGCCAGTTGATCGGTGTATCTTTATTTTTGCTGGAAACATTAACTGAGCTCTGATGATGTTTATTAGGGGCCAAACTTTCTTTCTTAGTTCCATTGTCTTAGTTGAGCAGTCATTGTCAAATCTAGTAGTTAACTGACCATGTTTTACCGAGGCTCTTCACCAAGGAGAATTCAGCACCAACTCTTTATCCTAACGATGTGGACATCCTACAAAAAGGCCTCACTGAGACAGATGCCTGGTGTCAAAGCCATGGCCTCAAGCTCAATGCCAAAAAGTGCATTGTCATCCCTTTTGGTAAAAACTCTGTACCCATGAACTACCACATAGGCGGTAGTCTACTTAACACCAAAAGTGTGATAAGAGACCTTGGGACACAGGTGGACAGTAGTCTCTCCTTTGATAATCACATCACCACAGTAGTCAGGGAATCCTTCCACGTGGCACACCTCATCACAAAAGGTTTCTCATGCAGGAAATAAGAGGTCATTGTTCTCCTCTACTCATCACTCATTAGATCTATTATAGAGTGCAATGCCCCTTTTGGTATGTACCTCACAAGACATCTACAACAACTGGAAAGGCCACAGAAATACCGCACAATGAGGATTACCAGCCTCAAACAGATGCCCTACACAGACCGTCTCAAAAAACTCCAGCTTTACTTTGTTGCATATTGCCTACTCAGAGGCGATCTCTGCCTAACATACAAAGCTATGTCAAGCCCAGAGCTGTATGCTCCACATAAAGAAATCCCAATCCCTCTGAGCTACATGCTCTAGGGACATAAACCTTGTCATCACAATAAACAGAACATGCTGGAGGGATAGATTCCTGTCTCAGAGACTTCCCATACTCTGGAACAAACTACCTATCTATATCAAACAAAGCTCCTCATTAGCACTCTTCAAGAAAAATCTTGATGATTGGATGGGAGATAGGAAATTCACTCTGGGAATCACTTCTGTGGCTCTGCTTGACAGGGGCACAGGAGAATAATTTTCTTCGGTGGCAAAAGCCAGGGTACCGTTTGGCTAGGCTTATATAGGCCCTAGGGCCAATAGCTAAGTACCTACCTATGAACCTATGAACTAGTGATCTAGGATGAGAAGAAGAATCAATAGGTACTGGTTTACCAAGTGATCTATGTGCTCTTTTGATGCCTCAGCAAGATTTGACTTTGTCAAGGCTCCTGCGTGGTACAGCAGGGAGTGCAGAATCTTTTTACAACTGCTGTATGTGCAGTAGAAGAAACACTAGCCAGGGTATTTCTACTTTCCCTCACCCTCGTTCTGACCTTTTCCTATCTAACCTTCTCAGAGTCCTTCATTGACCCTATTTAAGTGTAATCTGGACGACTGGATGGGAACCGTAAATTGACCCCCGGGTTCCACCTGTATGCCTTTTAGATAGGGGTAATAGGTGCTTATTCAGTGTCTACTTGTAAAGGACACTCTTAGGAACAAGGGTTAACTTGGCCTGGGTTGTAAGAGCACAAGGGCCATCATCCTAGTAACCTCCTATGATCCTATGATCCTTCTTTTACACCAACTAACACTATTCAAGATTATGTATCTGTTTCCTGATATTCCCACTTCTTACACTTTTCTCTTTCTTCCTACTCTGCTTTCTCTCCTTCACAATAATTTGGTTAGCACTTCATTCCTACAATAAAAATGACTTGGGAATTTCTACTATTGACTACTGACTATATCATAGAATGTACTTTTCTCATATCCTAAGGCTATGTTGGAAGCTATGTTTTACATTGTAAATATATATATATATATCTATATATATATATATATATATATATATATATATATATATATATATATATGTTGCATGCCTCCTATGCTGCAAAAATGCTGAGTTGTCTGTTTCATCACATGAACCTACACCAATTTCTCTGTATTTCACTGTATTCACTGTTATAACTGATAAATAAATAAATAAATAAATAAATAAATAAATCAGTAAATATATGTTAGCATGTTATAGTCTGTAATTAGAGATTTTCCCCCACGCCTCCACTGAAATGGGTTATTTTTCACTCAGTCGGATTATCCCAGTAAACAAATGTCAAATAAATAAATAAATAAATAAATATTATAGCCAGGGTGCTAAGAAGGTCCCCTGTAAAAAATGGATGTCTGGCATGCACTTATTAGAGTGTTGATTGATGCCATACTGCTGAGCACTGCTGGTGTAAATATAATGATTTGCCGAGGTATCAGGCAGTCCTTTCCCCTCCTTCTCAATAGGAAAACAGTTTATAACACAGTAAGCTGTCTGCCTTTGTTTAGTCACTGTACAGTAGGCAAAGAAAGTATAAGATACTTATTTCTTCAGCTGACATAGGAATGTGGTGCTTGTTATTTTTGTTATGTTTTGCACCAAAGCAAAATATTACAAAGAGGACTGGCTGCCAAGGGAGACAGGCTAAACTATCCAGACAGCTGATTATGTGCACTGTGTTTGTGGGATTACTGTACAGCTGTGATTAACTTATTTACCTTAACATTTTTTTTTCATTTTAATATCTAACCTCTGCTTAATTATTCATTGCCTTTGTAGATTAATTTTGTTTTCCTGCAGTTACTTGTGTCTAAACTGTTTAATTGACATCTACATTTGTTAATATCTGTACTTATTCTGTTTAGCACAGCACAGAGTTGTTTTATTTTATGCATATTTACGCATTTTACTTTCATCATGGCTTAGTTGTTTATTGACTGTAGATTGTTTTGTTCATAGTTGCTGTGCTACTGCAATACTCTTCTAAGTACATTGGATTGGAGCCCTCTGTTATCTCCTAACAAATAACAGTGTTTTCTTGCCATTGTTTTGCATTGGTTCTCTGACTTTTGTTAATCATTTCAGGTCCTTTCCTAATCACTCTAAACACTGTATTTCTGTCTTCCTTCTTTCTCTCTTTTTTTTTTATTCTGTGTTAATTATGTTACTCTCTTGCTTTGTTTTATTTTTCTGGGTAGCTTAATTTCTTTCTACAAGATCAGCCAAACAGTACTCATAGGTAAGGCAGTGGCCATTAAGCCCTATACCAGACACCTCACAGACCAGTGAGTCCTCAGCATTCTGAAGGCCTGCCTCTCTGCAGTAAGGCAAAAGTCACCCTGTGAAGGGTGACATGGAGGGCTCATTGATAGCCTATGCTACTGCAATTCTACAGGGCACCGTAGGCTACTTATTGGACAGTGGCATGGAGAGGGTCTCTTCTGTCACCTTGCCTGAGGTTTGGTGGCTAGTGATGCGGTAAGGTGACTGGAATGGAGGCATAATGACCACATTGGCACCCTATACAACCTCCTTATGTTTGTACATAGAATTGCCTAGCTGACCCTTACCAACAGACTACCATTCCTTTTGCCCTAACCATTAGGTCACAAGGGATGGTGTCTGCTCATTATATCAGCCACAAAGGTCAGTAAGTTCTCAGCAGGTTCACTTCTGGGCCAGTTTGGCAGGTTGTTCTCACGCCAGTCTATCACCCATCAAGGAGTTCTCCTTCCTTGTATATCACTTCTAATTCTTTGTCTTTAATATCATCGCCTGCTTTATACCAATACCTCCCCTGTAAGTCTTTGCCTGTGCAATATGCTTCTGTAACTGTCTCGGCTGCCATCCCTATACCTTCCTTAATAAAAACATCTTCCCCATGCTATCTTTCTCTTTTATACTTCCTACAGAAATAATAGCTGAACTGACTCACAAAATAAATACATCTACCTTTCTTCATCTCATACCAATATTTCTTTCCCATTATCCTTCTTTATATCCCTGTTTCTCTTTCTTCTTCTTTCTAACATATTAAGCTTTTCTATTTTCTAACGAAAACAGTTGGCACTCTGCTGTGGAGCTCTTGTATGTGCTCTAGTCTGAGCTTTGTAGCAGTTATGCATATATGAAAATGCATAGTATCAGACATGCTAACTGCATACTGATGCCCTTGAGTTTCATGACCACATACAGTGCAAACCATTCACTTTTGCAGAGACTGCAATTTTCATGACTGCAAAGCTTCATTATGTAGACCTTGCTGAGGCATGCTTGTAATTTTTGCACTTATGCATACTCAATTTTCATCAGGCCATTTTGTCTTCTTTATACTATTGACTACTGTCTGATCACATTCTTCTTATATAACTCCAATTATCTTACACATTTCTAAAAGATTGCATTAAACAAAAGATAGTCCATAGCTTTAAAATGAGAAACAACATACTGACACCTGACTCAAAAAAAAACAATTCCAGCAAGTATTGTAATCATCAAATAAAACCCTTAAAATCATATGGGGGGGCTCACACCCCCCTTCACCATTATACTATTATACCTTCTTTAAAGTTAGTGTGAGAAAAGGGAAGACTTGTTTGCTGGCATATTTAAGCAATCTGCATCTTAACAATTATGTTCAGCTCTTAGGAAAGTGACAAGTTCGAAATGAAGAATTAAAGATCACAGAGAGAGTCATAAATAACATATCAGGCTACTGTAATAATAATAATAATAATAATAATAATAATAATAATAATAATATCCAAATAAGTTTGTATTTAATAACCAACAAGACAGAACATTTCCTAAATAAAAGTGTATACTGATAGATTATTATGCTATAGGTTTGTTAAAGCAATATTTGACAGCTTAGACTTTTTTTCAAAACGTTGCCCATGTAATTATAACATGTTACCTGATAATTCATTTATTACAAGCTAATTTTTACCAAGGAATACATACATTAAGTCCTGACATTCTATCATTATTTTCAAATGTCGTTGAGTTAATGTATGTGGAGAACTGTTTTCCTTTACATCAACATTTTTTGCCAGTATGTCTGTTTGGCGAGCTTCATTTTTTAATATTGTAGTTTTTATTTGTCTTTGAAACAGAAAGGTTCTGCAAATGCTGTACACGGATGGTATTTCTACCTTTTTCTCACTATAATAAAATATTAGACTTAGCATATGTTAAAATAAGAATTGTCGTGTTAGACGAGTTTACCTTCTTCCAAAGCAATGTTTTTTAAGCTGATTTACTGTTTATGGCTTTTGTTTGCTTTCATTTCATTCTGGATTCAGAGACTTGATGTGAATCTGAGACAGTGCATGTAAAGTTCAATTTTTATCTTCGATTGAAGATTGACCTCTTTTCTCAAAAACGTGTCTGTCCTTATCAAGCAGGCTTACTGCACATTGTTCCTAATGGTATGTTTGTTCTCACATCATCGGTGGCTTTTGAAAATACTTGGTATTTATATGAGGGATGCTGCTTTGTGTATACAGAGAATTAAAGCCAACTATAACATTTCATTATCCAACTATTACTTTTGGTTTAAAAGAGTGACTTATGATGGCTTCATTTTCCAGCAGTCATCTGACTTCTCTCTAGATCTCACTTTTCCCCAAGATTAAAATTCACCTGAATCCACTTTAATATCTAAGAGTAACATATAAATGAATACACATAGTGTACAGAATCTGATCTGATTTTTAATAATTCACCTAGTATTATAAATTCTATAAACAATACTTATCTTCAGTGTCTCTTATTTATGAACTAGACTATCATTACAGAATTGAATTTTCTGCTCTCATATTTGGTGTTAATGAGGGCAGTATTTCTATACCACCCATCAATTACTACTGTTTTGCACAAAATTAGCAGGGAATTCTGAAAATTGTCCAATAATCCTATGCTCTGTACCATCACTATGTATGAAAAAAGTAACCAATGGATCAGCATACTGCCTTGGGCAGCAGACAATAAATAAAATCAACAAATAAACAAAAAATAAAGAGATATATTTCCATCTGAATTCTTTCTTTTTTATCCTCTATCATTGTTCTGGCATGTCACTTCCTCTATCCCAACTTATTAATTATTGTCTGGTGAAACACACCCATCCCCCCCCCCATAGAATTCAAGCTTATGTAAAATTATTGAAACTAATTACTGAAAAATAACTTTTTTTCCTTCAATGGCATGATCTATCAACAGCCATGGGTACCAAAATGGCACCAGCTTATGCAAATTTGGTGCTCAGCTCCTGGGAAGCAGACATTCTCTCCAGACTTGAAGGTTTTGAATTAGTCTATATAAACATTATATAGACATCTTTTTTCCTGTGGAGAGGGTTACAAATTGAGCTGGAATTGTTTCTCACCAAAGTGAGACAAAGTATCTGGTTCCTTGACATCACCCTTTCGGGTATAGATAATGTAGCTAACTTTCTTGATATTACCCTTTCCCGAGACCCTGAAACCAGTATGTTTGCTTCTATGATCCACAAAAAGAGTACCTTTTGGAACAACTATCTGGATTTCACCTGCCAACACCCCTTATTAATGAAGAGGAATATAGTGAAAGGACAATTTGTACGGTTAAGCTACATAGTTAGTGAAGCCAACACGTTTGCTAAAGAAAGCAAATTCCTGAAGCGGCTTTTTGTTAAAAAGCATTATCCAGAGGATTTGATTAATCAGATTCTCAAATAAGTGATGGACAATACGTACAGCAGATACCCCCTATCCTAAAACATGGCTTCATTAACACTAGGTGATCTAAAGTCAATGACAACACCAGATTTTCTCTCCTGATCTCCCTAGACTCACAAGTCATAAAAGGCATCATTCCTAAGAACTGAGAGACCATCAGCAGTAGCCGCGAATTGGCCAAGGCCCTAGAAACATCCCCTTTCTTTGGCTACAAGAAAACACAGTCTGTCAGATATGCTGTTTGACTCCACACTATCTGATAACACTAACTCCTCCACCTCCACTAGAGGAATGTATTGCTATGACAGATGCCTATGCTGCAAATACATAACCATAGGTACATATTTTACTTTGAGATCCCCCAGGTTCACAATTTCCTTTCAAGAAGCCTATGACTGTAACACCTCCGATTTAGTTTATCTTGCTTTTTGTGTTCAATGTGATATGGTCTACATAGGGAAGACCATCAGGAAGTTGAGCAATCGCGTTAAGGAAGACTGTCAGGCATTAAAAAAGGGTGGCCTTAAAAATGCATTAGGTAGGCACAATTTGGGTAGCCCTCAGAGCAAAAAATTCAGCTTTATTGTATTAGTAAAACATTTCTAGTTTGTGGGAAGATTGCAACCCCCAGCTCAAAGTGAAAGAACTCAGATGGCAAATTAAATTGCAAGCAGATATGCCCCTGGTTTAAATGACAATTTAACTGTAAAAAGCATTCTAAAATGGAACAGGTAAGGTGGAAAAAGGAATCATAACCATCCAAAGATGTTTATATCATTTGTAACTGTAAAATTTCTGATGAAGTTTGAGTTTTAACATGAAGAAATGAAAACGCTCACATTTTTAAGCTTTGTATGTTTTGAAAGTGGTGATTAAAGTTTTCTACTTTAAGTTCTGGCTGTGGTTTATGTCCCTGCAATTTTGAAAAAGGTTTCCCTGTTAATTGTTTTTTTGCTTTGTAATATTTTGACAGTTTTATCTTTGGTTTAAGTAATTTTCTGTCTGGATATGGAGAAATTACCAGGGAACTCATACCATGATGGCAGCAAAGATCTGGGTCTATATTAGAACATTGAAGTTTCACAACTTCGAATGTTCTAATAACAACCCCTATTCAGCGAACCCTGACAACATCGAACATGCAGAACAGCAAATTTTTTTCCTAGGCAAAAAAAATTGCTGTTCCAGAACACATACACACAACGCAAGCACACCAAACACACAGCAATCCACACACATACACCTAAAATCTTGCATCTAACCCTACACTAAACTGTACATACACCACTAATTATCCACTTACCTTAACCCAAACCCTAACCATAAGGTCCATCACTATTGCACACTCACCTCTCCTGCGCCCTAACCCTAACTCACCTACCCAGCCCTAACCCTCACCTCCACACAATCACACACTTACCTGACCTGTGCCCTAACCCGCCCTAACCCTCATGTCCACACAATCGCACACATACCTAACCCATGCCCTAACCCTAACTCACCTACCCTGCCCTAACCCTCATGTCCACACAATCGCACACTTACCTATCCCTCACCCTAACCCTAACTCACCTAACCCGCGCCCAATCGCACACTTACCTGAACCCAACCCGTAACTTTCCACCTCAGCTCTGAAAATAGTGAAGCAATAGAAACAGGCAACCACATTCTTTCCCGGGTACCATTTAGATGCTCAAAAGTTCTTTTACATGAATACGAAAAAAGCGACATATATTGCACGAACCACGGAAATGCCGAATGTCCAAAACCGCAAAATTTGAAATGCCGAAGTGTCATGGTTGGCCCATCTGCGGTATAGCTCTGTAAGGCAAGTGTGCGATAGTTACGGACGTTAGGGTTAGGGTGCGGGTTAAGGTAAGTGCATAGATAGGTAATGTATGTAAAGTTTAGTGTAGGGTTAGAATTAGGGTTTTGTTAAATGTATGTGTGTGAATTATTTATTTTGTTTTGGTATATCTCTGTAATGTAAGTGTGCGATAGTTACGGACCTTAGGGTTAGGGTGCAGGTTAAGGTAAGGGCTGGGTAGGTGAGGGTTAGGGCTGGGTAGGTGAGTTAGGGTTAGGGCGCAGGAGAGGTGAGTGTGCAATAGTGACGGACCTTATGGTTAGGGTTGGGTAAAGCTTATAGTGCCTGCATATTTGAACTGCTTCTTACTGAAATTGGTACACCTCATTTGCTGTAGCATAGACTAGATCCAGGCCTGCTGAATCTAGCTTTGTTTGTATAACTTGAGCACTAATCCAGGCATTCTTTAAAGTATTCAGTTGTATTTATTACTGCTGATAGTAAATTGATTAAAGTGTAGCTATAATTTCTAAGTCTTTTGGATTAAGCACTTGGGCTTCAGACCAGTTGTTTTACATTAGGAAGGTTTGTGGCCTGCACTGTGGTGGCAGGACAGGTAGCTTACATCCTTCTAAGTTGGGAACTGCTGATTGAGAGCTCAGTGTCTGTTATTCTAAAAGTGTATTAGTTCTGGTTTAAGCACTTGGGCTTCAGGCCAGTTATTTTACGTTAAGAAGGAATGCGGTCTGCACTCTTGTGGGAGGAGAGGCTGGACTCTGCCCTTCTGAGCAGGGAATTTCTGGTTAGAGGCTTATAGTGCCTGCATATTCTAACTGTTTCTTACTGAAATTGGTACACCTTGTTTGCTGTAGAATAGACTAGATCCAGGCCTGCTGAATCTAGCTTTATTTGTATGCTTGTTATTTGTTTATTTCCCTGAAACGCTAATTCCACCTAAAACGTGGCCTTTTAGCACTTCTGTGGATCCCTAGTGATATCTGCATTGCTTACTGTACTTATTTCCTTGTTTCACTTGAAAGAAAGTTACTGTTTGTCATTTTTGCATTTAAGTTACCTGTAACACATTGCATTTAAGTTACCTGGCACTTGCTCACTAAAGCAATTATATAAGTCAGCTCTAAAAAATTAAAAGCACTACACCCTCACAAACTCCCCTTGAGTACCTTGTTCCCCATTGGCCCTTTTTTTCAATTATAAAGGAATTCCCAATACTATTCTAGCATGTCCAAAGGTCAGTTGTCAATCCCCTCTCCAGTCCAGCTGGTGAATCTGGGAATCTTGAGGCAATGTTACAACTGCGTCATGTACACAGACAACCCTCTCCTCCTCCCAACAAATTCCAGCACATGTGAGAGATGCAACCATATAGCCAAACTGGAGGCTAAGCTCTCTCAACTCAGTACTGGCGTAACCAGTCAGGAGGAGAAGGAAACCACACTCACTACAATTCCAATCTCACATAGACCTACCACGACAACAAACCAAACACATAAACACAAAAAAACATACTCAGAGTCTCTAAATAAATATCTGCCTAAGCAGCAGAGACCTCCAAAGCAGACACCCAAGCAACCGCTACCCCAAAACAAAACAAATGCAACACATAGCTCACAAAGCCAGTGTGCCGAACAGTCACAGCCCTTAAGGCTAAACAACACACCTGATACACTTGTAATAGGTGACTCTATCGTCAGGCACACTGACGTCCCGCTCACCAGGCTGAACAAGGAGAAGGTCACAGTGAGCTGCCTGTTGGGTGCTAGGATCCGCCACATAACACAAGCACTCAGGTCACTCCAAGGCAAGTACAAATATGACTCAGTCATTGTCCATGCTGGTGTGAATGACCTCAGATGTACCTCCCTGGACTACATGAAAAGAGACATAGAGGAGCTCTCTGAGCATGTAGCCCAGGCCGGTATGACCCTGACCTTGAGTAGCATCTTACCCTCACCAAGAATGATGCCACAATATGAAGACAAGATGATCAATTTCAACAATTGGCTTAAGTGTTGGTGTCATTCAAAGGGGATCCAATGCCTGTCAGCCTGGGATGACATGCTCGACAAGCCACAATGCTTCGCTAGGGACGGCTTGCACCTGTCACCCCTGGGCTTTCGGATATTGGCAAAGGCTCTTGTTACCCCCATAGTGCCTTTTTAGGCAAGGCTCAAAAGACAAACCCACCTCCATAGGTATCACAAGGGATAAGAAACTAAGAGTAATGCTACTCAACGCCAGAAGGCTAAACCTCAAGATGCACGCACTCGAAACTCTCCTTAGCATGGAGAACATCGATATCTGTGCAGTAACAGAAACCTGGTTCAAGGTTCCCGAGAGCACCCCAGCACGACCAGGTTATACCTCACACCATGCTTTTCGGCCCCAAAACTTGGACCGAACCACAAAAGGAGGGGGAGTATCAATATTCGTCAAAGATACCCACACCTCCAGGTTGGTGGCACAGCACGAAGCATCAGAGACTATCCATGTGCAACTAACTGTGGGTAAAACTGCCTTCCAGTTTATAGCCAGCTACAGACCACCCTCCCAAACACAGGAACCCCACTTGGCCTTCCTGAGAATACTGGAAAATATGAAGGTCTCTCCAAACACCATTATATTGGGCAACTTCAACTACCCAAACATAGACTGGGAGCATTACTCTAGCTCCAACACCCTAGCCCAAAGGTTCCTAGAATTTATAAACTCAAATGCTATGGAACAACTTGTTACCACTCCCACAAGAGGGGAAAACATACTGGACCTGATCATCACCAACATGGGGACACTATGCTCAAGACCAGAAGTCTATCCCTCACTGGTAAGATCAGACCATAAACTAATCTCACTGGATATTCACATCCCGACCCCACCCCCTGCCCAGAAAACCACAGTGAAAAACTCCTCTAGCAAATTTCACACGCCTCAAAACTGAGGCGAAATCCTTCTAAGCCCCCGGGCCTGTGGAAAATACGGCCCAGACCGCAGAATCCTTTATAAACGCATTCTATGAACACCTTCAAGAATGCATGGATCATGCAATCCCAAATAAAACCAAGACCCAATCCTCCAAAGGCAGACGTCCTGTCTGGTGGACCCCAGCCATAAACAAACTATACAATAGAAGGAGGAAGCTACTACATGATAGAGCAAAATCCCAAAAAGGGAAGGCATCTCTGATCAGTATTAGCAAAAAACTACGGGCACTCATAAAATCGTCTAAGGCCAGCTTCGAGAGAGAAATTGCACAGGACACTAAGGATAATCACAAGGCTTTCTTTAGTTATGTTAGGAACCTGGGTGGGAATTCCCAGATATGCTCAGAATTAGTCCAAAATGACAAAAAATACACCGAGCCCACAGACATTGCCAACATCCTAGCTGACAGGTTCAGTGCAAACTTCTCCCCCCTCTCCCCACCAAAAGGGCAAATATCTATCCCAACAGAGTGCTGCCCCCCTGACATCTCAGATGCTCAGGTAAGAGCCGCCCTCTCCAAAGCAAAAAACACAGCATCAATGGGAACAGATGGTGTCCCGGGCTGCGTCCTACATGAACTCCAAGAAGAGCTAAACCCAAACATAAAACTACTTTTCAGTCTTAGCCTTACTACAGGATATGTACCCAAAGAGTGGCGTACAGCAACAGTGGTCCCCCTCCACAAAGGTGGTGCCTCAACGGATCCTTGAAACTATCGCCCCATAAGCCTGACTAGCTTGGCCTGCAAAGCTATGGAAAGGATCATCATGGACCTCATAAATAAAGATATTGGGGACCTACAGACACTGGGTCCTACCCAGTTTGGCTTTGTTAAGGGCAGATCCTGCCTCTTAAACCTGGTTGATTTCTTTGAAACAGTCACCAAGGCCATTGACGAGGGGAAGGTGGTCCACACAGCCTACCTGGACCTCGCAAAAGCCTTCGATACAATACCCCACTTGGGCATTATAGATAAGCTCACCAGCTTAAATATAAACCCCTATGTCACTAGATGGGTTGCAAACTGGCTCAAGGACAGAACCCACATGGTTAGAATTGCTGGAGCCATGTCAGACTCCAAACCAGTTACAAGTGGCGTCCCACAAGGCTCAGTCCTGGGACCTCTCTTGTTCGGTATATATTTCTCGGCGGTACAGGCCAACACGGAAGGACTGTGGCTGACCAAGTTCGCAGATGACTGCAAACTGGGCGCCATAATCAACTCTCCAGCCGACACAAGCATCCTCCAAAAGGGTCTCATAGAAACAGACAACTGGTGCCAGAGCCATGGCCTCAAACTAAATGCCAAAAAGTGCCCACGAATTACCACATAGGTGGTAATCCATTAAGTACAGAAGAAGTCATTAGGGACCTGGGGACCCAAGTTGATAGCAATCTCTCATTTGACAACCACGTGGCCAAAGTGGTTAGAAAAACATTTTATATAGCCCACCTAATCATGAACGGATTCACATCTAGATCAGGGGAGGTCATCGTGCCTCTTTACTCATCCCTCATCAGGCCCATAATTGAGTACAATGCCCCTTTTGGGATATACCTTACCAGACACCTGCAGCAACTGGAAAGACTCCAAAAGTACCTCACCAAGAGGATCAAAGGGCTCAAACAGATGCCATATGCTGCCCGGTTAAAGAAACTCCAGCACTACTCAGTGGCATACCGCCTGCTCAGAGGCGATCTGTGCCTGACGTATAAAGCCATGTCCAACCCGGAATTAATGGACATGCTGCACCTCAGAAAATCCAAATCCCATCGAGCTATGCGCTCGAGAGACTTGAACCTCAGCACTGAAATAAATAGGACATGCTGGAGGGACAGATTCATAACCCAGAGGCTCCCTTCACTCTGGAATAAAATCCCAGTCCAGGTTAGGCAGAGTCCCACATTGACTCTCTTCAAGAGGAATCTTGATGAGTGGATGGGAGATCGTAGGTTTACCCCGGCTGTCACTTCTGTGTCACTATTAGACAGAGGCACAGTATACTAACCTCAAAAAAGGCATAGCAAAATTAATTTAAAAGGGGTGGCGAAAGCCAAACACACTCTGGCTAGGCTTATAAATGCCCTAGGGCAGATAGCCTAGTATGAACCTATGAACCTATGAACCTAAGTGCATAGATAGTTATGTATGTAAGGTTTAGTGTAGGGTTAGAAGTAGGGTTTTAGTGCTTTACTTTAGAGTTAGAAGTAGGGTTTTGGTTATTGTATGTATGTAGTTTATTTATTTTGCTTGGGTAGGCAGTATATAGTGGGAGGTGGAGTTGGCCGTCTATGGGGATTCGACTTTTTGAATTTCGCGGTTTAGTGTGTTCTGCATATTCGCGGTTCGTGCAATATGTGTCGGTGTTTTCATATTCTATTAACAGGATTTTCGCTAATATAATATAGACCCTTCTTTCCCTAGGAAAAAAATTTGGTTTTCTGCTGCTTCGCTATTTTCAGTGTTCACTGAATAGGGGTCGATATTAGAACATTTGAAGTTGTGAAACTTCGATGCTCTAATATAGACCCCAAAGATCTCCTCAATCTCTCTAACAACAGTTTACCATATGAAATAGCCTCAGTTGTACAATCATTTAACGAAATAGTAGAAAGAACACATGACATCCTGAGGAGATCTGGATCTTAGGGAGCTAACAGCAGACAAGTAACAAACCCAACAACCACAAATACATTGGACCAGCATCCCGATAGCCACAGAGGAGTAAATAACTTTTTGGATTTGATTCTGGCACCCAACAGTAACAACCTTTTTCTGGCTTGGCAAGAAGAAGACATTATCTCCAGTGTATCTAAAATGTTACTGGGATCTGTTTCAAAGATAGCCACACCTGGTAACTGTAAACATCTTATCTTTAAGCTTGAAAAACGTGTTTCTAATTACAAAAGTATTAAATATAATGTTTTTTCCTCACTAGCTGTCTTGGCAATGATATTGTTCTGCAATAGCTGAGATTTAGCAAATTCTCCAATGGCATTGACCAAAACAGTGATATTTATCAGTCCCTTTGTCAGATTTTTAACGAAGCTGGTATTAAAGTTCTCCAAACTTTAATAGTCCATAATAGGAAAAGACTGGAGAATTTAATTACAGAAATTAAAGCACTCAACGACTCTATATTCAGGCATCCCTGTTTCCAAGCTATTAAGTCTGAATGGATGGGGACTGATGCTTAATTTTCCAGAAATGTAGCTTCCCTTTTCCAGAAAAAGAGAAAGAAGTTAGCCCATGACTTGGAGCAATATAGGCAGAAAGCTGCCTACCCACTTCATCTCAACAAGCATAACAGCTTAAAACAAGGTCACTACCTCCACAAGTCACTCACATTGTTTTCCAAAAGGATAAAACCCCAGTTTCACCAACAGGATTAAGAAAGACACCATTTTTTTTTTTCAACACCACAACAAAGTAACCTCACAGGCCACCAAGCTGAAGGCTCTATCAAAGGCATGACAAGAAATTCCACTGAAGAAATGATTCATCCTCCCAGGAACAATGCACAAGAGATCAGCAACTCTGCAGCTCTAGTCAATGTTAATAACCCAAATAATTTTTTATCCCTCGACCTGCTGAACAACAAGGCAACCACAGAGACGCAGAGAAGGAGAGGATGGGGAGAGGGAAGAGGCAGAAATTGGTCTCGAGGACTGAGATTGTTCTAACACATTTAAACTTACCTGCTCCTTCTCCCAAAGACATTTTCAACCTTACATACTTGTAATTAGATCATCAAAGTTGTTCCATTTTAGAAAAAGGTCTCAATTTTATACCAGCCAAAAGAGTGCCTGGTACTGATGTTATAATTGATTTAAAGTTGTTTTGTAGAAAGCTTAACTTTAAACAAGGCTTTATGTTCAACAATATATAGTTTAATGATTTCTTTTGGTGCTAGTCCATTTTCTAGATTTCAACAGAACTTCATGGGAGACAATAAAGCCATGATGTCACAAGTGTCTAACCACCATCCTGTTAGGTCACATTATGCTTCTGTTGAAGTTACTTGCCAGACCAGCAATAGAGAGTCAGATTCAGATAGTGAAGGTCCCACCCCACTTAGGATGAAAAGCACTTTTAATCCACCTCTTAACCCGTCCCTCAATATTTTTTCAAGAGTTTGTAAAAAATAAATTAGAGCCACTCTAAACAATAAACCACGTTCCAACTGGTTTAATCTCTCCACTCTAGAGAAAAAGGCTCTTCAGGTGCTTAAAAATGACCCACATATCAAGATTATGAAGCCAGACAAAGGTGCAGGCATAGTAGTTATGGACACCAGCACTTATGTCAGAAAAATGGAAGAAGCCCTATCCAGTATGGATAATTACAGAGTAGCTCCCCCAGAAACAGTCACTCAAAATTTCTTGGAAGTACATAAGATTATTTACGAACTACATAAGAAGGGACATATGACAGAATGGGAAGTTGATTTCATGTCAGTAAATACTCCTCTTATTAGGAGAATGTTTGGGATTCCCAAAACACACAAAAACCCAATTGATCCCCCCTTTAGATAGATTGTAGCATCTAAGACAATGAAAACTGAGTACATTGCAGCACTCCTTGATTTCTTTCTTAACCTGCTAGAACAAACTTCCCAGTTCTGTCTTAAGGACTCCTGGGATTCCTTAATGCGATTCACAAAAGCAGATCTTTCACAGGTCAGTGCACCATGGTCACTCTTGATGTATACACTAGAATCTCACACCAGGAGGGCTTAGATTCTGTCAGAGATTATCTGGCGAAACACACGCAAACTACCCCACAGAGAATTCAAGCTTATGTAACAATATTGAAACTAGTACTGCAAAATAACTTTTTTCTTTCAGTGGCACAATTTATCAGTAACTACAAGGGGTAGCCATGGGTGCCAAAATGGCACCAGCTTACACCAATTTGGTGCTCAGCTCCTGGGAATCAGACATGCTCTCCAGACTTGAATGTTTTGATTTTAGTCTATATAAATGTTATATAGAAAACATCTTTTCCTGTGGAGAGGGTCACAAACTGAGCTGGAATTATTTATCACCAGTGTGAGTCAAAGCATAGTGTTCCTTGACTTCACCCTTTCAAGTATAGGTAATGTAGTTAACTTTCTTGATATTACCCTTTCCCGAAACCCTGAAACCAGTAAGTTTGCTTCACCGATCCACAGAAAGAGCACCTTTTGTAACAACTTTCTGGATTTCACCAGCCAACACCCCTTATTTATGAAGAGGAATTTAGTGAAAAGGCAATCTGTATAGTTAAGCTGCATAATTAGTGAAGACAGTATGTTTGCAAAAAAAAAAAGCAAATTCCTGATGCAACTTTTTTTTGAAAAGCATTATCCAGAGTCTTTAATTAATCAGATTCTCAAGGAAGTGATGGACAATAGGTACAACATATAACCCTCTATCCTAAAACATGGCTTCATTAAAACTAGGTGATCTAATGTTAATGGCAACACCGGATTCCCTCTCCCGATCTCCTTAGACTCGCAGGTCACAAGAGGTATCCTTACTAAGAACTGGGAGATCATTAGCAATAGCCATGAAATGGCCACAGTCCTAGGACCCTCCCCTGTCTTTGGCTATAAGAAAACACAGTCTGTCAAATATGCTGCTTGACTCTGGGCTATCCAATAACACTAAATGCTCCACCTCCACTCCAGTAATGTATTGCTGTGGTAGATGCATATGCTACAAATACATAGTCATAGATACCTCTTTTACTTTTAGATCCCCCAAGTACAGAATTTCCTTTCAAGAAGCCTATGACTGTAACACCACCAGTTTAGTTTATCTTGCTTTTTGTGTTCAATGTAATCCATTCTACATAGGGAAAACTATCAGGTAGTTTACTGATCGCATTAAGGAACACTGTCAAGCATTAAGAAAGGTGAACTTAAAAATGCATTAGCTAGGAACAATTTGGGTACCCCTTGGTGCAAATAATTCAACTTTATTGTATTAAAAGAAAATTCTAGTTTGTGGGGAGATTGCAACCCCCAGCTTGAAGTGAAAAGAAAGCAGACATGGCCCCCTGGATTAAATGGTAATTTAAATGTAAAAAGCATTCTAAAATGGAACAGGTAAGGTGGGAAAAGGAATCTCAACCATCCAAAAGTGTTTATATCATTTGTAACTGTTAAATTTCTGATGAAGTGTGAGTGTTTGTGTGTGTGTGTGTGTGTGTGTGTGTGTGTGTGTGTGTGTGTGTGTGTGTGTGTGTGTGTGTGTGTGTGAGTGTGTTGGTGTGTGAGTGTGTGTGTGTGTGTGTGTGTGTGTGTGTGTGTGTGTGTGTGTGTGTGTGTGTGTGTGCTGGTGTGTGCGTGTGTGCGTGTGTGCGTGTGTGCGTGTGTGTGCATGTGTGTGTGTGTGTTGCATCTTGCATCTATCCAAGGCACTCAGATGCAAGGAAAGTCTATTTGAAGAGTCCAGAAGTTTCTATGACAGAGAAGGCACCACAAGTGCATAGCCAGGGTAAATAACCCATTCAGTACCACATGTAACAAGTCCCCTGATATCAAAAACATTGTGCATATTCTCAAATTTAAAAGTCTTGGTTTTCACATTATGGGATCTCTCCATCACTGGTTCTATTCACAAATCAGGCAAGGTGATCTTTACTTTAATAGAGATAAGCCTTTGGAGTCCTCAAGCTTAAATGGATAGTGTCTGTTTTGTGGAGGTTATATGGTATGTAGACTTTTACTGGTGGCTGTTGTTAGCTAGGACTCTGGCTAATCTGTCATGGCTGTACTTTACACGTACTCATCTTTTGATGATGCTCACACACAAGTCAAGAGACAAATATAGTAAAGCTGTTGCTGCTTCACTGTGTCTGATGACAACTATCATTCTCCTGCAGACTGAAGCAGATTTTGGTTATGTATACTAAAGCTGACTTCTTGATGGATGTCTCAAGGCATTAATATTCCGGAGTCCACACTCAGTCCTTAGATGACTGTTTGACAGGGCAGTTTAAGTGGGTGACAAGTTCAGTAGGAATGAATACTACTCTGCCACAAAGGGTCTTAGGAATGGCAACTATTACTTTCATTTGTACAGGTTACTAGGACTCCTGACATCAGGGTCCTTTATAGTTTGGCAAATCTTTCTGACTGTGGGAATGGCATGATGGTCCAAGCCTATGTTTCAAATGATTATTGTCTGAAATGGATGCCCTAGCTAGAGTGGCAGTCACAGGAGTGCACCTTCACTTGAATCTCCTGCTGATGGAAGTGGTTATCTGAGAAGCTTTACTGCTTACATAATAAATTCCAGATTAGTAGCAGCTTTCAGACATGTTGCAAGAGCCTGTCTCCTGAATGTGTGATATTCTGCCTATTTAAGATGAACAGGAAACCCTTCAAATTCCCCAGCTGCAAGTCCAGTCATCCTTCACTGGTAACCATTGCTTTAATTCTAGCCTTAGCTACTCCTATGCATTGGTGAGAGTCGCAGCTTTCCTGGGTTCAAGTGGTGCTGACTCCTAGAGCTCAGCAGTGAGGGTGTCACTCCTCTGCTGTTTTAGTATGTCATGCATTTGCAGGAACCTATGGGAGAGTTGGGGGGGAGGTTTGTGCCATGCCTTTAAGGGGACAGGGGATGTTGTTTACACAACTTAAGTAATGGTGCTTTCACGTGCTCCCTATCATTTTGCCTTGCAACCTTTTCTTGATTTGGAGGCACTTCTTCTCCCTTCTCCCTAGTCATAGTCTACAGCTGAGCTATTTCAGCTTTTAGCAACCTAGTCTTCCTAGAGGATCCTAATTTATCTCAGCACCCAGATCCCTACGCCACACTTGCATATGGGATCCACCTTCTTTGGTCGCCATGGGTCTAGCATTTGACAATTTTAAGTGACTAGCCACTTTCCCTACAGCCCAGTTTTGTTTTGATTTTTACTCCTGTTTTAATTTTTTCTAATTTTAGCTGTTCTTATGTCCCTTTTCTGCTGACTGATTGCTATTCATTTAATTCTGAAGGTACTCTTTCGCCTACATGTTTAACTGTTGCATTTGACTACTTTCCATGTAAAAAAAAAAACACCTCTTTTTCCTTATCGCATATCTGACATGTTTCTTATGTAATGTTGCAAATGCTCTGACCTGTTATACTTTGTGTGCCCTATTATCGTATTCATTTTTTACAGATGTGGGCAAGATCTCTCACAACTTTGCTAGTGAAGTAATGTTGGTGGATTGCTATTAAGGTGATGACTTCAGGTCATATGCCTCCACAGTTGCACAATGCTACTGATGAACAGCCTGCTAGAGGAAGATTTCAATGTCATGTAATTAATATGTTGACCTCAATCAGTGAGATGGCGCTGCACTCTCCCCTCATCTCCCTGTAAAAATGGGTGTACCTCAAGGGTCTATTCTAGGACCTTTCCTTTTTAATATCTTTACTAATCAGCTCTATACCTCCTGTCCTTGGTCATCTTTAGTGCAATATGCATATGACTCTACAGTCATCACCACAGCCAACTCTCCCTCTAAGCTCTTCTCAGCTACTCAGGCATCTTTTAACTTAGTTGAAACATGGCTCTCCAACAACCAGCTCATCCTTAACCCTACAAAAACAAAGCTGTTACTCTTCCTACCTAAAAAGTTCAAAAATATTAAACCCTCCTTCTCCATACAGTCCCTTAATAACACTCTCATTCAGGTATACTCCAACACTAAGTTCTTAGGCGTAACCATCAACAATCAGCTTAAATTTGACTTTCATGTTAATAACTGTATCAAAAAGACATTCAAAACTAGGGCTCCTTTACCATAACAAGAAACGCCTTACCTCTGAAGCCAAGATTACTCTCTCTTTTACCTACCTTCAACCCAGTCTAATGTACAGTACTCAAATTCTCACAAATCTTAACTCAGCACTCCTGACCAAACTCAAATCTACCTACAACAAGGTAGCTATATTTGCTGCCCAACAAACCTAAAAATCCCATCACTGTCTCTCTCTAAAACACCTAAACTGGCTTGAATTACCCTAACAGCTTCTCTCTCAGCTCCAGATCATCCATTCTATCCTATACTAGCCTTCCTGCTGCCAGGCACTGTCCCCTCTCATCTCCCCATTATTCTCCCTCTAGACCTCTCCAAAGCTCTAACCAAGACCTACTACAAATCTACAAACCCATGTCTAAATTTAGAAGCAATATGTACAGCTATCACCCTACTATTGCATGGAATAGGCTCCAGCTAGAAATCAGGACCCTTACACATCCTAAACAATTTAAGACAGCCACCAACGAGTGCTTTAAAAGTCACTGGTCCTGCCACTGCACTCTCCCTCCTTAATCATCCCCTACTTCCCATACCTTAATCTGCTTTCTGCCCTTAACTCACTCTTCTCACTAGCTCTCTCTAATCTTCCTTGACTACTCTTTCTACTGTCTTTTAAAATCTATTAAGCAAATCGCCTCAGAGAATCATTCTATTGTAATTGTCTTGCCTTTATGCAACTACATTATGATAAAATTGGGTTTTTGTAACCACTTACCCCAAAAACTATATTCATCTTAATGACATATTTCTTTTTATTCATCTTGTAAATAGTTTTGCTATACTACTGATTACTGACACTGTATAACATTGTATTGCTACTTAATGCCTTGTAATAATTCTGTAACATTGCTGTTTAATGCTAATTTATAATGAAAATTGTATAATATGTTGGAGTTTTTCTCCCCGGGCCTCCGCTGAAAAAGGGCTCTTCAGCTCAGTCGGACAATCCCGGTCAACAAATGTAAAATAAATAAATAAATAAATAATAAAATGTAATGTTGGTAATGTTTTATTTTAATGCTGTTTTCTTCAGTCAAGGTAGTGTAATCACCAGTATAAACCGCCATATCATCCTGAAAAGTGTGACATATCCTGGATGTTAAGCCTAGTGGCATTTCCACTCTCTCACCAGATACATTTTGACATGCACCCTTGGTCAGGAAAACAATGCTGTAAATACTGTGGTCTTGATAGCCCATATGTTCTTCTGTGAGTGGCCAAAGGTATTGAGTGAGGCTGCACATCTGATAGTGTTTTCTACTGGCATCTTCCATTAGCAGCATACTGCTCAGTACCCTAAAATCACAGGAGCAGTACAGAGAGATTTATTTTGGTTGTCATATAAGTTTCTTCCCCATTACTTCAACTACCAGAAATGCTGCTTCAGCTGTCCATATACCCATCCTCTAATATTCTGTATCTTGGTATAGGCCATGCTGCATACTTCCTCCCCAGGTATTCTCAGATACTTCTGATTACCATCCGCTATGAATGTAGGGTGTATTCAGCATGTCCTATAGATACAGAACAGTTGTCTCATCTTATTCTGTTCCTTGAGATAGTGTTTATGCCTTTTTGATGATCCATGCTTTCCTAGACAGTTTGCAGGTGTGATACTAAGTCAGCAATACATATATGACTATTTGGAAATGCATTTTAGGAGCCACTAATGTGTCATGCCATAAGATGGTGTGTGCTGTAGGGGTGGAGGACATTGACATTTGTCAGCTTGTCTTCTGTTATGGGCAGTTGGATGATCGTTTTATTTATATATTGATTTATTTACATTTGTTAATCGGGTAGTGTCTGACTGGGCAACTACCCATTTTCAGTTGAGACCCAGGGAGAAAAGCTCCTGTAAAGTCAAATTAATTATGAGTCCAACAGATTAATAACATGAATATTAACAAAAAAGTGCAAATTAACAAAATACAATGTGAAAGAAGAATAAAAATTGTAGTCTTGTAAACCAGTATTAGTAAAAATGCAATTAACAAAATACATAATAACATTTAGTCAAAAAGCCAAACAGTATAATGTAGAAGAGACATAAACATATTCTAACATAAATATTAAAGTCAGAGTGAAAAATTGATAAAAAAGTAAGAAAATGGGAGTAAAAGCAGTGGTTATTTAAAGGAGCTGAAGAGAGGTATATGAGAAGGGGGTTGTGAGGGAATAGGAGAAAGAAGCTAGCCAGGAGCAATACACAGGCAGAGCCAGTTGCTATTTACATACTCTTTTAGGCTTTTTTTAAATAAAGACATGTTGGGATCATTTTGGATGTGCTTAGGAAGAATACTCCAGTACTTAGATATTTTATGGGAATTCAGGGAGTCTCCATGATAGTTGTGGGACTGGGTAACTCTTAGCATTAGCCTGTTGGAGGACATAAGGGATCTGCAGTTAGAGTTAGGTTGGATCAGGCTTGAGAGTGCAGGGCAGTTACTGGGGCTGCATATGATTTTATGGACAAAGGTCAGTTGTTTTAGTGTTAACAGGTTGGGAAGTTCCAGCCAGTTGAGCTGTTGAAGAGTGAAGCAATTGTAAGTTTTATGGGGATGATTGGTGGCAAACTAAGCTATTTTGTTATAGCAGGACTCTAGGTTATTTAGGTCAGGCTTCTGTAGGTTTGTGAAGATATTGGAACAATTGAGGAAGTCGACAGTAGGTGAGATCTAGCTGTGACTAATCTGGCTTCACATGTAAGGAACAGTTTGGCCCTATAGATGACTCCAAGTTTGGTATGGACTTTTTTAATTGTTAGGGAGATTAAAATTCAAATATCAAATTTTAGTCTATCAGCTATGGAAACTTCTAGGAGTTTGGTCTGATTTGTAGGTTCAGTCTTTGTACCATTAGAGGAATGAATAGAGAGAGGTACGGAGGTAAGCTTGGATGATTTGTTTGTGAAAGTAATTAACTTAGTCATGTTTGCGTTTAGGATGAGTTGATGGCTGTAGAGATCATTTTCAATGTCCTGGAAAGATTTTTGCATTTTCTGTTGAAGTTCTTGAGAGGAAGGGGCTGAGAAGATATGAGAGGAATCACCTGCATATTGGATGATAGTGGCACGTTGGGTGATGGAATTAAGATTGTTGGTAAATATGACAAAGAGGAGGGCCAAAGTATGGATCCTTGGGATACTTCATTGGATACTGGTAGTAGTGGAGAGATGTTGTTCTCCCATTTTGTAGCCTGTTGTCGGTTGGACAAATAGCTGTGGAATCATGTTAAGGATGATGAGTTGAGATTATAATGTGCAAGTTTATTGAGTAGTAGTTGGTGGCATACAGTGTCAAAAGCTTTTGACATATCCAGGAAAATTGTTGCGACTAGCTGTCTTTCATTTTTGAGGTGATGAATAATATCAGTAGAGGTTATTAGTGTGGTGTTTGTACTATTTTTAGGTCTTCTGAAACCGTGCTAAGAGTTGGATAGTAGATTGTTAGTGGTGAGGTGATTCATTAGATGTTGGTATATACATTTTTCATAGGTTCATAGGTGTGTACTAGGCTAATGGCTCTGGAGCCTATATAAGCCTAGCCCAGGAAGATTCCCTCATATCATGCCACCCAAAGTTAGTTCCCAGTGCTCCAGTCAAGCAAGGCTACTGAAGTGATCCCCGGGGTGTCCACTCATCAAGATTTCTTTTAAAGAGGGCCAGTGAAGTGCTCTGCTTGATGTGAATGGGAAGTTTGTTCCAGAGTATGGAAAGTCTCTGTGTTAGGAACCTGCCCCTCCAGCATGTTCTGTTTATTGTGTTAATGAGGTTTAGGTCCCTGGAGAGTGTGGCACGGAGGGATTGGGATTTCTTTAGGTGTAGCATATCTAGCAGCACTGGGTTAGACATGGCTTTGTAGGTCAAGCAGAGATTGCCTCTAAGTAGGCAATAAGAGACAGAGTATAGCTGGAGTTTTTTGAGTCTGTCCATATAGGGAATGTGTCTAAGGCCTAAGATCCTCTTAGAGAGGTATTTTTCTGTCCTTTCAAGTTGCTGATGGTGTCTAGTGAGGTACATACTAAATGAGGTGTTGTATTCTGTAATAAGTCTAATGAGGGATAAGTAGAGAGGTATTATGACCTCTTTCTTCCTGGATGAGAAACCTTTGTAATGAGATGTACCACATAGAAGGACTTTCTGACTACAGTGGCAATGTGGTTATCAAAGGAGAGGTTGCTTTCAACCTGTGTCCCCAGGTCTCTTATCACACCTTCGGTGTTTAGTGGACTACCGCCTATATGGTAGTTCATGGGCACCGAATTTTTCCTAGAGGGAATGACAACGCACTTTTTGGCATTGAGCTTAAGGCCATGGTTCTGGAACCAGCCATTGGTGTCAGTGAGGCCTTTTTGTAGAATGGCAACATCAGTTGGAGAATCAATAATGGCTCCCAGTTTGCAATCATCTGCGAACTTGGTCAGACAGAGTCCCTTTGTGTTGGCTTGAACTTCAGAGAAGTAGATGACAAACATGGGAGGACCTAGGGCCAATCCTTGTGGGACACCACTTGTAACTGGTCGGTAGTCAGATTTTTTGTCCGCTACTTTCACAGTGTGGGTTCTATCAGTGGGCCAGTTGGCAACCCATTTTATGACATAGGGGTCTAGGCCTAGTTTAGTGAGTCTATCTATGATTCCTGAGTGAGGGATGGTGTCACAGGCCTTGGCAAGATCTAGGTAGGCTGTGTCAACTACCTTGCCCTCATCCACAGCTCTAGTGACAGACTCGAAGAAGTCTATCAGGTTGAGATTGCAACAAACCCAAACTGTGTGGGGTCCAAAGTTTGGAGTTTCCCTATGTCCTTATTTATAAGGTCCATGATGATGAGCTCTATAGCCTTACATATCAGACTCATCAGACTAATGGGGTAGTAGTTCACAGGGTCTGTAGTCGCTCCCCCTTTGTGGAGTGGGATGACCGTAGCAGTGCACCATTTGGTAGGAACAAAGCCTGATATGAGGCTGTGACTGAACAGAGTACTGTGATGCCAGTTCACTTTTAAATTCATATAGAACACAGCCAGGGATATTATCAGGTCCCATGGAAGCTGTATTCTTGGTTTTGGACAGTGCAGTTTTTACCTGTGTAGCTGTGATAATAGGGACTTGGCATTCTTCAGGTATTGTGATAGGCCCTTTAGTGGGTGAAAGGGGGGTGAAGTTTGCCGTGAATCTGTCGGCCAATATGTTGGCAATATCAGTTGGTTCTGTATATGTATTCCTATTGTGCTGTAACTCAGAGCAAATCTGGGTATTGCCATGTAGATTCTTGACATAACTATAGAATTCCTTGTGGTTGTGTTTAGAATCTGCAGAAATGTTGTTTTTGTAGCTAGCTTTAGAGGATTTTATAATGGAGCTCAGTTTTCTGCTGAGGATAACAAGGGAGTTTTTTTCCAGTCTTGGGAATTCACCCTTTTCTGCAACAGTTTTTTTTCCTTCTGTTGTAGAGTTTGTTTATGGTGGGAGACCACCAGATTGGCTTCCTTTTTTTTGGAGGAGAGCGTCTTGGTTCTGTTTGTTATGGCCCGTTCCATGCACTTGTGTATGTGCTCAAACAATGCATTGATGTATGATTCAGCAGTCATGCACCTATTTTCCATTTGCATGGGTGTCGTGAAGTTAGCGACCTCCTACTTTTCACTCATCACTAAGAATTTGGCTATGGGAGAGAAGATGACAATGGATTGGCAATTTGAAATATCTCTAGAGGGGCTACCCTTGTGCAGGGGTATGATATGAGAGATTTTCCAGAGGTGAGGCACATACTGTTCAGAGAAAATGCGGTTGATTAGGATGGATATGGGGTAAGCAATGGATGGAGCAGCTACTTTTAGAAATTTGTTCGGTAGCTGATCAGCAGGAAGGCAGCAGGGTTTTAGTTTACTTAGGAGTTTTTTTATGTAGGTGGTTTGAATAGGTTTAAAGGAGAAACAGTTTGTGTTGTCATTGGTGTGGGAAGGGATTGTGAGTGGTAGGTTTTGTTTGCTAGGAGTGAGGTGAGGGAGTTTATAAATAAATACAAATCAAGTGGGAGTTGAACTGTGAGGCTAGGGGCTCATAGTTATTAGCTGTGGAGGGACATGGGCTGAAGGCTTTGCCAGGGTTTAGGAGGTGGTTGATATTTTGCCAGAACTTTTGTGGGTTGTAGAAGTGATTTTGCTGGCAGGTGAAAACGTATTTTTTTTTATCATTGATGACATTTTTCTTAGTTTGCTTTCTTAATTGCCTATATAAGGTGAATTATTTGTTCTATTTGGTAGTATGGTATAGTGTCCAGGCTTTATGCCTATGTTTAATTAGGAGTTAGTATCATTTGATGACCATACTAATTGGTTGGATTTATGGCATATTTTCCTGGTAGGGGCAAGCTTATTTAAGATGTCAAAGAAATTGCTGTTGAAGTATTTCACTGAACGGTCTATATGTAGGTTTTTTAATGGAAACTAATCACAACATTGAAGAAACAGATTAAAAGCATCATGGGGGAAGTTTTTCTTTCTACAGATGTATTTAAAGGACATGCAGGTCTGGGTTTGAATTATTTTCCTGACTAGAAATGTAGGGGGAAGTTCACATAAAGTGACTGGTAGACAGCCAGCTTGGTACCCCAGGTTTGGCTTGTTGGTTAATATCCAGTCAAGTAATGACTGTCTTTTCATATGCTTACCAGTGTAAGTGGGACAGCTTATAGTTTTGGTGAAACTGTATAGATTAATAAAGTTGGTAGGGCTGTTAGAGGAACAGGAGAACCAGTCAAGGTTGAAGTCTCCTAGGATAATACTTTCCTGGCTAAAAGAGGAACCGGGCCAAGACAGGAGGAATTCTATGCAGGAAAGGTTATTGCCTGGGGCAGGTAGGTGGCTATGATTAAAATGGATTAGTGAGGATTAATATGTAGTTGTGCAATTAGTATTTCAGCATTGGGGATGTCTGGGGAAGTACCAGTTAGTTTTTCTATTTTAAGAATATCTTTAAACATAATTGCCACATCCTCACCACATTTATTTAGTCTGTCTTGTCTTATAATATTGTAACCATTAGTTGTGATTTTAGAGTTTTTGATGTGGGGCTTTAACCAGGTTTCAGTTATGATGGCTATGTCTGGGGAGCAGGTGGCCAAGGTTGCATGGAATTCAATGATTTTGTTTACAAAGCTTCTAAAATTGAAATTGATTATTAGAAAATCTGAGTTAGTGGTTATTAGTAGTGGGCTATGTAGAGGTGTATGAGTGAGATTTTGGTTAGTAGGAGAAGTGGAGTCGGGGGGAGTTTCACTTTTGATGGAAGTCATGGTCGGGGCCTGGGTTGGGATGGGTATCAGACTGGAGTTTCATATGTGTTAAGGAGTACATTACAAGGGTTTTAAGTCTGCTATTAGTCAGTTATACCTGTACAAGGACAGCCTAGAGGTGGTGGAGAGTATATGCTTGAAAGGGAGGAGAATAGTGTTGTGGCTGTAATATAGATGAGGGCTGATATGACTGTAAAGTTTAATTTGATGCTGAAGAGAGGTGTGTGTGAGTGGTGGGGAGGGGAAGTGTTTAATGCTGTGAGCATGGAAGTCTGTGGCAATGTAGGTTACGTAAAGAAAGCATAAAAGAATTGTGTGGAAGTGCAAAGAGTGGAATACACCCATAGTGGAAGGTGATGAGTGAAAAGTAGGAGCTAGAGCAGAGTAATTAGGTGAGTGGAGCTGTGGTTTGGTGATGTTTATAAAGGTGTGAAGATAGCACTGATTGGGAGATAGTGAGTTTAAGTCTACTGTTGTTAGAAGGGAGTTGGAAGATGAGTAATGATTGGGAAAGAGTGGGTATAAGGTTATTATTGTGGATGAGTGTGGAACAAATGAGGGAAGTTTAATGATTGGTGAAAGGTGTCTCGGGTGTGGTCAGATTATGTATAAGAGTATTGAAAGAGGGGGTGGGTAGGAATTGGGTTAGGGTAGGCGAGAGGAGTGAGCCTTAGTGAAGCAAGGGCAAATGGAGCCGGTTAAGCCCATCCTCTAGAGGAGCATCTGTAACTAAAGAAACAATCACTAGATGCAGTAACAATTAAGGTAAGAAAGATGTGCCCAGAGTTCAAGGAAATAATGGAAGAAGTGGTCTGTAAAAAGGGTAAAATTAGCTATCTCATTTGTAACACTGTAAGCAAGGCAGTGTCAAAGGATTCATAACAAAAGGCAGTCAGGAGAAAATGGCCAGTAGTAAAGAGGAGTGGCCACAGTGGTAAAAACCCATGGGAAAACAGCAGTCTGTAAAATTTAGTACAAGGAGTCTTTAATATATTATAAGGGGCTTTAATTAACAGTCACAACTACAGTGCAGCACAATGAAGTTAAGAGGGATAATGGGAAAGAAGGATAGAAGGAAGAGGAGGACAGGATAAAGAGAGGAGTTAGGAAGGCAAGGGTTCTCTCTATGAGCATCGCCAGCAGGGTGATCACCACTGAGTAACAGAGTAGAGATCGTGCAGCTAACAATTGAGGCAAGCAATCTACATGCACTTGTTAAGGCAGAGCTTTTAATAGTGTCTTGTGTGCATGAAACGACCCAGAAGCCGGGGGATAAAGACGTTTTCTTGGTGTGAAACACCAAGGAAAGCTTTTCTTTTAATTGGGATGTACTTGTTAAGGTAGAGCTTTTAATAGTGTCCTGTGTGCATAGAACAACCCAGATGACAGGGGGCAAGGATGTTTTCTTGGAGTGAAACAGCAGGGAAAACTTTTCTTTTGGTTGGGCTTGGCGAGACATCGGGTTGACAATTACCTAGAGTCATGCCAGACAGTCAAATAAAGGTAAAACAATGTCTGCTACTCCCATACATCTGAAGGTTAATCATGAACTACTCATTATATTCATCTCTTACTCTGGTCATGCTTCCTAAAACATCATATTCCAAAAGGATTTATAAGTGAATGAATGAACAATTTTATGTGTCCCAAGAACTGCAGAAAGACAGGTAACCCAGAGACCGAACAAAATAGTAAAATAATGTTCCTATTCCCTTTCAGGGAAGATGGTGTAATCACCAGTATAAACCAGAATGACATCTTTAAAAGTGTGACATATTCTTGATGTTAAGGTCACGGACATTCCCACTACATCACCAGATATATTTTGTCATGAATCCATAGACAAGAAAGACAATGCTCTATATATTATGGACTCTCATGGAATGGCCTATATGTGCCAATTCTGATTTACATTTTTTTTGGGCGGCAGTGTTTAGACTTCCTGCATTGTCTTGCTGTCAACCCTGGAGGGATCAAGCATTTTCAAAGTCATAAGGTCATGCTCATACTGTGAGGCCTACTATGATATCAGCATGGTCTGTTGCTTTGTTAGAAAGGCTAGTATATCTTTAAAGTCCTTTCTTATGCTGTAAAAGAGTGATTCATTTTGGAAGTCTACTTACTTTGGAAGTAACAAGTGTGGCTGGGAGTTAGCTTTCAGATCATGTACTGAGATTAATATGGACTAGAAGTATTTCAGGACATGAAGGAGGGGCATGCCTACCCTAAACACTGAAAAGATCTCAGCATGTTATTGGTCATCCCTGTGAAAATAAAATGAGAGCAGAGTAACATAAAGATGTAAACAAGCAGAGGTGGCAAAATTATGAGTCAGAATTACTCATGTCTGTGTCCACACAATGGCGATGGTTATATCCAGCCACAATGAGGATATAAATGAAAATATGTGAATTGTCTAGATAGTGATTGTAAGAGAAACATAACATAAATGTGACACCCATGCACTGGCCCAGTAAGCAAGGGCCCTCAATACTCACCACTAACACCTGTGATGGACATGCACATTGGGAGGATCACAAGTACACACACAGTAAAGTACAATTTCCCTTACGAGCACACAGAGATTACAGTCAGTCTGGGGCTAGTTTCTCCATTTTTCGCCAGATCCCCAATAAGACACCGCACTGGCACAGCTATAGAGTGGAGTCCTCAGCCAGAGTTGCAAGTGAAGTCCTCTGGGCATTCCCTCTGCCCAACCAGTGCTTTGTGTCCCTGCCCAAGTAGGTGACACACACACACACACACACACACACACACACACACACACACACACACACACACACACACACACACACACACACACACACACACACACTTTTAGATATGATTTATATACAAGCACACAGACACTTCTGGGGAAGGCTGGCAAAGGTTCACTAGGTATGCTCCTTCTGATCAGGCTATAAGGTAGTAATCCACTCTCACCAGAACCCCTACTTATCAGCTACTATAAGGCCCTTCCCAAAGGGTGACCAATTTCATTGTGTAATAATACTGTTATCCAATTAGTAAGTGTGACCAGAACTTTTAAGGCTATTGGAGTAGCTTAATACAGTATCACTGAATATATACAAGTACACTAGAGCATAAGTTATCTCTGCACAAAACAGCCACAGTTGAAAGGTTTAAAAATATGTAATAATAAATAATAAAAACACAAGACAAATCTTCTCAATTCAACACAGTACTAGTCAGAGTTCAGACACAGGAACTTTAAAACAATACTGTTGTATAGTCTGACATAAATATAAGAAAACAGCTAGTCTAATCTTGCTATTTTCTATCTATTTCTAAGAGAAATACTAAAGTGTGTGACAATACACGAATGGAATCCACCACAATGGATATAACGACTGCGTAACAAAATTTTAATCACAACACATTTATTGTAATAAAAGAAAGAACAGATGAGCGCTTTCGCAAACAAACAAGTACGCTTCTTCAGATCTAACACACTTTGTTTAAAACAACCTTATATACCAAAATTCTTATATTCCAATAAAACAATTATTCAATCATCCAATTAACTATTCTGAATGCATTTTCTTAATAGGCGTTCTTTTTGCAGACTAGTACCTCTACGCCCATATGTAATAAAACATCCTGAATAAATGAACATCCTATATTATTACTAAATAAAAATGTATATAACTAGATTTCCAATATATTATCATAATATATAATAATATTATACTTTTGTCTAAAAACTTAATTTACTTATATTAAATAACACAAAAACATATACTAACTGATTAAGGCCAGATCAATTTATATCTATTAAGCCTATATTGGAAGCACGCAGCAATAAATGATTTTATAATATATATGGTTTATTCATTTATTTATTTATATATGTCTATATATATGTATGTATACACATGGATATTTAACATATTTGTTTGTTTTTATATATATTTTTATATATATTTCTATACACTTCTGTGTTCTATATATAGTTAGTATATGTTTTTGTGTTATTTAATATATGTAAATTAAGTTTTTAGACAAAAGTATAATATTATTATATATTATGATAATAGATTGGAAATCTAGTTATATACTTTTTTATTTAGTAATAATATAGGATGTTCATTTATTCAGGATGTTTTATTACATATGGGCGTAGAGGTACTAGTCTGCAAAAAGAACGCCTATTAAGAAAATGCATTCAGAGTAGTTAATTGAATTATTGAATAATTGTTTTATTGGAATGTAAGAATTTTGGTATATAAGGTTGTTTTAAACAAAGTGTGTTAGATCTGAAGAAGCGTACTTGTTTATACGCGAAAGCGCTCATCTGTTCTTTCTTTTATTACAATAAATGTGTTGTGATTAAAATTTTGTTACGCAGTCGTTATATCCATCATGGTGGATTCCATTCGTGTATTGTCACACAATTTGCTACTGGCTTTGGGTTGATGAGTGGATCTTTGGATTTTTAGCGGTATCTATTTTTCTTTCCAGAAATACTAAAGTCTAAGATCCTACTTACATGCAGAGCAAGAAAGTGCTGATGATTTTGTCAGTTCTGAAGACAAAAGCAAAACATGCCATCTTGTTGTCTGTGAGATCTCTTAAACTGATAATACATCACTTCTGACTCATTTTAGATTACATCATTTTTGACATTTCTCTGGTTCCAAGGCTACCAGAAACTCTAAATTTACATTTCTTCATAAGATTGCACCTGGTCAGGAAGCCACAGCAATAAAATACATTATACATGTAAAGCCATGCAATTAACTCTAGTCTCAAAACAACAGAAGGGATTCCTTCATCCAGACATCCTGTTTCCAAGCTTTGAGATCAAACAGTCATACAATGCTTTACTTTATCAGCTTTCTTCCAGCAGGGTGCACTGTGGTTACATTTTTGAAGTTCAGAACATACAACACAGTTTTTCTTACATTGAGTTTTCTTACATTTGTAAAACAGCCTGTGGATTATATTAATATTTAAAATGACATAGAATTATCTACAAAATTCTATCTAGCTGGGCTGGCAGCCTTTAAGTTTTTTACCCCCCCCCCACTGAGAACTCAAGCTAGTTTTTCAAGTGACCCTTGAGAAATGTTGCTTGACAGAGTTAGGTCTATCTGAGGATACCTTACCCCATTCCCTGTCTTGAGAGCCCATCTGCATTCGCCTTGCTAATCCCACTGTGGTGCTGCACTGACATATCATATGCTTGCAACCCTAGACTCCATTTTAGCAACTTGGCATTCTGCTGGCTGGCTCAGTGGAACCATGTTAGGGGATTGTGATCTGTAACTACAGTGAATTTCCTTCCATACAGATAAGGTTGACATTTCTGTAGTGCTCACATTATGGCTGGACATTGCTTTTCTACAGCTGCATAGCATTCCTCCCTGGGTTGGAACCCACAACTGAGATAAACCACTGGGTGCTCTTCTCCCTCTGCAGAAATATTTCTAAGTGCAGCCCCCACCCCATGGTTCAAAGCATCCACCTGCACATCCAATTCTTTGCTGTATTCTGGACTGGCTAACACAGGGGGTCCTCCCAAGGCTTCTTTAAGCTTCTGGAATGCCTGCTTACATGCTGTGGTCCACACTACCTTATCTGGCCTGTTTTTCCTTGTCAGCACTGTGAGGGTAGTAGCTATGGTACTGTAACAGGGGATGAACTTTCTATAGTACCCTGCTGTCTCTAATAATGCCTTCACCTGCTTTTTTGTAACAGGTGCAGGCTATGCCTGAATGGCTTCCACTTTGGCAGGTTCTGACCTCATCTTACCACTCCCCACTCTATGTCCCAGAAAGGGTACCTCTGCCATACCCACCTGACATTTGATCAGCTTAATGGTCAACCCTGCCCTCTGTAGTCTGCCCAGCACTTCCCTGACATGCTGAAGCTGCTCTTACCGGGAATGCCTGTAGATGGCAATATCATCTAGTTAAGCAAGGGAAACCCCTCCTGCTCCTGCTAGGATATGCTCTACCAGCCTTTGGAAAGTTGCTGGGGCATTCTCATCCCAAAGGGCATCTGTGTGAACTCATACAAGCCAAAAGGGTTCACAAAGGCTGACCTCTATCTAGCACTGGGAGTCAAGGGCACCTGCCAGTAACCCTTGGTAAGATCAATGTAGTAAGATACTTAGCCCCACCCAGCTGCTCTAGGGCCTCATCTGTCCTAGGAATGGAGTAAGCATCTGACTCTGTGAGACTATTTAATTTCTTGTAGTCCACACAGAACCTGATGCTGCCATCCTTCTTTGGCTCCAGCACCACTGGGGAGGCCCAGGGACTGTTGGCCTCTTGAATTACCCCTAGTTCCAACATTTCCTGTATCTCCTCACTCAGAGTCTGTTTGACTCTCTCAGGCACCCTGTAAGGGGCCTGCCTAATAGGCCATTGGGGTCCTGTATCCACCAGGTGCTGCACCAGGTGGGTGCACCCTGGTTTCCCAGTGAAGATGTCCCCAAACACCTGTAGCATTGCTTGGATTTCTCGAACCTGGGTAGGGGATAGCTGATGGGACATTGCTACCCCTTCTACTAAGGTGTCAGTCCGAGCCTCACTGAGAAGATCAGTCACCAGATCTCCAGCTGACTCATCCTGCAATCCACTGCAAATATTCAGCACAAGGCCTCCCTGTCATGGTAAGGTTTCATCATGTTAACATGGTACAATTTGTGCTCCTGCCTCCTGCCTAGCAGTTCCACCATGTAGTTAACATCACTTACCTTTCTTACCACCTTGTAGTGAACCTCCCAAGCTGTTTGCAGCTTGTTGTCTGACAGGAATGAGAACCATTACCTGCTGCTCTACAGCATACTTTCTAGCTCGAGCATTCCCGTCATACCATACATTTTTCTGTTGTTGGGCTTCTGCCAGATTCTCCTGGGCCAAGCCCATGAGTTCCCTGAGACTTGTCCTGAGGATTAGGACATATGCCACAACAGAGTCCTTGTGAGATTCACACTCACCTTCCCACTCATTTCAAATTAAATCTAGAGCCCCCCCTCACCCTATGCCAATACATCAACTCAAAGGTTGAAAAACCTGTGGATTCCTGGGGAACCTTTCTGTAAGCAAACAACAGATGGGGCAAATATTTATCCCACTCCCTCTTGAACTGGTCTGCAAATGTCCGTAGCATGGACTTGAGTGTAGAATTTAACCTCTCAACAAGACCATTAGTCTGGGGGTGGTAGGGGTGATATTCAGATGCTTCACTCCACAAAACTTCAACAGACAAGCCAGCAAGTCTGACATGAAATTGGCACATCTGTCAGTCAGCATTTCTTTTGGAAACCTCCCCTGCTGGAAATCTCTAACAATGCATTTGCCACCTTTTCTGCCTCAATGGAGGACAATGCCACTGCCTCAGGGTATCTTGTAGGATAATCTACTATCACTGGGATATAGTTTTTCCTGTGGAACTTAGGGTACTCAAAGGCCCCACGATATCCATAGCTACCCTCTGAAATGGCTCCTCAATCACAGACAAAGGCAACAAAGGAGCTCTCACCTTGTCTCTTGCCTTGCTATCTTTTGGCATTGCTCACCAGTCCTGCAGTACCCTGTTACATATCTGGAAATTCCAGGCCAATAGAAGTTCTGCATAATAAGCCTCTTTGTACATTTTATGCCCATATGAGCTGAAAAGGGAATATCATGGGCTATGGCTTGAAGTACCAGATGGTAGGCTCAAGGTACTACCAACTGATGTATTCTCTCACCTTCTAGCCCTCCCTAAGGGGTCCACTCTCAATACAGTAACCCTTTGTCCCAGTATACAGATTCCCCCTTCCCTTGAGAATCAGGTGCCTCTCTAGCTACCTGCCTCAGGCCTTGCAATGTAGGGTCTGAGAGCTGAACATGTCTCAACTTTCTTTTTGTAACCCTTCCCAGCTCTGCTTCCACTGGAAGTCTGGTATCCTCTGACAGCGGTGCCTCACTGTCAGCCTGGGTATTACTACTCACCTCTACCTATGCAGTCACTCTGACCAAGGGACCATCAGTACCCACAAGCAGCTGTGGCTCACCTTCAGTCTCAATGCTACAGGGCAGCTTCCTCCCTGAAGTAACCACCTCACTAGTCCTGGCTGGAAGTTTGCGGTCTGTCTGGGTCTTCCATAGGCTAACGGACCCACTTGCTTGTCTCCAAGCCTGACTGTGTGTAACTGCATGAGCACATGGTACTGCATTATCAAAATCATTCCCTATTAGAACATCTGCAGGGGTATCCTCTAACACACCTACTTGCTAGCTTCCTTTTCCACCATCCCAGTCAAGGTGAACCCTAGCCAAAGGTATTTGGAATGAGGTCCCTCCTGAAGCTCTGACTGGAGTAGACTGCCCAGGCAAGTAGTACTCCTCTGTAACCATTGCATGTTTCACAATGGTTATGTCAGAGGCTGTGTCTCTCTTAGCAATGGCTTCTTTGCCATTCACTATGACAGGATATAAACTCTTATGGTAGTTTGGTACCCTTGTTTTCTCAAGACAACCTACTGTTGGCATTTTGTCTTTCCCAATTAATGGCTCCCACACCTTTTGTTTCCCACCTTGCCTCTGTGGACATCTATATGCCACATGACCCCACTTGTTGCATTCAAAACATTTAACCCTAGGTCCTGGACGTGTACCTGGACTAGTTGCTTCCCCTACTACTGCCAGATTCTGTTGGGGCAGTCTGGGCTGCCCACCATGGGTTCCTTTAGACCCATGAGCAGCACTGGGTGTCTCTTTCCAATGCAGAGATGCCCTGCTTGCTAGGTATAGGTCTCCCTTCTTCCTCAACTCATCTACAGTAGCACATTGTCTATTAGCTAACCAGATCCTCATGTCCTCCAGCAAAGTGCTAAGGGTTTGTTTGCTCACCAAAAGGTCTGTCAGCCCTTCAAAAGTGGTGACCTGACATTCACTCACCCACCTATGAAAATAAGTGCTTAGATTGGCAACATAGTCACACACTCTTTCATCTGCCTTGCGTCTATGCCCATGAAACTTTTTCCTATAAGATTCAGGTGTTAGCTTAAAAAATGTTAACAAACAATTCTTTACAGCATTATAGTTAAAACAGTCAATGTCAGATAATTTTGAAAGTACATTTACAGCTTTACCATGGAGTAAGAGGGTCAGGAACTGTATCAGAGCCTTTGGTCAGCATCATACTGTTTACATACCCTCTCAAACATATGAATGAAACTATCAAAATGATCCCCTCTGTAAACCGTGGAAGAAATTTACTGACCTTTTGTGCTTCTGGGGTCCAGTTACTCCCATCCCCATTACCTCCATGACTCCGGCGAACAGTCAGCATTTCCCTTTTCATGCTTCCTCTGCTCTCCTTCTCCTCAGCTTCCATTTCCAAATGGCTGGCCTCCAACTCAACTCTCTTTAGCTCCAGATGGATTTTTAAGTCCTCTGCAGGAAGGTTAAGCTGCCTATTCCCTGACTGTGGTACATCTCCATGGTCAATCTGATTGTCCTCCTGGTTGCTATTTCCTGATGCAGCTGGGATCAAATCTGCTATTATATTTGCCTTAGTCAGGTTTCCATGCACCAGTCCCTTAGCCTGGCACATCTCAGCCAACTGGTTCCTTGTCAGCTTGCCATACTCCTCTGCTGACATGCTTACCTGCTCTCCCTGACTAACTAAGCTAACAAAAGAAATAAAACAATTGTGATTTGAACTCTGAATATTCACTGTGTGGCTGATTTATAATACAATAACACCTTCAGTGATCACTGTACACGAGCTACAGGAATTCACTATCCACATCACTATAAGCCAATTAGTATGTGATGTGGCTAACTCACCACTATCAAACAATTAATATTTGATGTGGATATCCCGCCACAGCCAAACAATTAATATGTGACGCACATGCACTGGCCCAGTAATCAAGAAGCCTCAATCCTCACCACTAACACCATTGCTGGGCATGCACATTGGGAGGATAACAAGTACACACACAGTAAATACAATTTTCCTTAAGAGCACACAGAGATCACAGTCAGTCTGGGGTTGGCTTCTCCCTTTCTCTCCAGATCTCCAATAAGTCTCCCCACTGGCACAGCTATAGAGTGGAGTCCTTAGCCAGTGATCCAAGCTAAGTCTTTCCAGCACTCCTGTTGTCCAACCAGTGCTTCATGTTTCTGCTCAAGTAGCTGACACACACACACACACACACACACACACACACACACACACACACACACACACACATTGAGATATGATTTATATACAAACATACAGACACTCCTGGGGAAGGCTGGCACAGGTTCACAAGGTATACCCTTTCTGCCCAGGCTATAAGGTAGTAATCCACTGCCACCAAACTCCCTACTTATCAGCTACTATAAGGCCCTTCCCATACGGGTCGGTGACCAATCTCGCTGTGTAATAATATGTTATCCAATTACTAAGTGTGACCAGATCTTTTAAGGATAATGAGTGGCTTAGTACAGTATCACTAAATACATGCAAGTACTCTAGAGCTTAAATTATCTCTACACAAAACAGCCACAGTTGAAAAGTTTAAAAATATGTAATAATAAATAATAAAAACACAATACAAATCATCTCAATTCAACACAGTACTAGTCAAGAGTTCAGACCCAGAAACTTTAAAACAATACTGTAGGATAGTCTGAAATAAATATAGAAAACAGCTAGTCTATTCTTACTATTTTTTATCTATTTCTAAGAGAAATGCTAAAGGTAAGATCCTACTTACATACAGCGCAAGCAAGTGGTGGTGATGTCAGTTCTGAAGACAAATGCAAAAATGCTGTCGCTTTCTCTCTGAGATTTCTTAAATTGATAATACATCACTGCTGACTCATTTTAGATTACATAATTCTTTACAATTCTCTGGTTCCCAGGCTACCAGAAACTATAAATTTAGATTTCTTAGTAGCTTACACCTGGTCAGGAAGCCACAGCAATAAAAGACATTATACATGTAATACCTTGCAATTAACTCTGGTCTCAAAACAATAGAAGGAATTCCTTCATCCAGACATCCTGTCTCCGAGCTTTGAGATCAAACAGTCATGAAATGCTTTACTGTATCAGCTTTCTTCCAGCAGGGTGCACTGTGGTTACATTTTTGAAGTTCAGAACATATAATACATTTTTTTCTTTAATTTAGTTTTCTTACATTTGTAAAACAGCCTGTTGGTTATATTAATATGTACAATGACATAGAATTATCCACAATATTCTATCTAGCTGAGCTGACAGCCTTTCAGTTTTTCACAATAAACAATAAAATGTCACCTCTCTAATGCTGCATCCTAATTAATATTTTTCTGTGATTTCATTCTAAAACAGTGTGTATAAGTTTTTCTGAATAACTGCATCATATCATAAGGAATAGAAAAACAATAATGTTATAAATATTTTCAGAAGTTAGAAATATTGATTTTTTTAATGAAATGTTAGAATGATTACATTAGAAAAACAGTTTTTGTTCCTCTGTAGAATTTCAAAAATATTTGCTTATTTTGCAGGAAAAACTTAGTTATCTCATAAATAAATACTGTAGTAAATATTACACAGATACGTCTTCTTGAATATTGAACTGCTGCTTCAGTAATCTTTAAAAGTTATTTTAAACTCAGTAAAGTTATGTTATTTATATTAAAATTATGCAGTTTAAGTAACGCAGAATTTGCAGATACTTTTAATTGTAATTTAGAAGAGAGATGAGTTTGGAAGCAATGATCCTAGTGCAGCCATGGATTTTAAAGTGACTTTTAATCTCATGCATTTGACTGACAGCATATTTGTAATAATGCATCTGAACACCAAAAACGCAGTTATGTTCTATAGGTGAAAGGTGACAATATTTCATTTCATCCAGCCATTTGTCCTTGAACAGTCCAGTATCACTTTTTGAAAGCACTCATACTGCAGTGATGCAAACATCAGGAAAATTTAAATCAATCAACATGGTCTTCAAGGACATGCTTCATTCATTAAAATCACTCACTCTATCAAATGGCTTGCAAGTTCAGTACTGTTATAGCATACTTGGTATTTTTGGTTCTTGCAAGGATTTTCTGCTTTTCATAATTAAATAACTCACAAGGTAATATGTGACAGAGGGCTTAATTTACAGCTCAAAAGAGTCATTAACCAGTATTATTTAAACAAAATCAATATAATAGTGACTGCATCAAACCGCAGACAATTCCAGCTTTAAGAAAATAGCCTTGAATATGTTATCATGCAACTAAATGACAAAACATTGCATTACATCTACTTTTTTCTTTAAAATAGCAACATACTTGGTTTACTTAATATTTTACTGCTTCTATTTAAGCACATTTTAAGCATATTATAAAATTATTATTTTGTTAAAATGCAGCAAATTTATATTTGGCAAACAAAGTCTAAGGAGTTTTATCTGGCCCTTCTAATTCATTGGCATATTCAGATCTACTCATTTAGTGACTCTTTCCATCACAGTCATGCCTGCTTCTCAGTGCTGATTAATCCCTATGTTATTTTACAGATAAAGTACTACAGAATGTTAAAGAAAAAATATTTTATTTTTTATATACCCCAGGATTCACGAAGCCTCCGTGTAAGAGTTATAACTCTTACACGGAGGCTGCAGTTAAACGGAGTGATGTCAGCATGCTCTGCATATTCATGAGAGCATGCTGAATCACACCTAAGTCGAACACGGTCCGTGTAAGACAGTAGGGGGCGTGTCCGTAGGCTGAGCCCTGTAAGCGGACACGCCCCCAGAAGTGTAAAAGTGCCCAAAGTAGACACCCACAACAGAGTCCACGGAAATGTGAATAAACACAACACAACACATGCCCCTACAGACTATTAAACATAAAACAATCTAAATGAACATGTCATATTTTTTTTAAATTGTAAAGATGTTTAACCGTGAGTGCGCTCATTTCTTGTGGCGTGCCGTAGCGCAGCTACAGTTAGCAGTCAATGGGAAAGCATATAAGAACTAAATATGCAAAATAAGCCAGGAAGCAATAGCGTAGTGGTAGAGATGCCGGATGCAGAGCAGGCATTCATGGTTCGAGCCCCCACAACACAAATTTTTTTTGCAAAATAAGCAGGAAACAAGTCCCTGACACATATGTACACATAAAACCAGAATATATGTAAAATGCAATGAAATATCCCATTTATATTGAATAAATGTGAGCTAAGAAATGAATATAAACTGCCAGATGTGCCCATAGCTGAGCTACAGTACAACAGAGTGAGTGTATGTGCCCGTAGATAAGCATTGGTCCAACTGGTGCAAACTGAGTGCCCGTAGCTGAGCAGTGGTTTACCATGCTAAATATATGTGCTCCTAACTGAGCTGAGCGGAATATGCGTGCCGATAGCCAAATGAGGCTTAAACCAGCGTACCCCGTTTGCGCGGAGCTGCGCACCGCGCAAACAAGCTAAGCGACGGGCAACGGTGAGCAAGCCGTATCCAAACTGCCTTTACACAGACACACCCCTCAACATGTCTAGACAGTCATGAAAAATAAAAAGCAGTGGCCAGGTTCGAACCCAGGATACTATACACCATAGTCAAGGTACAGAACCAAATGACACTGTTCCCACTCGTAGATAGTAACACCAGCACTGCGACACTACAAACTTCTTCTTTGACCTTATTTTTCAAAAGACTTTTTATTGAATACAATTAAAAACCATTCGGTTAAGCGCTTTCATCAATTCAGACTTCATCAGAAGTTTTTAAGTTATGGTGTTTAAATATTTTATACAAAACATATTTATGTAAAGCACTAGCACTTTAAGACATTAATGGAGACCATCATGTGATTGAAGAAGAAAGTATAAATTAATAGTTTTAACCTAATAGCACTGTTCTGATGAAGTCTGAATTGATGAAAGCGCTTAACCGAATGGTTTTTAATTGTATTCAATAAAAAGTCTTTTTAAAATAAGGTCAAAGAAGAAGTTTGTAATTGTCGCAGTGCTGGTGTTACTATCTACGAGTGGAAACAGAGTCATTTATTTCTTTTTCTTACTTGTTGGACTGTTTCTACATTTCGTTTTACAAGGTACAGAACCATTAAGCCATGACAGCAGTACCTAGAAATGCAATAATAGCTCATATATAGGAATGAATACAAACTACAGCATGACAATGCAGGTTTACTGAAGTTGATACAATTCCAAACTGGCCAATCACAGATATGTGTGGGAAAAACGGACTATATAAGCCCCATAGGCGGGAATACATAGCATAAACGATTGTAGAACAGACCTGCAGGCAGAATGTCAGGTGTAGGTGAGGGTAGTCGCTTTCGAGCGCAGAGGTGGGGTGTTGAGGAGTCCAGGTACATGGCCTGGCTCCTAGTCCAAACCATGAGGCCCAACTCATGCAGGGCCAGGTCCTCTGGGGAGCGTACAGGGCTGAGGCGTGGGACCAGTTGGCTCATGAACTCACCAGTGCCACAGGAATTCCAAGGACAGGTGAGCAGGTCCGTCACCACCATGCGGACCTGAAGAGACGCAAGCAGGACCAACTGAACCTTTGGATCCAGGAGGCCCGGCAATCACCCAACGCCCCACCACTGAGTAAGTAACAATTAATTATGTATGTAGAAAGTTAAACTACCTGAAATTATGGAGATGTGTATTCCAATATTACTTCATTTATATTACAGCTGCAGGTGTCCGTTCTGCGAACCGCAGAGCCTATGCCGATAGGCTGATGCGGTTGCGCCACCAGGCAGGTCAATAATCCACTACTAGTAACTGTAAAGATATATAAATGTATGACAGTCAGCAAAAGAGTGCAGTGTAGCCAGGAAGGAATTAAATCTGCAAGTAACAGTGTGAAAGTGTATGCAAGTATTGCCTGATTACAACAGTTCCCAGCCTGTAAGTGTAAACTAAACATGACACTGTCCAACATATATTTTTAAGTAAAACTGCCCTGCCTGTAAGAAAATAGTACACAACCTGCAGCAGCATGTAAAGTATAGCTGCAGAAGAGGATGAAATCACATGTGTGAAATATATCCCTGTGGAAATACTGAAACATGACAGAAGTGAGACTGCTGGAAAGAACTGTAATAACTGTTGTTAAAACATGTCAATAAAGCCTAGAAGTACCAGTCTGAATAGTAACATGAAAGCAAGTGAGAGAGTGTGAGAAAGTGTCAGGAATACAGCAATACAGTAGTTATAACCCCTGAATAAACCATACTGCAGTTAGGACAGAATTAAATGCATATGAGACTCAGAACCAAACAGCAAAATCTGTTCAAAGTGTTGCTGCATGTGGAATGTGTACACCAAAATCTGGATATGTTGCACCCAGTCTGAAATATGCAAATAGGATGATTGTCTGATATACCAAACATCCACACTTGTCTACAAGTATATAAAGCAAAGGTAACAGGATGATGTATCTGAACAAAGCTTGATATGAATGTGTATGAACAGCAATAAAATGTAGATTGATGTTGCAGTAACAGTCCCATCTGCAAGGTTAAGTAGTTAACATATAGGACACTGTAGTTAGAACAGTAGTGTGTATATAACTGTAGCTATTAGAAATGTACAGCATATGTATTTGTATTTGAAGGTGTTAATATTACTTTATTTACCCCACCCTCTAACCACCTATAACCCATTCCATGTGAAAATGGTATGTGCAATTACAATTACCACCCCTGGACGTCTGTCCTGTTGGGTCATATATATTTGCATGTCTGTTGATGCATCCGCCCTGTTCATACATCCACACCTGATGGCCTGTTGCCATCAATCAACCCTGCATGTTGTTGGACTGTGTATTACTGTTCAAATTATGCATGTGTTATGCACGCTGTTCAATGGTGTGAATATCTGGGTGTTTGGTTAATGGGAATACTAATGCATGCTGTTACAACTAATTTTGAATGGTATTAAATGTCACTAACCCAAACTGTCATGACATAATACAAAACATAGAACGACAGGGAAGGCGGGTTCCAGCGGACCCTCCTCTCCCACCTTAGCTGGCAAGTGCACCTGGCACTAGTACCGAGTCCGGACCCTCCTCCGGTGGCCCTGTGCCACCTGCGGGTGGAAGTGCTGCAGGGGATGGGGCTCGCCCCCCCTCTGCAAGTGTGGCCGGAGGAGATTCACCACTCACCCTCCGTAGCGTCCGGACTGTGGTGCGTAGGGAGATTCGGGACTCTGTCCTCGAGCCCCTACGCCAGCTCGAGGCACGGGTGGCGCAACTAACGGGCATGCCCATTGCCCCACCTACACAGCCCCCAGCACAGCCCG
>NC_056737.1:547499374-547541874 GCF_019279795.1 Protopterus annectens
AAAGGGTGTTTTTTTTTTTTTTTGGGGGCCCCCCGGGGGGAACCGGGCAGAGCCTATGCCGATAGGCTGATGGGTTACCACCAGGCAGGTCAATAATCCACTACTAGTAACTGTAAAGATATATAAATGTATGACAGTCAGCAAAAGAGTGCAGTGTAGCCAGGAAGGAATTAAATCTGCAAGTAACAGTGTGAAAGTGTATGCAAGTATTGCCTGATTACAACAGTTCCCAGCCTGTAAGTGTAAACTAAACATGACACTGTCCAACATATATTTTAAGTAAAACTGCCCTGCCTGTAAGAAAATAGTACACAACCTGCAGCAGCATGTAAAGTATAGCTGCAGAAGAGGATGAAATCACATGTGTGAAATATATCCCTGTGGAAATACTGAAACATGACAGAAGTGAGACTGCTGGAAAGAACTGTAATAACTGTTGTTAAAACATGTCAATAAAGCCTAGAAGTACCAGTCTGAATAGTAACATGAAAGCAAGTGAGAGAGTGTGAGAAAGTGTCAGGAATACAGCAATACAGTAGTTATAACCCCTGAATAAACCATACTGCAGTTAGGACAGAATTAAATGCATATGAGACTCAGAACCAAACAGCAAAATCTGTTCAAAGTGTTGCTGCATGTGGAATGTACACCAAAATCTGGATATGTTGCACCCAGTCTGAAATATGCAAATAGGATGATTGTCTGATATACCAAACATCCACACTTGTCTACAAGTATATAAAGCAAAGGTAACAGGATGATGTATCTGAACAAAGCTTGATATGAATGTGTATGAACAGCAATAAAATGTAGATTGATGTTGCAGTAACAGTCCCATCTGCAAGGTTAAGTAGTTAACATATAGGACACTGTAGTTAGAACAGTAGTGTGTATATAACTGTAGCTATTAGAAATGTACAGCATATGTATTTGTATTTGAAGGTGTTAATATTACTTTATTTACCCCACCCTCTAACCACCTATAACCCATTCCATGTGAAAATGGTATGTGCAATTACAATTACCACCCCTGGACGTCTGTCCTGTTGGGTCATATATATTTGCATGTCTGTTGATGCATCCGCCCTGTTCATACATCCACACCTGATGGCCTGTTGCCATCAATCAACCCTGCATGTTGTTGGACTGTGTATTACTGTTCAAATTATGCATGTGTTATGCACGCTGTTCAATGGTGTGAATATCTGGGTGTTTGGTTAATGGGAATACTAATGCATGCTGTTACAACTAATTTTGAATGGTATTAAATGTCACTAACCCAAACTGTCATGACATAATACAAAACATAGAACGACAGGGAAGGCGGGTTCCAGCGGACCCTCCTCTCCCACCTTAGCTGGCAAGTGCACCTGGCACTAGTACCGAGTCCGGACCCTCCTCCGGTGGCCCTGTGCCACCTGCGGTGGAAGTGCTGCAGGGGATGGGGCTCCCTCTGCAAGTGTGGCCGAGGAGATTCACCACTCACCCTCCGTGGCGTCCGGACTGTGGTGCGTGGAGATTCGGGACTCTGTCCTCGAGCCCCTACGCCAGCTCGAGGCACGGTGGCGCAACTAACGGGCATGCCCATTGCCCCACCTACAGCCCCCAGCACAGCCCGTCCTGGGCAGTGAAGGAACAGTGGCAACTGCCTATGGGTGGGGATATCAGTTCCACTGTTGCCATCTGTGGGCTCATGGGCTCTGGATATCCAAACCTCCGCCCCCGTCAATTGTGTAAGTCCCCCCACACCTGTCATACACACGCCCCTGTATGCGTCTTGTTTGTCTTGTCTGTTAACCTACCCAACCTACCTCCCCAGCTGTACCGACTACCTTCACCTGACATACCACTCTCACCTGAAAAAAAAAAAAAAAGGGCACTCTGTACCCACAAAAATTACGCCCATACATAGCTGCCCATTCCGCACACATGTCTACTGGACATGGAACCTATCAATTCCAATTGGCTGTACAACAAGTATTATTGTTGTCCTGACACCTCTCTCAGGGGTGGAAGGTTTCAAATGTCACACCAAATTACATACATATGCACAGCTGTTGCTGCTGAAGAAATGGGCAGCTATGGGCCTTACCTACATCCCTCCTGCACATCCCAAGCTTGTTTCCCTACTGTCTTACCTTCTTTGTGACCCCTTTTTCACCACTTTCCTGTCTCCCCATTTTCTTTTCTTTCAAGGAAAATAGCGCGGGTGTGCGCAAGAGTAAGCATGTTTAAGTGGTTGTAATCAGGTGTGCGCTTGTGTGCGCGGAGCTAACCACCAGTGCGCATGCGTGAGCTCCACGCAAACCAGCGCTAACCCGGTTACAACTGCTTAAAAGTGCCTTAGGCACTTTGATTGACAGGTCCTTTACTCAGTTCAAAAGAAAAATAAAATCCCACTGTGAGTCCCGAACCCAGGACCTTGGCAACTATAGTCTGCATGACTTACCACTAAGCCATGGCTGTTATATAGAAACATTGTGCTAAAGTAAATATATCATGTAACAGTAGGAATGAATGTAAAGGGAATATAGATGTGTAGTACACAAAGCATGACATTTAGAATCACAAACAAAACTGGTGGATTTCCATAATAGTAGTGTGTGAACAGAAACAGCCATGCTAGTTGGAAGCTAGTAGGTAATAATGTCACCATAGCACCTTGCAAGACACACACATACTCACAGCAGGATAAGCACTGCCCATACCCCACAACCTCTTACAGGAACACATCAGGCCAAGTAATAAAATATGTGGAGCAAAGGCCCAAAACCAGGGACACATTACAAATAAAGTTACAACAAACGCAGACAGTTCAGAAAGTAACAGGGTCTACACCTTGTGGGATGTTTGGAATGGTATGCAGTCTGGAACTTGAATGTTTGTCACCATATTCTGACTTGAGCCCAGACTGACCTGCCAGATAAAGGTGTGCATGAGATATTGACCAAATTATGAGGCAGAAATGTGGACAGCCTGCAAATATTTGTACACATGACGGGTCCAACACCACCATATTTGAATAGTTAAGAACCTAGACATAGCAACAGTGAATGTCTTACAGGGATGCCCCACAGACCCCATGTGAAATGTAGAAACAGTAGGCAGAAAGGTGTAACACATGCAATGGTAACTATGGAGTCCGGAAAGTATTCACCACTCGCATGGCAGAAAAAGTGTAGTAATACATATGCTCATGCTAACCCACAGTCACAACTGCAGCATACCAGACATTTTAATGGGTGTACCCCACTGATATGTACCATTCCATGAGGCACATAACTGATGAACCTGAAAGTCTCTGTGGCCTGCTCAGCAGCATACTCAAATACCCTAATAGATGTCAAGGCCCACACCATGGCCAGACCACACTGCATGCTGTAACACCCTAGCAGATATAGTAAGCATTCCAAGGTGTGAATGTACATGGAAAATAGGAAAGCTACAGCAGCACACTACAGTCAAGACACCTAGCAGGCATACAAGTAGTGACTGTAAAGGGCAACTATTGAAGCCTTAGCAAAAGAGTGCAAGCAAAAGTGAAAGGAAACACACACACACACACACACATTAACAATAGTAGTAGTTGTAGTTGCCAGTGTACATACACAGTTAGTACAGGAAACTGGAGAAATGAATGGAGGAATGTTAATCTACAACACACCTGGAAATATGAGAGAGATACCAACCTTTACACTCACAGAACATTGTCCACAGCATAACAGCATGGTTCCTGCCCTTAACATCTGAAAGGGCTACGCCTATCTCACACACCATTTTATAGCACTGTTCTGAAATCACAGTGAGAACTGCAATCAGTACACAACTGGCTGCATGCAATTAGCAAATGCTGGCTAACAATTGGTGCAGAGGCCATCACATGGGCATATGCAGATACCTACAAAAGTATGCTGTACTCCATGTCCACGCATGCAATACTTTCATTACACCCTGAGAAGGACGTGAGAGACAGACAGAGACAGAGAGAGAGAGAGAGAGACAGAGAAAACTGCAATTAAGCAGACAGAAATGAATTGTTCAGCAACAGCTACCTGAAAGCTGACAACTGGGAAGTGGAGCAGCAGGACAGAGAACCAGACAGCAGCAGAAGCAGCTGTGACAAACACAGGTGATGTAAAGTAATACTATAAAGGTGTACATACTGTGAACCCTCCATATGTGTCATTGGTCTGTATCCATATGTATATGAAGATGTGTAAAGGGCAGGAGACATACAGCAACTATCAGTGAAGGCTGTACATACATTTGTATGTGAGAGCATCTATGTGCACATATCAATGTTGTTTGATTGTAGGTTGTAGTGCCATGTACAAATTAGGTTACACAGCTATGTATGTTTAGCAGTATGTTAGTGTGTGTATACAGTATGGTAGACAAATATGTTGATATACCTGTCTAACATATGGATATGTATGTATGTCATCATATGTATGTCTATATATATATATATATATATATATATATATATATATATATATATATATATATATATATGTATATATATATATATATATATATATATATATATATATATATATATATATATGATATGCATATATGTATACATACATAGAGAGAGAGATGTAGGAATACATAGACAGATGTCGATAGAATATTGTACCAACATATCTATGTAATGCACACGTGCAGATATAGATATATGTAGATACATATACATAGACAGACTGATCTGACTACCTACAGGTATGATTGTATATGATGACCTGCAACACAGCCTGCCCCCCATTGTCACTCACACCCCCTCTTTGCCCCCCCTCCACATCTATGGCAATATATGTACATCAATATATATATATATATGTGTATATGTATACGGACATATATATATATATATATATATATATATATATATATATATATACATATAGATATATCTATATACATATATATATATATATATATATATATATATATATAGAGAGAGAGAGAGAGAGAGAGATGTATATAAAGTCTGAGTGAGGCACATGTGTACAGATGTATTGCAACAGGTGCCTGGTGACAAAGGCATGGAGTGAACACCACTGTCAAATCCGGAGTATCATACCACATTCCAGATCACCTACACCAGTAACCACCAGATATGTGATTGGCCCACCACTGCATGTGTCAGGGGTGAGCAGGGTCAGAAATGTGTAGAATAGTGGCCCCAATGATAGTCACAGTGGCACACTATCCCTGGAATACCTGCACATGGTATGTGTCCGCAGACATGGTGAGTCAGGTATGGACATGTAGGTCGGTGTACCCCCCACACCACATAATGGATGCCATGGTATGGACCTCACATGACAGCAACAGATATGGAGAAGGACACAGTGACATGTACAACACTGTGACAACGCACTCAAACACATTACCAATGCACAGTGACTGACAACACCACAGAGTACACATATGCTACCCACATAGAGGTTACCACTCCCAGATTTACATATGGAGGTCACACCCATGACAGATGTCCAACAACCATAGTAACACCTCCCACCATCCACAACCTAAATGTCTGCTGTGTGTCGTCCGTGCCACTGCAATAGTGTGCACATGTGGAGGTAAGAGCTCCTACTCACAGATAAGACACACCCTGCAATAAACCACACAGTGTTAAGAAGCGAGATGCCCCCTGAGTACATGTCACACATACCCCTGCTGAATGTTAGTCAGATAGGTAATATGCCATATGAGTCACCCTGTGTAACTGTGTGACGGCAGCAGGTACCATCACACCACGTGTCACAATGGTCAGGGTAGCAGAACAGTACGCTGCTGTAGACACAGGGGCAATAGCATATTGTATAGTATTGTATTGTAATGTAATGTATTGTGTTGTATTGTATTGGTATGGTGAGGTGCCTCCTTCATGGAGTGGAACCTCTGCTGCTGTGTGCCAGTGTACAGGTACAGATCCTGTAGTCAGGCTTGTGTTACATAGCACTTCTATATGTGTGTTTAGCTCCTGTCAGAGGTTATGTAGCATGCAACTGGGGATACCATCAGGTCCCATCCATGTTGTGTATTCTGCTGTCCTGCGGGTGTCTCTCACCTGGACATCTGTGATGACAGGGAGGTTACAGTCAGCTGGGATAACTATGCCTTATTACAGGGGAGAGGGCAGGGTGACACCTGCACTGAACCTGTCCGCCACAATGTTGTCAATATCTGTGGTGTCAGTGAAATATGTGTTGTGTACTACCTATGGGTATAGAGGATGGCTCCTGACCAGGTTGCTAACATAACTGAAGAAGGCCTCCTGGTCATCTGTAGTGTCACTCTTGATTTCCCTCTCAACGTTGCCCATGTAGTCAGTATGATGGGAAATAGATCCTTACCAGTGCTGCTCAGACATGCCCTCCCTTCAGTGAATGATGCTCTGTCTTGCAGTAGCTTCCATCTTCTGTAATACAATCTGTCGATGGCTGGGGTCCACCAGACAGGATGCTGTCCCTTTGTGGAGAGTGTCTTGGTCATATATGGGATTGCATGATCCATGCATTCTTGGAGATGTCTGTAGAAAGCAATTGTGTAGGGGTCACCATTGTGGGTTGTATCTGCCACTGGCCCAGTGGGCTGTAAGGATACCATATCACTGTTACAAAGTGTAAAGTTTGTATCTGTAATGTTATGCACTATAGTCATCTGTGCTGGTGGTGGAGGTGGGATATGTATATCCAGGGCAATCAGTGTGTGGTCAGCCCACAGTAGTTGCCGATGTAGGCCATACTGTACTTAGATACAAACCCCCAGAGTGAGGAGGTGCTTCTGACCTGAATCGGTGTTCTGACTGCTGGTGTTTGGTAGTATGTCGTATGGAGTCTGCCAGGTACTGTTGCACAGTTGCTGGCCGAGCACTGATACCTGGCCATCTACATGTGTATCCACCAATAGACAGACAGATGCTACATATGTGAGATATGTTGTATCATAACAGTCGAGTAGCACATGTAGTATGTGTGCCAAAGTCTGCTGACATATATTGCTGATACCAGGTTATTTTCTTTCTCAGGTACATGGCCCACCCGCGGAACCCCACCTACTCCACAGCTGAGGATGAGGACATACACCAGAGCCTGGTGCGGGACTATGCAATACTCTTTTCCTGCACCAGCCAGAATCAGCAGGAGAGGGCTGCACTGTGGCAAGACCTTGTCCATCGGGTAAATGATATAGGCACGCATAATAGGACATAAGAGCAGGTACAACATCACTGCAGTGATTTAATCAGACATGTCCGTCAGCGTGCGTCAGATATCCACAGGCAACAGGTCGCCACAGGTGGTGGGGTGGCTACACATCCCCCACTCACCAGACTGGAGGGACTACTCCTGAGTGTAGTGGCTCCAGTCCACCAGCAACAACAACAGCAGCAGACATGCATCATGATGGAGGCTGGAGCCACACAGCAGCAAGACAGTGAATGTGCAGGTAATATGTCATATGTATAGTTGACTGTTGTGTACACTGGTAGTTAATGCATGTGTGAGGTGTGTCCTTGGTTTGTAGCTGTCACCATAGTATTTAATGTGCAAGTGTGATATCCTCAATATTAGCTGCTGACCTGTGAAAGGCGACTGTTGTACTCCTGACCTGTATCATACTCAGTAACAATGGCACAGTTGTGCCCACTGACATTAGTTTCTTCATGTCTGCAGGACCCTCTGGTATAACTGCAATGCAGCCTATCCATGCTGGTGAGTGTGTATTAACAATTCCTGTAATAGTGTTGATAGTAATAGTACTATTTGGCTCACTTAGTAGTGCTCTTTGTATGCATGTAGGTGTGTCTGTGTCTGTGTGTTGATATCACGCATACTGAGTACTGTACAATTGTGTGAAACTGTGTGCACGTGTGCATGTGTGCATGTGTGCACCTGTGCACCTGTGCACGTGTGCATGTGTGCATGTGTGCACCTGTGCATGTGTGCATGTGTGCATGTGTGCACCTGTGCATGTGTGCATGTGTGCATGTGTGCACCTGTGCACCCTGTGTGCATGTGTGCATGTGTGCACCTGTGCACCTGTGCATGTGTGCATGTGTGCATGTGTGCACCTGTGCATGTGTGCATGTGTGCATGTGTGCATGTGTGCACCTGTGCATGTGTGCATGTGTGCATGTGTGCATGTGTGCATGTGTGCACCTGTGCATGTGTGCATGTGTGCATGTGTGCACCTGTGCATGTGCATGTGCATGTGTGCATGTGTGCATGTGTGCATGTGTGCACCTGTGCATGTGTGCATGTGTGCATGTGTGCATGTGTGCATGTGTGCACCTGTGCATGTGTGCATCGCTGGTAATGTGTAGACATTGTAAACTGTATTTCCTGTTTCTTTCCCACAGGTTCTGTTGATGCTCTGGTGTCATGTAGCAGGGAACCTGAGTCAGGTGCCGTGGGTACTGATAATGATGACATCGGTGTAATGGCACAGGAAGGTATGCCAGGGTCCGCCATTGGTCAGCCAATTGACAGTACACTGCTGTCGACCCCATCAATGCACACAGTTATCCTGCCAATACACCCCTTGTCACCACTGTCCCTAGGTGATGGACAGCATACAGTGGGCATTGCCCAGGGTAATGTGGTATCTGTGGCACATGCCTCCCCACACAGCAGCCATGGGCATGGCCCAGAGATGGTACCACACAGACAGATGTCCAGGGGTTCTCGTGGGAGCATCCATGGGCGTACTGCCCCTGTCAGACGTGCCCACAGAGGTCTTACAACCTCAGCTATGTTTCAGACTGTCATGCAGGCACAGTCACGTATGGAACGGTACACCAGACAGGGTCTGAGGGAGCTGGCAGCATGTCGCACAGCCATGACTGACAGTATGTGTGACATTGCGGCTGCCATCCATGATTTCACCGATGTCGTAGACAGACGTTGTGGGGACATATTAGACCGGTTCCACAACTACATGTCCATGAGCCAGGGTGGTGGTGGGTGGCTGAGGCGTCAACGTGGCCGTATGCCAGCAACAGCAGCAGCTGGCAGTCGGCGCTGATGACAACAGGGCCGCGGCCGCCCCCGTAGTGCCAGCAGCAGCCCCAGCAATGCTGGGTCTGTGCTGTCATCAGACCGCCCCAGGAGACCAAGTGCACATGGCTCTGGCCAGGCCCGACAGGGATCTGTGTCCAGTCAATGAACACCTGCTTCTGATGACAGTACCCAGTCTGGGTTGGTACCGGATACGGTCCGTAGCACCCCTGCAAGGCACAGGTACCATGTCCGTGGCCAGAGACACTGATCTGTATAACCTGGCAGGTACAGTCTGTGGCTGTCCACAAACACCAGTATATGGCAGCCATGAGGTGGAACTGTGTGCATCCATACACACATGCAAATTGACAACACCTAGGGCTACCGCATACACGCACACACTGCATCAACATTGCCCCACCTTCTACTGCTGTCCCTCACCAACACACATACACATACATGTCAATTGGTGGTATGGGTGGCTGACTCAGGCATACCAAGTTCACACCCTGTGCATATGATGAAACTGTGCCACCTCCTGCAATCTGTAACAACTGTGCAGGTACAGGTTAACATGGTGCTGATGCACAGGGTGACCACATAGATGTGTAGTAATAGTATCATGTTGTTAACAGTACTATGTGCTGAATTAATTGTGGGTATATCACAGCATGCCTGATGCAGTAAGTGTGTGATTGTCATGTCCTGTTGTCTACACCCATGGTAAGTACCATAGTGTATCATCTGCACATGTTGGCATACTGGTGGTAATGATGTCAACAGAAGGCTACATACATAGGTAGCACAGGGGATAGGGTAATGAATGTAGTAATACACAATGATGGACATGTAAATTGCAAGTGGCATGTTGCCCACACTAGACTCTGCAATGCAGATGTTTGAGGATGTTGATATGTGTGCAGTACTACACAACTGGTACAGGACACACAGGAGCACCCTAGCACTGCATGCACACATCTCATACCATGCTAGACAGCCCCAACACACATAACTAACTGTCACAGGAGGGAGAGTCCCCATATATGTCAGGGATACTGTGGTGGCAGGCCAGGGAGTATACATCCTACTAAGTATGGAACCACTGAGTGAAGGCTCAGTGTCTGTTATTTGACATGTGTATTACTGCAGGTATGAGCACATGGGTTTCTATCCAGTTATTGTACATCCTGACAGTACATGCATGTTCCGTACACTTGTGTGCACTGCGACTGGACCCTAGCCATCTGACCCGTGTATTTCCATGTACATGTGCATAGTGCCTGCATATTTGCAGTGTTACCTACTGGAACTGGTACAGCTTGTTTGTTGTACAATGGACTACATGGAGCCCTGTTTACTGTATCTTTGTTTGCATGCATGTTTGCTTGCAATTACCCTGGATAACTGATCAGACCTGCAATGCATAGTTATAGAGCTTCTGTGGACTCCTAGTGCCATCTGCATAGCCTACTATATGTATGTCCATGTCCCACTTGACAGGTTGTCACTGTTTGTCCTGTTCACATGTACATTGCCTGTGACACAGTGCATATGACCTGCCTGGCATGTGTCCACGTGAGCAGTCATATATGCTACTGCTAACTAATCACAGGCACTACACCTTCACACATTCATCTTCTGTTGAACTACCTGCTTTGCTAGGGACAGCCTGCACCTGTCACCCCTGGCCTTTCAGATATTGGCAAAGGCTCTTGCTACCCCCATAGTGCCTATGTTAGGCAGGGCTCAAATGACAAACCCACCTTCATAGGTATCACAAGGGATAAGACACTAAGAGCAATGCTACCCAACGCCAGATGTCTAAACCTCCAGATGCATGCACCCAAAACACTCCTTGGCATGGATAACATCGATATCTGTGCAGTAACAGATGCCTGGTTCAGGGCTACTGAGAGCACACAAGCACTACCTGGTGCAACCCGGTTGATTTCTTTGATACAGTCACCAAGGCCATTGCCGAGGGGAAGGTGGTTCACACAGCCTACCTGGACCTTGCAAACGCCTTCGCAACAATACCCCACTTGGGCATTCTAGGGAAGCTCACCAGCTTAAATATAAGCCCCTATGTCACTAGATGGATTGCACAGTGGCTCAAGAACAGAACCCACATGGTTAGCATTGCTGGAGCCATGCCAGACCCCATAACAGTTACAGGTTGTGTCCCACAAGGCTCAGTCCTGGGACCCTCTTGTTTGGTATATATTTATTGGAGGTACAGGCCAACACGGATGAACTGTGGCTGTCCAAATATGCAGATGACTGCAAACTGGCCAACATAATCGACTCCCCAGCTGACACAAGCATCTTCCAAAGGGGCATCATAGCAACAGACAACTTGTGCCAGAGCCATGGCCGTCTGCTGAACAGTGTTTAGAAGGGGAATGTGCATCCTGTAGTCTGTTCACCTAGTTGCCAAAAGGGACATTGTCCTCACACACACTAACCCCCCTCAGCCAAAAAACACACACTTGCCAATTGCAGGATTCAAACCCCTATCTGACTGTTATGACACTTGAGATGGATGCATTAGCAGAGCACGCTATTTGCATTACTGGGGGTTTTCTCTTCCCCTGCTATACGTATAGAGTGCTGACATCATCAGTGTTTAGAAAAGGGAATGGGCATCCTGTAGTCTGTTCACCTAGTTGCCAAAAGAGACATTTCTTTCACACACTAACCCCCCTCAGACAAACACACACACTTGCCATTCACAGGATTTAAACCCCTACCTAATTATGTTATGACACTTGAGACAGACGCATTAGCAGAGCACGCTATTCGCATTACTAGGAGGCTTCTTTTCTCCTGCTGTACTTATAGGGTGCTGACATCATCGGTGTTTAGAAAGGGAATGTGCATCCTGTAGTGTCTTATCCTATTTGCCAAAAGGGACATTTCCCTCACACACACAAACCCCCCTCAGATAAACGCACACACTTGCCATTCACAGGATTCAAACCCCTACCTAACTATGTTATGACACTTGTAACGGACGCATTAGCGGAGTGCGCTATTCGCATTCCTGGGAGTTTTTTTTTCTCCTGCTTTACTTATAGGGTGCTGACATCATCGGTGTTTAGAAAGGGAATGTGCATCCTGTAGTGTCTTATCCTATTTGCCAAAAGGGACATTTCCCTCACACACACAAACCGCCCTCAGACAAACACACACACTTGCCATTCATAGGATTCAAACCCCTACCTAACTATGTTATGACACTTGAGACAGACGCATTAGCGGAGTGTGCTAGTTGCATTACTGAGAGGTTTCTTTTCTCCTGCTGTACTTATAGGGTGCTGACATCATCGGTGTTTAGAAAGGGAATGTGCATCCTGTAGTGTCTTATCCTATTTGCCAAAAGGTACATTTCCCTCCAACACACAAACCTCCCTCAGACAAACACACACACTTGCCATTCGCAGGATTCAAACCCCTACTTAACTATGTTATGACACTTGAGACGGACGCATTAGCGGAGCACGCTATTCGCATTACTGGAAAGTTTCTTTTCTCCTGCTGTACTTATAAGGTGCTGACATCATCGGTGTTTAGAAAGGGAATGTGCATCCTGTAGTGTCTTATCCTATTTGCCAAAAGGGACATTTTCCTCACACAGACTTACACACACACACCAACCCCACTCACACACACACACACACTAAGCATTTGCAGGATTTGAAACCCCTACCTAACTATGTTATGACACTTGAGATGGACGCATTAGCAGAGCGCGCTATTCGGATTACTGGGAAGTTTCTTTTCTCCTGCTGTACTTATAGGGTGCTGACATCATCTGTGTTTAGAACGGGGAATGTGCATCCTGTGGGGAGGCAGAAACCAAGCACACTATGGCTAAGCTGTCATTCCCTAGGGCAAACAGTCTAGTGTTGACCTCTACACCATTATGTTTAATTGTCAAATGCACATTATTTGTTGCTGATAGACTGTTTGCATATCTTTATTGCCATAGCATTCCCTGTTTGTATGAACAACTTCTGCATCTGTGGAAAATGTTTGCATATGGGAGGGATCCACTATATCACGTATGTCTCTGTAGTCATTTAACTGTGTGCACTGTGCAGACTGCTGTAATGTGGTTGGTTCCTGGCATAACACATAACAATACCAGATATGTGTGTCCAACTGCTAAACCGAGATTTGGACTAAGTGTGTGAGCATGCCCAGTTCAGCCTTCCCATGGCATGTTGTCAAAGTGTGTGAGCATGCCCAGTGTGAGCATTCCATATGTTGGACTCTGCAGCCCACCACATTTGTGGATGTGTGTGAACTTTAACAACTAAAACCCGTTTATTGTTGTGGGTTGTATGTCATGTTGTGTAGTTACTGTACAACTGCTTTGTGTGTGAACACAACAGGATTATACTGTGCCTGCAGTGTTTGCATGGGATACTTTGCATACAGTTGTCAACATCCTTTCACACTGACCTAACACTGTAGTACTGTATAGTGTACTGGTAGTACTTTGACTGTGGTGGACAGTATCCTGGGCTTTACTGCTATCACTGCTTTACATTTTGATAGTGGGCACAACAGCCTGGTTGGGGCCAGTTGTGTACATCTGACCATGTTGCATTCTGTTCAGATATGAACTACTTACACCAGGCTTGTCCAACATTGTTAGTGTATTCCACAACATAGGTGTACAATTGCAAACACTAGCGATGTGCCCTAGTCCATGTCTAATGCAAGTTGGAGAGTGTGTTTGTCCTTCAACACACATTGTAAGAGGAGTTTGCCATGACATATGTCATGGTTAGTATACTGTGCCTCTGTCTACCTGTGACATGACAGTGATACCCAGGATAAACCTACCATCTCCCATCCACCCATCAGGATTCCTATTGAGGAAGATTGATAAGTGACTCTATGGGTAGCCTGTGCTGAGGGTTCACTCATGGGTGGGAGTGGCTTCTGTGTTATGGATCACACAGTACAGCTTGTCCTATGTAAGTCAGTGCTGGGGTTCAGGTCTCGCATGTGCATAGCTCACTGCCATTCAGATTGTACAAGGTGCAGCATGTTTATTGATGCCAGCAACACAGGCAACACATGGCATCTGTGTAGGCTGTTTGATACTCCTGATGAGGTACTGTTGGGGACTTTACAGTTGATGGAGGTGTCTGCTGAGGTACATCCCACAGGGGCTATTGTAGTCGATTGTACCACTGATGCAGGATGACTGCAGAGCCACAATGACCTCCCCTTATGTAGATCTGACAGCCTTCATGATTAGGTGGGTATATGGTATGTTTCTGTAAACACTACAGCACATGTTTGTCCAATGCAGGATATCTATCACCGTGTCCCCAGGTCTCTCATTACATGTTAACTACATAATGGGTTAACACCTATGTGGTAATTGGTGGGCACTTACTGTATATCCACAGGGGTTGACTATACACGTTTCTGCACTTAGCTTGCTGACATAGCTATGGCACCAGTTGTCTGTTTCTATGTGGCCCTTTTGTGGGATGCATGTGTCAGCTGGTGGATCATATGTGGTGAGCAGTTTGTAGTCCTCTGCAAACATGTTAGGACACAGTCCTTCCCTGTTTGCCTGTACCTATGGGACATATATACCAGACGAGGGAGATACCAGGACAAAGCCTTGTGGGATGCCAGTTATATCTGGTTTGTAGTCTGACATGGCTGAAGCATGTCTGACCATGTCTGTTCTGTCCTTGGTCTGGTTTGCAACCCCTCTACTGACGTGGGTTTATATTTACGCTGGTGAGCCTATCTATACTGAACATGTAGGGTATTGTATAGAAGCCTTTGCAAGGTCCAGATACACTGTGTGGAGCACATTGCCCTCATCAATGACCTTAATGACTGTTTCAATTGAGTCAAACATGGATAGGGGCAGGATCTGCACTTGAGAAGGCCACACTGGGTTGGGTCCAGTGTCAGTAGGTCCCCAACATCCTTATGTCTGTGGTACATGCTGATCCTTTCCATAGCTGTGCAAACTGGGCTTCTCAGGATTCTGGGGTAGTACTGTTCAGTATCCATTCAGGCAAAACCTTTGTTGAGAAGGACCACTGTTGTTGTACACTGCTCTTTGGGTACATATTCTGTGGTAAGGCTGACATTGAGCAGTAGTGTGGTTTGGCATTCCATTCATCTTAGAGTCCATGTTGCACTAAGCCCAGGACACCATCTCATACCATTGCTGCTGTGTGTTTTGCTTTGGAGATGTTGTCTGTTACCTCAGCATCTGCAATGTCAGGGGGCCAGCAGTCTGCTGGGATAGATATTCTGCATTCTGGGGGTGGGGGTTTGCACTGCACCTGTCAGGATGTATGTTGGCAATATGTGTGTGTGTTTGTGGTATTTGTGTGATTCAGGGCATATGTGTGCATTCCCAACATGGCTCCTACCATCAGTTGTGTAAGCCTTGGGATTATCCTTAGTGTCCTGTACAATTTGTATCTACATAGGTTCATAGGTTCATACTAGGCTATCCACCCTGGGCATTTGTTAGCCTAGCCAGAGTGTGTGTGGCTTTTGAGACCCCTTGCTATGTGGATATTATGGCCATTTATGATTTGCTTTGCTGTGCCTCTGTCTGGACATGACACAGTGAAGACCCCACTGTAACTCTACAATCATCCATCCACTTGGCAAGATTCCTGTTGAACAGTGTCAGTGAGGGGCTCTGCCTAACATGGAGTGGGATTCTGGTCCAGGGTGTGGGGAGCCTCTGGATTATGTATCTGTCCCAACGGCACATCCTATTTCATTATTTGTTGAGGTTGACATCTCTCACTCTCGCAGCTCCAATGGATATGTGTTTTCTGGGGTGGAGCATGTCCATTACTCCTGTGTTGGGCATGGCCTCCTACAACAGGCATGCAATGCCTCTGTGTGGGCAGTATGTGACTGGATTCAGCTGGGGTGTCTACAGCCAGGCAGCATATGACATATATTTGAGACACTTTATCCTCTTGGTGAGGTACCTTTGAGGTCTTTCTAACTGCTGCAGGTGTCAGGTAAGGTAGATCCCATATGAGGCATTGTACTAGATTATGGGTGTGATTAGAGAAAAGTATAGGGGCACAGTGACCTCTGTTGCCGTAGATGTGACTCCTTTCCTGATACGGTGTCAAATGTAGACCGTCTTCCTAGCCACATTGGCAATGTGGGTGTCACATAACAGGTTACTGTCCACTTGTGTCCCTAGGTCCCTGGTTACTCCTTCCATACATAATGGTTTACCACCTATGTGGTAATTCATGGTACCTTGTTTGGTATTTGGTGGAACATTCATACTGTCCAGTGTCTTCAGGACGGTTGGGGGGGGGGTTATTGTGTGTGAGAGTGCGGTCTGTAGCATGCTACAGACTGCACAACAGTCTTGCCTACAGTTAGTTGCACATTTGTGAACTCCACTGCCTTGTGCATTGTCAGTTAGCTGGATGTATGGGTGTCTGTGCTGCCTATGGATACTCACCCTCCTTTTATGTTTTGTTCCAGGTTTTGGGGCCATGACACATGGCACGTGGTATAACCTGGTAGTGCTGGTGTGCTGTCAGGAGCCTTGCAGCAGGTTTCTGTCACTGCACAGACATCGATGTTCTCTATTCTGGGGATGGCCTCGGGAGCATGCATATTGGGGTGTGCACATCTGGCATTGGTCAGCATTTCCCTTATGTTTCTTCCCACTTATGTTTTCTAGGGTGGTGGGTCAGTCTTTTCAGCCTTGCCTACAAAAGGCTCTATGGAGGTGGCAAAGGCCTTATCCAATATTCAGACGCCCAGGGGTAACAGGTGCAGGCCATCCCAAGAACAGCTGCATGGCTTGTCAAGCATGACATCCCAAGCAGACAGACATTGGATCCCCTTGGAATGACACCAGTAAGTGTGCTACTTGCTATGACTGATCATTCCGTGTTTGTACTGTGGCATTATTCTTGGTAAGGGTAGGATGCTGCAAGCGGTGAGTGTCATACCGGCCTGGACTACATAATCGGATAGCTCATCTGTGTCTCTTTACATGTAGTCTAGGGCAGTACATCTCAGGTCATTCACACCAGCATGGACTATGACTGCATCATATGTCTACTTGCTTTGGAGTGACCTACATATTTCTGTTATGTGGCATATTGTGGCAGCCTACAGGCAGCTTACTGTACCCTTTCCCTTGTTCAGTCTGGTGTGCGGGACAGCAGTGTGTCTGACTATGGAGTCACCTATTACAACTGTATCAGGCATGTTGTTTCTCCTTCTGGCCTGTGACTGTTTGGCACACCAGCTTTGTGTGCTATGTGTTGCATGTGCTATGTTTGGAGGCTGTTTCATTGGGTGTCTGCTTTAGAGGCCTCTGTTGGTGTGCTGTGTTTGTGATTTCTGCCTCCGGGAATGTATTTCTGTGTTTATGTGTTTGGTTTGCAGTTGTGATAGGTCTATGTGGGTATGTGTTTGTGGTGTGTGTGGTTACCTTCTCCTACTGACTTGTTTTGGGAGTACTGAGTTGAGGGAGCTCAGCCTCCAGTTTGGATGGATGGTTGCATCTCTCACATATATTTGTATTTCTTGGGTGGAGTTGGGGGTTGTCTGTGTACTTGGGGCAGGTGTAACATTGCCTCAGGATTCACAGATTCCACTTGTTGTGGCTGGCCTTAGTGGATTGCATGTGTGGACAGATTTTATTGCCATACTACTGATCAGTAATTACTTCATTGTTCATGTTTGCTGTATCATGTAGTAGCTTCCTCATTCTCTTGCATGTTTTGGTTATGGCTGGTGTCCACCATGCCAGATTTAGGCACTGTGTCTTGTTTTAATTTAGGACTGCATAATCCAAGCATTCCTGGCAGTGTTCATGGAATGGCTGTATTACAGGTTCTGAGGTGTGGCCCATATTTTGCACCTGCAGGACCTTTAGTGGATTCCACATCAGTTTGGAGGTGTGCAAATATTGCTTAGCACATGTTTTCCACTGTGGTTTCCGGCCAGGGACTGTGGTCAGGATTTGTATATCCAGTGTGATTACTATATGGTCTGGTTTTACCAGTGGGCAATACACTTCTCATCTTGACATCCCGTACCCATGTTGCTGATTATCACATCCAGTATGCTTACCCCTCTTGTGGGGGTGGTACGTTGTTCCTGGGCCTTTTGGTTTGTGGATTCGATGAACTTTTGTCCTACACTGTTGCAGCTGGTATAATGCTCCCAGTCTATATGTCTGGGTATTTGCAGTCGCCCAATATAATGTGGTTTGGAGGACTTGATATATTCATGTATTCCAGCATAGGCCGGATGCAGTTCCTGGTGTTGGGCCAGTAGTCTGAAGCAGGCTGTAAACTGGGGGGCAGTTTTAGCCACTGTTACTTGAGCATGGCTAGTCCATGCTGCTTTTTGTGGTGGTACCAACATGGGGTTGTGGTTATCCTTGACAATTCTTGCTAGTTACCCTCCTTTTGTAGCTTGTTCCAAGTTTTGAGGCTGTACAGCACAGTATGAGGTGTAACCTGGTAGTGTTAGGGTGCTGTTGTGAGCCTTGCCTCAGTTTTCTGTTACAGCACAGTTATCAACATTCTCCATACTGGGTGAGCTTAGACTGCATGCATCCTGCTGTTTCAACTTATCCCTTATCTTATTCTTATCCCTTCTGGTACCTATGGAGATAGGTTTGTGTTTTGAGCCTTACCTATTCAGGGCACACTGTGCGTGACAACAGCCTTTGCCAGTATCCATATGGCCTGCACTGATAGGTGCACGCCAGTCCTAGCAGGTGGTGCATCATGTCATGCTCAGCATGTCATCCCAGACTGGCACACATTGGGTCCCCTTTGAGTAACTGAAATACATCAGTCAATTGTTGCACTTGATCATCTCATTGTCATGTTGTGGCATGCTGCTTGTTGAGGGTAGGATGTTAGTCAGGGTCCTCAGGTGTGCATATGGTACTTGGTGTTACATTACTTAACACATAGCATTCATGCCTCAGGTGGTGCTGCAGGGCTGCCTCTGTCGGATGCGCACATTACACTTCCCTGTACATGTTTGAGAGCAGGTTGTGTCACGTTAGGCATCCCTGTTACTATATGAGTGAGTCAGAGAGGGGTATCATTCCCAAGGTTCCTACTGAGCCAATGTATGTGCTATGCGTTGCCTCTTTGCCAAGGCCTGGGCATACTGGGCACGCCTCCTTCTGCCTACTGGGGCAGGCTCAGGTTGTTCCTCCTCCGAGTCACGCTGTGCCTGTGGTGGCCTTGGCAATGGTGGGGGGCTGTTTGGCCCAGCCCTATGCTGGTCCTGCTGCAGCTGTTTTCGCAAGATCATATTATGTAGCATAGCACATACCATGACAATTTGGGTACATGTAGTTGGTGTGTACTGCAAGGCTCCACCAGATGTGTCCAGACACCGGAACCGTGACTTGAGCAGCCCAAACACACGCTCTATTACATTACGTGTTTGTGCGTGTGCCTCATTATGGTGTTCCTGTTCAGGTGTGTGTGCGTTTCTGAAGGGTGTCATCAGCCACGGCTCCAGTGCATACCCTGCATCCCCCACTAGGTGTCCGTGCGGGATGTCCCCGTTGGCAAATGTCTGGTACAGCTGCGTCAAATGCCAGATGTGGGAATCGTGGTAGCTCCCAGGACAGCCAGCACACACATTCATTATTATGCCCTGGGCATCACACACGACCTGGCAGTTGATGGAGGGGAAGCCCTTGCGGTTGATGTATGCCCTACCCCACTCACCGGCTGGTGCTTTGATGCGTATGTGCGTGCAGTCTATTGCACCCACTACCTCAGGGTATTCCGCTATTTGCTGGAAGAGACGCATGTTGCTGGCCAATACCTCACGGGCATTGGGGAAGTATACATGATCACCGACATGTGCTGACATGGCATCCAGGAACTGGTGGAGTACCCTGGAAGCTGATGCCTGTGATATCCCCATCATATCGCCAGTTGGTCTCTGGAAGGTACCTGTTGCTAGTATTCTTAGGCCAACACATACCTTGGTTTCCACTGGGATGGGTTCCCCTCTGTTGGTTCTGTGTGTGAGGCATGGCCTGCACAGCTCCACTGTTTGCTGCAGGAGGTCTCTGTCCACTCTATAGCGCTCTACTATCTCCAGCTCATGTAACCCATGGTAGGTGACCCTGGGACTGTACACTCTTCTCTGTCTCCTCACTGTGGGTTGTCTGGCACCATCTGCATTGTCACCACCCTCAGCAAGTCGCCTATGTCTCATTATGACAGCTATGGCAGCCCCTAACATTTCTGCTCTGAGTTCAGCTTTTTCAGTTTTCACTTCTGATAACTTAACTCCTGTCTTGCAGTGTCTCTTGAGAGAAACATTCTGCACTGCTGTTTGCAGAGTTTTAAGTGCTGGGCTGGCCTAGTATTCTGCCTGTGTAATTGCCTGCATCTAATTGTTTTCACCTGCTAGCTCCAGCAGTATTCCCTGCTAACTTCCTACTACATCTGTTGCTTCCTTTTTCCTTTCTGTTTCCTCAGGGTGGAGCCGTGTGCAAACCAGCAGAAACACGCTCACAGTGGCTACACGCACGCACACATACTTACACAGTTCAGAATCTGCTTATTTGGTTTTAAATGCGTGCACGCCCACGCACACGGTGTTAAACATCTCCCAACACGCTCCCACATGCTGAGCCTGCCTTACACGCGCGCACACTGCCTTACACGCGCGCACACCGCCTTACTCGCGCTTCGTGGCGCGCACACGTGCGCATAAACGTCCAGCAAGAAACTTTGGTGTAGGCAACAGTGTACACCTTCCATTTCTTGACTTTCTCATGTTTACTTAGTGGCACACCTCTTTCCTTGATATCTCTCTGACATCTGTCATGTAACTCTAACCTCCAATGACCTGCATCTCTTTCTACCATTACCCCCTGTGATGTCACCTATCTCCTACTCTGTTCCTCCCCCGTATGTAACTCTTACACTACTCAGAATGTGCTCATTTGCTATGTGACAGTGGAATTCAGTATCCTTACACTCATTTGCATCGGATTGCCTACTGATGCTTAGTTACATCTCTTAGACTCTGCTTCCCCCCTTAGCAACCACTACACGGTGGCCATGTTGGTTTTTCTCTGCTGGTCCGTCCATTGACATTCCATGTATTGCATAAAACCTACATTTGTAGGTTTGAAACCTTCATTTTTATGTTCTATGCAGCGCAGCCCATTTGCGCGGGGCTGCACTGGGTTTAAACATCAGCAATCGCCGAAAAAAAAAAATTCTATTTTTAATATTTTTGCATGGGGTCAGCTTGCCAATGACCACATATTTGGCCATTGGCATGCTGCCTATCACATATGCACCCTTTATTTGGAGCTGACATGGCTCCATTGCCGTGTTTGCAGAAACGTACTCAGTTGTCAACTGAGTACATTTCTGCAGCTAAAACGGCTCTTACATGGGCTGTTCTGGGCTTCCTGGATCGCTAATCAGCCTCATTTGCATGCTATTCGGCAGCAAGTGAGTTGATTAGCTTATCCACGCCCACTTCATGTAAGAGCCGTTTTAGTTTGACTATTACACGGACTTTGGGCTGTTCCTGGATCGCGAAGGCTGCATGGAGTCTTACACTACTCTTAGACTCCGTGCAAGCCTTCGTGAATCCGGCCCATAGTTTTTTGGGTTTAGTGCCCCTGTTACTACAACATTTTTTAGGCACTGAAGAGATATATAAAGATTCTTAAGTGATCTTGAATAGACAGTAGATTTAGCAACATTCAGAAAACAGCCCCGACCTGTTGTGGTATGCTAATGCTGTAAATATTAAGGATTTAGTCATTTCAATGGGTCAAAGCTTAAGCTTAGTAAACTTGACAAAGATTTACTCCATGAGTACATATAAGTACACTAATGATTTTCTACTAAAGTAAGAGTGGAGACACATGTAGTAGAAATACCAGAAAACATGCTGAAATACATAGCAGCACATTACAAAAAAGATGTGGAGCATAAAGAATAATAATAAAAACAAAAATACAAAGAAGGAAATTGAAATAAAAATTTGAAATTAATGCAACTAAGAACTTGTAAATGTCAGGGAGGTGAAAATGATATATATCTATATATCTATCTATATCTACCTATCTATATATATAAATATATATATATATAAATATATATATATATATATATATATATATATATATATATATATATTTATATATATATATATATATATATATATATATATATATACACGTGTCTACACACATCTATATATATATATATATATATATATATATATATATATATATATATATATATATATATATATATATATAAAGATATAAAGATTTAATAAAAGTATTACTGATCCCCTCCTATCAACAAATCTATCAATTACAATATATACTACTACTACTACTACTAATAATAATAATAATAATAATTTTAAATAAAAGCAAATGCTTCATACAGTATTAGGCACAGACCTCCCACAATTGAAACCCTGACAATCCCTGCATTTCCTAAACAATCTTGAAAGTTTTACATGTTGTATCAACCACTGATTTACTTGACAATGTTAGACACCCAAAACGCAAGGAAACCCTAGACAGAAGAACAGATCTAACTAGTATATGCACAATTACATTTCTTCTTTACAGGCTTCACAGACAAGAACAGTTTTGCTGCATCCTCTTAGTCCTATTTTATGTGAATGAATGTTGATTTAGCATGAAACCATTTGTGGTTCAATAAAACTTGGAAAGAAACACAATTTGGCTAAAGGCGTCTACTGTAGCACTTGCACAAGTTAGTGTCATTAGTAACCATTTGTGAACCCATACAGACAAAGACAAACTCCAAACAAAAACCTGTAGTGCTAGTAACCCAATGACTCAGAGCCTGCAAATAAAAAACAATATATTCAATGTGTTGCACTTATTTTTAAAATCGTTTTTTTCTCAAAACTTGAATTTTATCTGTCTTTGGCCTAGCACTCTTGTGTGGGGTCATTTACTGCACTGTTATAACTTGTTGATACTTGTTAACCTCTGCTATCTCTGAAAAAACAAAAAAAAATCTTGCTTTTTTCCCACTTTTGTGAGATATAAAAAAGTTCAGTTACAGGCTTGCTGTTCTTGAACTGTTTGTAAGTTTCTGTGAGGCCATTTTTTGCTTGGGCTAAAGGAAAGTCTCTCTGTTGATCAGTGGCAGTGAAAAACATTGAGCAGCCTACCTGCCCCTGTGGGAGTGGTTACTGACTTGAAACTGTAGTTTTATTGGCCATTTTGGGTCAATTCCAAAACTCCTTCATCTTCCTCTTTTAAAACCTGGTTCCCTCACGGTTTTGGCATCTTTTCAGGCTTGTTGGCTGCTGGTGAAGCACCCACCAAGAGGAGAAAACACTGAGGGAAGAAAGGAGCCACTTTTGAGACTTTAAGTATTTTTCCTCTGTTTATTTGCTAAGCTTTTCTGCATAGCCGCCTATTTTGAGCATTTTCTGGCTTGTTAAATTTGATTTCTGCATTAGTAACTGTATTTAGAGCACAACCTAGAGCTGTTTACTGAATTTTCTGTTTGCACTTATTTTTAAAATAATTTTTTTTTCAAAACTTGCATTTTATCTGTCTTTGGCCTAGCACTCTTGTGTGGGGTCATTTACTGCACTGTTATAACTTGTTGATACTTGTTAACCTCTGCTATCTCTGAAAAACAAAAAACAAAAAATCTTGCTTTTTCCCACTTTTCTGAGATTTAAAAAAGTTCAGTTACAGGCTTGCTGTTCTTGAACTGTTTGCAAGTTTCTGTGAGGCCATTTTTTGCTTGGGCTAAAGGAAAGTCTCTCTGTTGATCAGTGGCAGTGAAAAACATTGAGCAGCCTGCCTGCCCCTGTGGGAGTGGTTACCGACTTGAAACTGTAGTTTTATTGGCCATTTTGGGTCAATTCCAAAACTCCTTCATCTTCCTCTCTTAAAACCTGGTTGCCTTGTGGTTTTGGCATCTTTTCAGGCTTGTTGGCTATTGGTGAAGCACCCACCAAGAGGAGAAAATGCTGAGAGAAGAAAGGAGCCACTTTTGAGACTTTAAGTATTTTTCCTCTGTTTATTTGCTAAGTTTTTCTGCATAAACATCTATTTTCAGCATTTTCTGGCTTGTTAAATTTGATTTCTGCATTAGTAACTGTATTTAGAGCACAACCTAGAGCTGTTTACTGAATCTCCTGTTTGCACTTATTTTTAAAATCGTTTTTTTCTCAAAACTTGCATTTTATCTGTCTTTGGCCTAGCACTCTTGTGTGGGGTCATTTACTGCACTGTTATAACTTGTTGATACTTGTTAACCTCTGCTATCTCTGAAAAAACAAAAAACAAAAAATTCTTGCTTTTTTCCCACTTTTCTGAGATTTAAAAAAGTTCAGTTACAGGCTTGCTGTTCTTGAACTGTTTGTAAGTTTCTGTGAGGCCATTTTTTGCTTGGGCTAAAGGAAAGTCTCTCTGTTGATCAGTGGCAGTGAAAAACATTGAGCAGCCTGCCTGCCCCTGTGGTAGTGGTTACTGACTTGAAACTGTAGTTTTATTGGCCATTTTGGGTCAATTCCAAAACTCCTTCTTCTTCCTCTCTTAAAACCCTCTTTTGTGCGGTTTTGCACATTTTTGAGCATAGCGCAACAGCAGGCAGCGCCGCCTAATTGGGTTTGAACTATTACTGACTCCACAAAGTCTGCTCTTCACTTTTTCCCTTAAAACTGCTCTATCTCTCAATTTAAACAACATATTCTCATTCTAAGGCCCTTCACTGATCCAATTAAGTAATCCTACAAGTTAGCACTATTAAACCATAAGCACTACTTACTCTTATACTCTCTATGATTACCCTTTCCTCTATTGGTCCATCTTAAATTCAGTTTCCCTATTACTCTAGCATGTCCAAAGGTCAGTCAATGGTTTCCTCTCCAGTCCAGGTGGTGAATCTGGGAATTTTGAGGCAATGTTACAACTGTCTCATGTACACAGACAACCCTCTCCTCCTCCAAACAGGTTCAAATATATGTGAGAGATGCAACTATTTAGCCAAACTGGAGGCTGAGCTCTATCATCTCAAAACTGGTGTAACCAGTCAGGAGGAGAAGGTAACCTCACACAACAAAATTCCAGTATCACATAGTCCCACCACATCAGCGAACCAAACACATAAATACACAAAAACATACTCGGAGGCTCTAAATAAAAATCTACGTAAGCAACAGAGACCTCCAAAGCAGACATCCAAGCAAACGCTACCTCAAAACAAAACACACACAACACATAACCCACAAAGTCAGTGTGCCAAGCAGCCACAGCCCTTAAGGCTGAATAACACACCTGATACTCTTGTTATAGGTGACTCTATTGTCAGACACACTGACGTCCCGCTCACCAGGCTGAATAAAGAGAAGGTCACGGTGAGCTGCCTGTCAGGTGCTAGGATCCGACACATAACGCAAGCCCTCAGGTCACTCCAAAGCAAATACAAATATGACTCAGTCATTGTACATGCTGGTGTGAATGACCTGAGACGTACCTCCTGGACTACATGAAAAGAGACATAGAGGAGCTCTCTGATCATGTAGCCCAGGCTGGTATGACCCTGACCTTGAGCAGCATCTTACCCTCACATAGAATGATGCCACAGTACAAAGACAAAATGATCGATTTTAACAATTGGCTAAAATTTTGGTGTCATTCAAAGGGGATCCAGTGTCTGTCAGCCTGGGATGACATGCTCGACAAGCCACATTGCTTCGCTAGGGACGGCTTGCACCTGTCACCACTGGGCTTTCGGATATTGGCAAAGGCACTTGCCACCCCCATAGTGCCTTTTTTAGGCAAGGCTCAAAAGTCAAACCCACCCCCATAGACAGCACAAGGAACAAGAAACTAAGGGTAATGCTGCTAAACGCCAGAAGTCTTAACCTCAAGATGCACTTTTCAAGCTCTCCTCAGTATGGAGAACATCGATATCTGTGCAGTGACAGAAACCTGGTTCAAGGCTCCAGAGAGCACCCCAGCACTACCAAGCTATACCTCATATCATGCTTTTCGGCCCCAAAACCCGGACCGAACCACAAAAGGAGGGGGAGTTTCCATATTTATCAAGGATATCCACACCTCCAGGTTAGTGGCATTGCACGAAGTATCGGAGACCATCCATGTGCAACTAATAGTGGGCAAGACTGCTTTTCAGTTTATATCATCCTACAGACCACCCTCTCAAAGTCAGGAATCCCATTCGGCTTTCCTGAAAACATTGGAGAACATGAAAATCTCTCCGAACACCATTATATTGAGTGACTTCAACTACCCAAACATTGACTGGGAACACTACTCAAGCCCCAGCACCTTAGCCCAAAGATTCCTGGAAATTATAAACTCAAATGCTAAGGAACAACTAGTCACCACTCCCACAAGAGGGGACAGCATACTAGACCTGATCATTACCAACATGGGGACTCTAGGCTCCACACCAGAAGTATATCCCTCATTGGTAAGATCAGACCATAAATTAATTTCACTGGATGTCCACATCCCGACCCCACCCCCAGCCCAGAAAACCACAGTGAAAAACTTCTCAAAAGCGAACTTCTCACTTCTCAAAACCGAAGTGGAATCCTTCAAGGCCCCAGGGCCAGTGGAAACTACAGCCCAAACTGCAGAATCCTATATAAATGCATTCTACGGACATCTCCAGGAATGCATCGATCATGCTATCCCAAACAAAACCAAGACCCAATCATCCAAAGGCAGGCGTCCAATCTGGTGGACCCCTGCCATAAATAAGCTGTACAACAGAAGGAGGAAGCTACAACATGATAGAGCAAAATCCCTAATAGTGAAGGCATCTCTGATCAGTACTAGCAAAAAATTATGATCCCTCATAAAATCCTCCAAGGCCAACTTAGAGAGAAAAATTGCACAGGACACAAAAGACAATCATAAGGCTTTTTTCAGTTATGTTAGAAACCTGGGATGCAACTCCCAGACTTGTTCTGAGTTGATTCTAAACAACAAAAAAATACACTGAACCCACAGACTTCGCCAATATCCTGGCAGACAGGTTCAGTGCAAACTTCTCCACCCCCTCCCCCCCAAAAGAGCAAGTATCTATCCCGGCAGAGGGCTGCCTCCCAAACATCTCAGATGCTCAGGTGAAGGCTGCCCTCTCCAAAGCAAAAAACACTGCTTCCATGGGACCAGATGGCGTCCCAGGTTGCGTCCTACATGAACTACAAGAGGAACTAATCCCTCAAATAAAACAGCTATACAATCTCAGCCTCTCTACAGGATATGTGCCCACAGAATGGCGTACAGCAACAGTGGTTCCACTCCACAAAGGTGGAGCCTCTATGGACCCTGGAAACTATCACCCCATAAGCCTGACTAGCTTAGTCTGCAAGGCTATGGAGAGGATCATCATGGAGCTCATAAACAAAGACATTGGGGACCTACAGACACTAGATCCTACCCAGTTCGGCTTTGTCAAGGGCAGATCCTGCCTTTTGAACCTGGTTGACTTCTTTGAAACAGTCACCAAAGCCATAGATGAAGGGAAGGTAGTCCACACAGCCTATCTGGACCTTGCAAAGACATTTGACACAATACCCCACTCGGGCATCATAGATAAGCTATCCAGCTTAAATATAAACCCCTATGTCACAGGATGGGTCGCAAACTGGCTCAAAGACAGAACCCACAGAGTGATAGTTGCTGGAGCCATGTCAGACTTGAAACCGGTCACAAGTGGCGTCCCACAGGGTTCTGTCCTGGGACCACTCTTGTTTGGTATATACTTTTCCGAGGTACAGGCAAACGTGGGAGGACTATGGCTCACCAAGTTCGCAGACGACTGCAAAGTGGGCGCCATAATCAACTCTCCAGTTGACACAAACATCCTTCAAAAAGGTCTCACAGAGACAGATAACTGGTGCCAGCGCCATGGTTTAAAGCTAAATGCCAAAAAATATATAGTCATACCCTTTGGCAAAAACAATGTGCCCACAAATTACTACATAGGCGGAAACCCATTAAGTACAGAGAAAGTTATTAGGGACCTGGGGACCCAAGTTGATAGCAATCTCTCCTTTGAAAACCACATTGCCAAAGTGGTTAGAAAGACCTTCTACATAGCCCACCTCATCACGAAGGGTTTCACATCTAGATCAAGAGAGGTAATCGTGCTTCTTTATTCATCCCTCATCAGGCCCATCATAGAATACAATGCCCCTTTTGGGATGTACCTTACCCGACACCTGCAGCAATTAGAAAGACCCCAAAAGTATCTCACCAAGAGGATCAAGGGTCTCAAACAGATGCCATATGCTGCTCGGTTAAAAACTCCAGCTCTACTCAGTTGCATACCGCCTACTTCGAGGCGATCTATGCCTGACATACAAAGCTATGTCAAATCCATAATTAATGGACATGCTCCACCTCAGTAAATCTAAATCCCTTAGAGCCACACGCTCGAGGGACTTGAACCTCAGCACAGAAATAAATAGAACTTGCTGGAGGGACAGGTTCATAACCCAGAGGCTCCCTTCGCTCTGGAATAGAATTGCAGTTCATGTGAGGCAGAGCACCTCACTGAATCTCTTCAAGAAGAATCTTGATAAGTGGATGGGGGATCATAGGTTTGTCCCAGGGATTACTCCCGTGTCACTATTAGACAGAGGCACAGTAAACTAAACCTTAAAAAGGGCATAGTATACTCAAATCAAGGGGTGGCGTAAGCCATACAGAATCGGGCTAGGCTTATAATTGCCCCAGGGCAGATAGCCTAGTATGAACCTATGAACCTATGAACCTATATGCATTTATTTATACAAGCTGAGCACTTTTGTTCCTTAAGTGACATAACTTATCATAACTAAAATGTACAAACTTAAAAACAATTAAATATAAAAAGTTTAAAATCATATGACTTTAACTAACCAATCATTAAAACTGATGTTTAATTAACAATTCATTAATTCAGGCACAATTCTAATACTTCAATTTTAAAAGTGAGTTAATAGAACAAGTCTCATTTAACCCTGGAAGGTACATGGCATTAAATCTGAGTTGTCATTTTAATTCACATGCCTCAAGATGTTCTTTATAACCTATCCCTTGGGTCATTATGCACTTGTTCTATTATTAAAAAAAAAAAAAAAAAAAAAAAAAAAAAACAGGAATGAGTGTTAAAATTCACTATGTGGTTGTACATTGCCATTTTTCCTGTCAAAGAAAACAAGTTGTGTGTATATGGCTAAGTACAAGCTCTGTCTAACATTTTACATAGGAAAAACATCCAGGAAATTCAAAGACTGAATATATGAACACTTATTAGATATAAGAAAAAATAATGACTAATGCTCTGTACAAGCACATACTGAATTTTAACAACTCAGACTGAAAGCCATGTACCTTCCAGGGTTAAATGTGACTTGTTCTATTCTCTTTTAAAATTGAAATATGACAATGGTGCCTGAATTAATGAATTGTTAATTGAACATCAGTTCTTAATGGTTGCTTAAAGTGATGTGATTTGGTAAATATAATTAGCAGCAGGATATGAGTGGTGCCCCTTCAAAAAAGTAGTTTTTTTTTCTTATCATCTTTGTGACTTGAAGTGTTGTTTATTCTTATCTTTGTGATTCAAAAAGTACTGATTGTATGATAGATGTGTGAAGATTTGATACTTTGAGCATCTGGCACAGACTCATATATATATATATATATATATATATATATATATATATATATATATATATATATATATATATATATAAATATGTGTGTGTGTGTGTGTGTGTGTGTGTGTGTGTGTGTGTGTGTGTGTGTGTGTGTGTAAAATTAAGATATACCTACACATCATAAGACTAACAACCAGAAGACCGACAGTCAAAAGAATGAAAGACAAAATACAGAGTAAACTGAAGTTATACTACGGATGGGTTTATGCCATTTCCCCACTGCTGTGTGACAGTGTAAAAACACTGAAAATGGTTCAATTTTGTTAGATTTTTTCAAAGGTTTTCTATGTAATTAGATTTTATCACATTTTTTTTATTTGGAAGTTACCATTGTGTTGCTACTGAATAGAATAGCTGTCAATACTTTCAACATTACAGTTTTATGAATAAGACCAGGAGTTTATATTCTATATTACAATAATCATCTGAGTTCTCTATGGTACTGAGGGGGCTACTGACACTTTACTGAGCTGGATTGTATCACTGGAGAGTGTTACTGTTTTTGATTGCTACATTCTGAAAGAGCTTAATGACAGTGTTTAAAGAGTGCCTGTCATAAACAACCATATTATGAGAGGCAGGTGAGTAAAGACAGGTAGTGGACAGCAGATAACATGGAGTCTGTGAACCAGAGAAAAAAATTAAAGGAGTTGTAGGCCCATTAATATTAGGAGATTCAAGGGTCTGCAGCTAGATTGAGAGAACCAGGAACCTTCATTTCTACTGAGAAATTCAAGGCCACTAGCAAGACATATCTTAATGAACAGCTATTGGTGTAACAACAACAATAATAATAATAAGAAGAAGAATAATAAAACAACATCATCATCATCATCAACAACAATAATAATACTTATTATTATTATTATTATTTCTGTAGACGGTGCAGTATATGGCAGTCTCTTCCCTGCTCACCCACAGAAGATGGATATGCACATCTTCCCTGCAAGCTGCATTAGGTGTACCAGCTACTAATCAAATTCAGATTCCTTGCCTGTAGTCAAGGCTTTATCCCTCTGTGTCTCTCATCCTTCTGCTCAACTGGGTAGTGAATAGTAATCATCATATTGTATGCCACTTATATGATATGTGATGTAGGTGTTATGTCCTACAAAATGCGTAAGCACTGTTCAGTATCATTACAAACAATAGTTTTGAAATATGTTAACAACCACTGAAAATGATTCTACTACTAAATGCATAACTGTAAGGCCTATAGGCAATGCAACAATGTACATACACACAAAACTGTAGATGTTTTGAATGAGAAATCATCATAAAAATACAGTAACCATTTGAATTGTCAGGATCTACTTCAGCAGGCCCTGTAATATGGAGACTGAATGACTGAAAGAAGTGGACTTACATGTACTAAATCCGGAATGGCAATTTCCTGGAATATCTCCTTTTCTCCAAGGAATGTCAATCCTGGAGTTGGTATATACACATATTTACACACACACACACACACACACACACATATATATATATATATATATATATATATATATATATACACACATATGTGTGTGTGTGTGTGTGTGTGTGTGTGTGTGTGTGTGTGTGTGTGTGTGTGTGTGTGTGTGTATGTGTGTTCATAGGTTCATAGGTAGGTACTAGGCTATCTGCCAAAGGGCATTTACAAGCCTAGCCAGAGTGTGTCGGCTTTCGCCACCCCATTGATTAATTAACTGATCTTCTGTCAAGCAGAGCCAATGAAGTGATCCCAGGGGTCTATTTCTGTTACAAATCTACCTGTCAAGATTTCTCTTGAAGAGTGTTAGTGAAGGGCTCTGCCTAATGTAGTTTGGAATTTTGTTCCAAAGCATGGGAAGTCTCTGTGACAGGAATCTATCACTCCAGCATGTTCTATTTATTGTTGTGGTGAGGTTTAGCTCACTAGAGCGCATGGCTCACAGTGACTTGGATTTCTTTAGGTGGAGCATGTCCATCAATTATGAGTTGGACATGGCTTTGCAAGTCAGGCAGAGATCACCTCTGAGTAAGCGATATGCCACTGAGTACAGCCAGAGTTTTTTCAGTCAGGCTGCATAGGACATATGTTTGAGGCCAGTAATCCTCTTAGTGAGGTACTTTTGTGGTTTCTCCAGCTGTTGGAAGTGTCTTGTGAGGTACATTCCAAATGGGGCATTGTACTCTATGATGGGTCTGATGAGTGATGAGTAGAGGGGCACTCTAACCTCTTTATTTCTAGATGCAAACCCTTTAGTAATTAGATGGGCCATGTAGAAGGATTTCCTAACTACTTTGGCAATATTACTGTCAAAGGAGAGATTACTATCTACCTGGGTCCCCAGATCTCTTATTACCTCTTCTGTATTAAGGGGGCTGCCACCTATGTGGTAATTCGTGGGCGTTTTGCTTTTCCAAAATGGGATGACTATGCATTTTTTGGCATTTAGCTTGAGGCCATGACATTGACACCAGGTGTCCGTCTCAGTAAAGCCCTTTTGAAGGATGTCCATGTCAGCCGGAGAGTCAATTATGGCTCCCAGTTTCCAGTCATCAATGAACTTGGTTAGCCATAGTCCTCCTGTGTTTGTCTGTACTTCTGAAAAGTATATGCCGAACAGTAGGGGTTCCAGGACCGAGCCTTGCTGGACACCACTTGTGACTGGTTTAGAGTCAAACCTGGAGCCCGCTATTCTTACTGTGTGAGTTCTGTCTGTAAGCCATTTGGCAGCCCATCTCATGACATAGGGATTTATGTTCTGGCTGGTGAGATTTTCTGTAATACCCAAGTGGGGAATGGTGTCAAAAGCCTTAGCAAGGTCAAGGTAGGCTGTGTCAACAACCTTTACTTCATCTATAGCCTTGGTGACTGTCTCAAAGAAGTCAACCAGGTTTAATAGGCATGATCTGCCCTTAACAAAGCAGAATTGGGTCTGGTCATAAGTTTGGAGGTTCCCAATGTCTTTGTTAATGAGTTCCATGATGATGCACTGCACAGCCTTGCAGACCAGGCTAGTCAGGCTTATGGGGTGATAGTTACCAGGGTCAGTTGTGGCCCCTCCTTTGTGGAGTGGAAGAACCATTGCTGTGCACCATTCTGTGGGCATGTAGCCTGTGGAGAGGCTAAGGTTGAACATTGTGTTTAGGTGGGGGGTTAGTTCATTCTGTAGTTCATGCAAGACGCAGCCTGGGACACCATCTGGCCCCACTGACACTGTGTTTTTGGCTTTTGAAAGGGCTAGTTTCACCTGTGCTCTGTGATTTCTGGGACACTACACTTTTCCAATATTGTTGTGGGCCCTTTTGGGGGGTGACAGGGGGGTGAAGTTTGCACAGAATCTATCTGCCAGGATGTTGGCAATATCAGTAGGTTCAGTATATTTTGTGCTATTTTGTACTGGTTCAGTGCATATCTGCGAGTTGCCATGTGGCTCTTTTTCATTCGAAGTTAGCCTTGGATGATTTTATGAGGGACCTTAGTTTCTTACTGATACTGATCAGGGATGTCTTTCCTTCTTGTGGTTTGCTTTTTTTTCTGAACTAGTTTCCTTCTTCTATTGTATAGCCTGTTTATGATAGGGGTCCACCAGACTGTTTTCCTTCTCTTAGAGCAGTGAGTCTTGGTTTTGCTAGGGATGGCATGATCCATGCATCCTTGTAGGTGCTCATAGAGTGCATTTGCAAAGGTTTCTGCATCTTGATCAGCATTATCCTTTAGCGTGGAGGCTATGAAACTTACCGCCTCTGACTTAACTAAGGTGAAGTTTGCTTTAGAAAAGTTTTTTACTGTGGTTTCCTTAGTTGGGGGTGGTGGTGGGGTGTGGACATCCAGAGTGATTAGTTTATGGTCTGATCTAACCAGTGACAAGTTGACCTCCGGTGTGGAACACCTGTCGCCCATGTTTGTGATGACCAGGCCCAATATGTTTTCACCTGTCGTAGGGGAGTTTACCAGCTGATCTAGCGCCTTTGAGTTGATGAATTCCAGGAAGTGCTGGGCCTGGGAGTTTGTACTCGAGTAGTTTTATCAGTTAATGGTAGGGTAATTGAAATTGCCCAATATCAGGGTGTTCGGTAGGACCTTCATGTTTTCCAGTGTTTCCAGAAAGTTGGAGTGATGGTCCTGGGTCATGGAGGATGATCTGTAGCAGGCCACAATTTGCATTGCAGATTTGCCTGATATTAGTTGCACATGGATGATCTCAGAGGTATCATGCCGCGTTACTAACCTGGAGGTGTAGGTATCCTTGATGAATATGGATACATCCCCTCCTTTTATATTTCAGTCTGTGTTCTGTGGCCAAAACGTGTGGTACTAGTTGTAGCCCGGTAGTACTGGGGTGCTCTCTGGAGGCTTGAACCAGGTTTCAGTTACTGCACAGATATTGACATTCTCCATGCTGAGGAGTGCTTCGAGCATGTGCATTTTGAGATTTAAACTCCTGGTGTTGAGTAGCATAACCCTCAGTTTTTTGTTAATTGTGCTGTTTATGGTGGTGGGATTGACTTTTGAGCCTTGCCTAAAAAAGGCACTATGGGGACAGCAAGAGCCTTGGCCAGGATTCGAAAGCCTAGGGGTTATAGGTGCAAGCCATCTCTTGCAAAGCAAAGTGGCTTGTCGAGCATGTCATCCTAGGCTGACAAACACTGGATCCCCTTTAAATGACACCAGAAGCTTAACTAATTGATGAAGTTGATCATTTTTTCTTTATACTGAGGTATCATTCTTGTTGAGGGCAGGATGTTACTCAGGGTCAGGGTCATACTAGCCTGGGCTTCATGATCAGAGAGCTCTTCCATGTCTCTTTCCCTGTAGTACAGGGAGGTATGTCTCAGGTCATTCACACCAACATGAACAACGACAGAGTCATATTTGTACTTGTTCTGGAGTGACCTGAGTGCTTGTGTTATGTGGCAGATTCTGGCTCCCGACAGGCAGCTAACAGTAACCTTCTGCTTGTTCAGCCTAGTGAGTGGGATGTCAGTGTGCCTGACTGTAGAGTCACCTATTACTAGTGTGTTAGTTATGTTATTTCGCCTTAAGGGCTGTGATTGTGCAGCACACTGATTTTATGTTTTATGTGTTGTCTGGTTTGTGACGGGAGGTGCAGGTTGTTTGCGTGTCTGCTTTGGAGGTCTCTGATGCTTTTGCAGGTTTTATTTAGAGCCTCCGAGTATGATTTTGTATATTTATATGTATTTTTTTTGCCAGTGCTGGTTTAGCAGGTCTATATGTGGCTGGAGGTGTGGTGCAAGTGTTAACCTTCTCCTCTTGACTGTCTGTTCCAGTCTTGAGTGGAGACAGCTTAGCCTCCAGTTTGGCTGTATAATTGCATCTCTCGCATATGTTAGTGTTTTGTGGTAGGAGGAGAGGGTTGTCTGTGTACATGAGGCAGTTGTAACATTGCCTCAGGATACCCAGATTCACCAGCTGGACTGGAGAGCACACCTGAAATTGCCCTTTGGTCATGCCTGAATAGTAGGGTGAGCTGTTTAGTCACTTGGTTGGTGAGGGGTAAATAAAGAGCCTTGCCCTGTTGGGCAATCAAGTGTCAGGGTATATTAGTGCTTGCTATTAGGTCTGAGCAAGTGCTGGGCTGTAGGATGCTTTTTGAGTGTGTAGGTTGAGAGTTAGACTAGTACGAAGGAAAAAACTGAAGAGGAGACTTAGTGGAGCCGGGAATAATTTAACCCTAGCTAACCGGCACTGCCCAGTGCACAAAACCATGCAAATGCATTTTTTATAGCAGGGAAATGAAAGAGATAGAAATGGCCAATAAACTACTAACTTCTGGGCTGGAACCACTCCTCCTGGGAGAGATAGGCTGCTCAAAGCTCCCCTCTCTCACAGGTGAACAGAGAAACTTCCTTCTATCCAAGTAAGGTATTGTCAACTCAGAAACTTGTAACACAGCCCTGAATTCAGCACTAGCCTGAAAACTGGACTATACTAGCTTAGAAAGGCGGGAAACAAGGATTTTTTTTTTTTTTTTTTTTGAAAAGATAAGGCAAAAATAGTAAAAAAAAAATACACTTAAAACAGCTTTAAATGACTACAAATGATCAGAAAAGGCTATTGCACTTTATTGTGCAGCCTGCAACAGCTAAACAAATTATTTTAAAAAAAATGACTTTTTAAAAGTGTAGACAGTCAAATAAGTACAATATGTGGAAAAAAAAACAAGCTTTTGAATCACAATAAATGCTGGAAAATCAGTGTTTAGGCGGAAAACAGTTAAGTACAGCAAGAAAGTACAGAAAACTGATACTTAATCACTCCAAAGTCTCTCTTCTAAGTTAGAAGGCTTGTATCAGTTTAAGGCTTTCTAGTGCTTCCCAGTAGGTTAGTTACAGGAAAGATGGGAAACAAGTACAGATTTATTTATTTATTTATTATTTATTTCAGTTTGGTGACTGGGGAGGTCCACTGGGCTCAAGAGCCCATTTTCAGTGGAGGCCCGGGGAGAAAAGCCCGGTGGTCTTTTAAACCAGAAAGTTGAAAGAGATGGACAAACTATCCAAATGGTCAATAAACTACAATTTTTGGGCCAAGAACCACTCTTCTTATGGTAGACAGGCTACCTAGTGGTTACCACTCCCACTGATAAGTTAGAAGGCTTTCTTCCAACACAGAAAGGTTTGCAGGGCTCAGAAGCTTACCAACAGTCCTGGATACAGCAACTCTGTGTCTGGACTAGGCTAGTTACAGAAAAGGTGAGAAATAAGCTCAAGTGCGGCTTTTAAACCAGAAAGTTGAAAAATATGAAAAAAAAAACTGCTCAAACAGCCAATAGCTACAATTTCTGGGCCAGGGGCCACTCCTCTTGTGATAGATTGGCTACCTAATGCTTACCACTCCCACTGATAAGCTAGAAGGTTTCCCTCCAACACAGAAAGGCTTGGGGGTTCAGAAGCTTACAAAGAGTCCTGGATACAGCAAATCTGTACCTGAACTAGACTAGTAACAGGAAAAGCAGGAAACAAGAGCAAACACAGGCTTTTAAATAAGAAGGGTTAAAGAGATGGAAAAGCTTCCCAAATGGCCAATAAACTATAAATTCTGGGCCAGAAACCACTCCTCCTGTGGTAGATAGGTTACCTAGTGCTTACCACTCCCACTGATAAGGTAGAAGGCTTCCCTCCAACATAGAAGGGCTTGGGGGGGGGGGCTCAGAAGCTTACCAACAGTCCTGGATACAGCAAATCTGTACCTGGACTACACTAGTTACAGGAAAGGCAGCGACCAAATGCAAACACGGGCTTTTAAACCAGAAAGTAGAAAGAAATGGAAAAACTGCCCAAACGACCAATGAACTACAATTTCTGAACCAAAACCCACTCTTCCCATGGTAGATAGGCTACCTAGTGCTTACCACTCCCACTGATAAGCTAGAAGGCTTCCTTCCAACACAGAAAGGCTTGGGGGGCTAAGAAGCTTACCAACAGTCCTAGATACAGCAAGCCTGTATCTGGACTAGACTAGTTACAGGAAAGGCAGGAAACAAGCTTAGATTTTTTTTTTTACAGAAAAGCAGCTAAAACAGCAGTAAATACAATTCAAATTGCAGTGCAGGCTAGCACACTTGAGTGTGTAGCAATATTATGGCAAATACTGTTTAAATAAATGCAATTAAATTAACAAATGACTAAAAAACAAGTGCAGAAGGCAGTAAATTAGTAGGCTAATAACAAGCAGTAATAAGTGCAGAGTAAGAGCGACTGAACAAATAGCACGCAGAACAGCAACTAAGACAGTTACAGTAAGAGCAGCTGAATAAAATATGTATATATCTATTTATTTATTTATTTGTTTGTTTAGGGAGGGAACAGAGCAGGATTAGGAGCCTACAGGGGTTGTCCCTCCCAAATGCTCTCTTTGTACACAGTAGGAGTGCCTGAAATCAGAATATGATCTCACTGCACTCGGTTGAGTGAGCAAATGAGATGGGCCCAGAAGGAGTATCCAAGTACAAATTTACAAGAGGGGCGGGCAATTTCAAAGCCAATATGTGTGTGTGTGTGTGTGTGTGTGTGTGTGTGTGTGTGTGTGTGTGTGTGTGTGTGTGTATATATATATATATATATATATATATATATATATATATATATATATATATATATATATATATACCTGAAAAGTCCAAAATCCCACATTATCAAATCTGAAATGATCAAGACAACATTGCCGATGTGGCAAAACACCAACATCATGAATTACCAAATTTTTACTCAGAAAAAATGGACAGTTATCCAACATCCAAAAAAAAAAACATAAAACACATCATGTCATGTTAAATTTCTAAAATATTTTTAAATATTAGTTATTTAGTATAGGGTATTTATAAGAATGGTGTAGAAATTGTATACACATACAATTCTTTTATATAACTCTTTTAGACAATCATTTCTTCTTTAAGAGATTCAATTTATGTGTTTGGCGCCAAAAATTTATGGTATTTAATGAAATAATTTTCAATTAAGTTTGTTCTGATGAAGTCTGCTAGTCAGATGAAAGCGCTTAACCTGTTGGTGTTATTTGTTTGTTATTAAACCGTTGGTGACATTTATTTGGAATCATATCATTTTATTCTACTGTTTGAGCTGAGCTGTATTCGTTGTGTCTCCAGTATCAGTGAGCTTTTTATTTACTATGGAGAAAAGGGCAAATTTCCCAATTTGACCAACTGTTCATTTTCCCTGTGAAAAAGTTTGGTAATGAAGTTTCTTTTTTTTCTATTTTCTTTGTGTTTTTCGGTGAATTGACATTTGACATTATAAGAGTTGACATTTCAGTCAATATATTGTACAAGTTTTTAAACTGAATTTAGTATAAGAAGATGTTTCAAATGGCTTCCTTACAGTTCACTTGAGTACCAAATCCAGTAACATGCCAATCACCCACTACAAATTCCAAATGTTTAACTTGCTAATCTCTATTTACAGTAGGAAATTTCTGCTAGTATGTGGTTTCTAAATGCATGACAGCTGTTATCCTTTTGTTTTTGGGAGATTTTCTCCTGTCTTTCTGAAACTGCAACCATGCAGTTGGTATATACGTTTGGGGATGGGGTGATTCCCTATGTGCAAAAATTGCCTTACTTTTAATTTTATTTGATGAGATAAATTTCAACCATCTTAACTCAGAAATTGAGTTTAATTTTAGTTCAATGTCAGTGAGTCATAGGGAAAGGATTTCAGGTTGATACTGTTTTGCATTTTGTCTGCTAAAGTAGAGAGTTCATCATATCTTACACCGAATTTTGTATAACAGTGAACAAAAGACATTTTTTTTCATCAATAAAGTTTGCCAGGCTTTATGTTACTCAACATATATTATGGAATATAATTGCTAGATCTTGCTTATGGTATTTGCCACATTAGTTTGTTTTCCTCTTTAACTGTTTCACACATGCTTTAAAGCAGCTCATCTTAAGGATATGCATTACTATTAAGCATTTAATTAAAGTCATTTATGTTTTACATGATGGATTGCATTACCTCTATATAATAAAATCCCATTTATGTGTGCAGTGATACAACATAGTGATTAATAGGACACTGGAGTTTATCAGTAACATGGTTCATTTTCCTCACTATAGAAATAGTTATTCCTGTGTCTTTCAGGTAAATTATTCAGCTATAACTATGCTGCACAGTTCAGGAGAGAACAGAGATACATAATGAAAGCAAAGTGAGCAGTGAAAAGACAAATAGCATGAGCTTTTCATTTGTTAATATTACAGACTTCCTTGACACACACAGTTACAAATGTACAATGATGATCTTGAACTTTATTAGGATTTATGGGCATAAAATGCAATGATTTGTTTTCTCAATTTCAACAACAACACAATTATTCCTATAAACATTTTTTTTGTTACACTTCTTGAAAATGACTGCTCAAATTGTATTTAGCAATTCTGAAGCTGAGAAGAAAAATGTCAAGACGAGAAATACTATGTAATTTGAAATTATAATGATGGTGTGTTTTTTTTTCAGATGCCACACTTCCAGTTTATGAAAAATGCAGTGAGTGCAAGGTAAGTATGTTTATCCTGTAAAATTTGCATCACAGCATTGCAAACCAAATTTTGTGATTTATACAACAGACATGCAAAAACATGGAAACCATGTTCTGTTTTCACAAGTAAAGCTGTGAATGCTATTAGGAAGGAACTTATTTACATATGTATTTTATTATGCCAGCCTTTGAAGTTCTGGAACCAACTTAACCATATATTTTATCACTGGTACTGCTATACTTAAATTATGTGGCATTTTTATTTCAAGCTGATGTCCTTTACCACTGTGAATATATTGTGTTGATATGCTGACAGACAATAAAGAAACATTTGCCAGTGGCTAATGTCTCATGATGCTTTCTGGTCTATATTTTCATGAATTAAACCTATTTTTTTTGGTGGTTTGTAAGCAATTATGCTAAATATAATAAAAAAGCAAAGACAGTGTGACTTCATTCTGCATTTCTGACTATTGTAGCAAAGAACAGGCCAAATATTATACAAACACTAGCAGGAATTAACATGACAAACAAAACAGAACAGCCATTGTGCTGTTATAAGAAAACACAAGTGTTTGCTGCAATGTATGCAACATATACTATTCTTTCAATAATTTATTTAGTGTAGATGTACCTTTTACTATCTTAGATGTAAAAAAGACTGCAAGATATGCTATATTCATTTATGTTAAACATTGAGCATAAGCACATTTATTTCTTGTACATTTCTTGGGATATGGTCTCATAAGATAAGTAAATGAAAATCCTGAATTTACAAGTCAGATTGGCAGAATAAAACTAAAGATGATAATGATGAAGAGGAGGATTATCCAATGAAGGTGACTGTCACTGATTAAAAGTAATGTTCTATGCTACAGCACCAGTAAAGGTACATCAATGTATAGTGTCCAATCAAATGCAGCTGTGCACAGTCACTGCCACAAATTTGAAAACTCAATGATAGTTGTGTACCATGTGTGCACTTCCATAGCATTATGTATTATACTGCATAACTTAGGCATTAGCTGTCATGTCAGTCACCTAAAAGAAAATTTGGACAGTAAAGTATCTGTTGTGCAACACAACGAGCAAAAGCAATGCCCAGTTTATGTGTTAACCTAACCTGCTTCTGAATCATTTTAAGTATTTTGCAGCAAAATCAAACATTAGCATTCAAAGACTATGCCTGCACTGTAACCCATGTGAAAGTCACGTAAAATAAAAATGTAATACAAGTAATACAGAACAATTTGCACTCAACATATAACACAGAAAACATAAGGCACTATCGTGTTTACTCTTCAGATAGTGCTTGTTAAGTTATGTATTATCTTGCTGAACTAATATAGGTCCTGGCTATAAAAGTATCATATGTGCAGAATCTATCTCTAGCAGAGAGTAATACAGCTGTTTAAAAGGATAATACCACAGTGGCAGAAGAAAAAAGGAAGGTGTATATACCAGATATCAATAAAAATAAATAATAGGACTGAAGGCTTTTAAGATGATAAACTAGCTGGACATAAAGGTACTAGCATTTGACAGCAATATTGTAGGGGGTGATGTTATACCTTCAAAGTGTCATGTGTTAAAGCTTTATAACCCATTTTAGTTCTAAAAAAGCAGAAAACGCAACTTTACACTATAGGGAAAAGATAGTTTTGTACACTATTCAATGCAATTATGAAGAATCCATTTATAATTTATTATTAATAGTGATGGTATGTAGTGATCATACTGCATCTACTGGTACAAAGACATTTTGTACTTCCAGTTTCAGACTGGTCATTTTTGATACTTGATACTTGCTGCTTTATATATATATATATATATATATATACACACACACACACACACACACACACACACACACACACACACACACACAGACACACACATGCACACACACAGAGATAAATAGATCTACATACAAATATATATATATATATATATATATATATATATATATATGTGTGTGTGTGTGTGTGTGTGTGTGTGTGTGTGTATATTAATAAACGGTCACTGAGGAGCATGGATGGCATTCTGACAGTGGAAGATGTAAAAGACGTACAGCAGGAAATAAAAAGCATATGCGGATGGCTGTAGGACACATTTACTAAAAAAAAAAACCCAAAAAATACTGGAAGTTAGTGTAGACTCAAAACGTTTTGATAGAACTCTGACAAAGACAAGCAACAAGCAAGCTATTTCTGTAAGGAGGACAAGACCCACACTACCTCTCCATAGAAATTTGGTTAACAAGGTAGGGGAAAGAGTCCTGCAAGATTAATTTGTATAGAAAGGAATCAAGTAGAAGGCATTGTTTTTTGCTCAGTTTAGAGCTGCCTCCTCTTTGAGAGGACAGGGTAGTTGTGCTCCCTTTGGGGGCAATGTAATAAGTTGGAGAAATAATTAGTTGTGGTTTATTTAAAAAGTTAATGCTAGAACATAATCCATATTTGACTTCAGAGAGTAATATGTCTTTTTCTTTGAAACTTCTACCTTTACGAGTAAGGAAATAAGAGTCTTTTCTTTGACCAAAATAGCATTTTATTAATCGTGGATTTATTTTGCTGTATGTGGGGCTTGAAAATGATCTTGTGCCCGAGCCATATGTCTAAGTAATCAAAGCATTTTATAAATTCCAGTTGTCTATTACCTTGGTTTAATATATGTGAGGCAGGGACACAGATATGAATATGTAAGAGTTCCTGAAGATTAGGACT
>NC_056737.1:547549374-547554374 GCF_019279795.1 Protopterus annectens
TTAAAGTACTGGGGAAAAGATATTGTGCTTTGGGCAACTTCTGCTTCTTTCCTTTATACACTTACCAGTGCCTAATGGCTATACTATCCACTTTTGCATATTCCATCCAGATTACCTGTGGAGCAGCAACTGGTCTCCTTGGTATTACCTTCAATAGCACACAAGATGAAGAGGTTGTCTAAAGAGTCATAACAGATGTTTCTGCCCCCTTTGCTGTCTCAGCTGGGGTGGGGGTGACACTCTTATGCCTGACTGTTTTTCCTCAGACTATTTTCTTCCTCTGGTTCTCTTAGTGTAGCATCTGAAGACACCAAACTCCATGGGATACCCTCATCATCTGTGGCTGTAGGGAATACCATTGTGGGCCAGGGAGAAAAACCTAGGCCAGTGATACTGTGGGGCCAAAGTATCTAGTGAGACAAACTGTCATCCTGCCTCCATCATGATGGACAGAGCTGATATATTGTTTTGGCTAAGAAATTGATAGCTGCCTTTTCAATACCAAGTTAGTCTCCATGCAAGAAGAGAAAAATAATTCCTTTTCAATCTGACAGGACTTTTAGGTGAGAAAGTGAATCATAGGGGGAAGAAGAGCACTTCTGAGTATTTTTCTCAGCCTGAGCTTTCATATTTGAAGAAATAATTCCTACAGACATCCCCTATAATGATATCTCCTTTTCAGAAGCACTATCTAATATGACTGAGTTTTTTTTTTTTTTTTTTTTTTTTTAGTGAGAACAGAAAGAAGCCTCTTAGCTACAGGAAATATATTATGGTTTAATACTGTTACAAATGCCTAAAGCATCTCCAGTTCTTCCTATTTTGCCTTCTTTAGAGGATATTAGTTCTTACAGCCTTTGGCTGGTAAAAGGTTTGACAGATTATGTAAATTATCCCAGTTGCATAAATACCTGTTTTCTAATCCCAGTACAGGTACAACCGTCTTTTGATGTCAAACAGGTTAATGATTCTAACCTTATTCCCTCAAATAAACATGGAAAGGCAATGTATTTGTTTGAGAAGAATATATATATTTCTTGTACTTCAACTTACAGAATTTTAAATGATCAAACCCATATGTCAAACTTTTTGCTTGTGTCTTTTGAGAATATACAGAAGTTGTTAGCTAATCTTCGATCTTCCTAGGTAAAATATTCCGCAAATACTTCTGTGACAGCTGCTTCTCATGTGACTAAGCATATTGTGAATTTTCCTTATGATGCCTTTGACTTTTCTTCCAGAATGTCTGTTTTTGGTTCACTTTTGAGGAGACTAACTAGGCTTTGTTCTCAACCCTTCCTGAGGAAGTAAAGTCTGAGATTTCAACTGTTCCTTTTTGGTCATGCAGCTGATGTACTTAAAAATTGTAAAGAATAGATAAAAGTGATACAAGGAGTGACACAATTTTTCAGCCTTCCTTTTTAAAATCAACTGACACTATTAACTCTCCTCTGCTTGGCTTCTTGACAAACAGTTTAAACAGCAAGGAACTAGTTTACACCAGGGAAAAACAATATAAAGGAATGTTGAAAACGGAAAGGCCTCATCAAATCCAAGGATATCCTTCCCAGTTAGCATCAGTACTGACCTGTTCTGGCTCCATCCTACCACCTTCCCATGACTCCATCTCCCTTAAACTTCATCTGCCCTTTTGTCATCAGAGTGTAAAAGACAGTTGGGTTCTGGGGATTATCTAATGACGGTACTAAAGCAATGGGACACCTACATCAATTCATGGGAATTCACTATTGCTAAAGGAAGTTGCAAAACACGATCCCAGGGAGCTACAGAATTTGTGCTTTCAGGCTTCAAGGCAAACACTATTATTCAAGGATTTTTCTAGTCCCCAAACCAGAAGGATCCCGGACAGCAGTATTGTATCTTTAGGCTTTTAACCAACGTGTCAACGTACTCAATTTAAAGAAGTTATCACTTCAGAATCTTGTATGCTTGATCCCATCTCATGCTTTCATGGTAAAAGCTAGACTTAAATGATGCCTATCACCATATTCCTATTGCCAAGCAGGGTAGGCATTTCTTAATATTTTTGGTATATGGCTTATGTTATCAGTTCTCTGTTTTACCATGGCATGGCAGCAAGGGTATTTACAGAATGCCAAGCTCCAGTCATAGCTCATTGCAGACCATAAGACATACACATTTTCCCATATTTAATGATTGTCTTATTTTTGCACACCTTTTTTTCAGATGGCCTGGAACATAGCAATTCAACCTTACTCTTGAGGCATTATGCATTCCATTAGGCAAACCTTATTGCAATCAAGTTCATCAGGGCCAGGATAGACCACCAGGCATGGAAATTTCATCCTGAGATTTTTGAAGAATTCATCTGCCTGTGGGAAACACCAAGTATATCTGTTTAATGCTTTCTGTATAGACAACTAAAAACATTTTGCTCCAGTACTGCTTGAAGGCAGGCATGGAAGACAGATGACTTTTCATTCCCATGGATGCCATAGCTCCTGTATGCCATTCCATCCTTTCCACTGATTACCAGAGTTTTTCTAAAAATCTATAAAGATGCTAAAAATAGTAGTGGTGACCTCCTTTGCCAAAGGCAATAGTTGTTGTCCCTTCTTTTCAGTCTGGCCAAGGGCAATTACCACACGCTTCCCCAAAGACCAGATTTACTCACACAAGAAAGGGGGAGTTTAATACACCCCAATCTATACCGTTTTCAGAGCTTTTATCTATGTTTTTGGAGGACATGCAGCAGGTCCTTAAGGTGTGTGGAAATTATGTGTTTTGTGTCACTGAAAGAATCAGGATTTTCATCATGCATAGATGCTTGTGGTTGTTAATTATTTGTGTGAGTTACTACTGTCCAATGATTTGCCATACTGAGCCTGCATTAGAATTATCTCATTCAACTGATATTTTTCTCAGCACTCTGACATCTTCTGGTCAGGTATCTGTATTACAAGCACTTAAGTAGTTTCAGAGTATACTTTATGCTAAAACATTAACCTCCCAGTTTTCTTTCTTGAACGTATATTTCATTCGTTGGATGTACATAGGCAGCTCAGATACTACCTAGACAAAACTCAACCTTTCAGAAATGCTGATCAGCTGTTTGTCTTCTGTGAAGGTAAATCTTGGTCTCTGACCAAGACCTACTTCAAACCCATCAGCCAAAGAATAAAACTGGCTATAACCTTTACAGCTACAACCCTGCCAAATTATGGAACAAACTACCCTGAGAAATCAGGACACTCAATAATGCAAAGAAATTCAAATCAGCCTTAAAATTGTACCTGAACAGTCAATGGTCATGCAATTGCACTCAGCCTCCTTTACCTATTTTCTCCTTCCCATTTCTCCTATTGCAGCTCACTTCCCCTACCTTAAACCACTACTCAACTTCTCTCCATCTAAAAAAATCGCACTTTCCTTCAGTCAGTACTTCCTAACTATACTGTATTTTCTCCACAACTCCATCTCTAAACCAGTCTTATTATTAGTCCACTATTTATTGAACCCAAATAAACCTGTACTGTCCAGTCTGTATCTTAACCTGCCTGGATTATGTATTATTTTGTAATAGTAAATACATTTAAACTGGTTTGTACTCAGTGTCTATTTGAACATTATTAATACATTGCTAACGAATGTTACTTGGAGCTTATCTCCAAATTAATGATGTGTTATATTTTCAATTATTGATATATTACCATTTCTACTATTGTATTATGTAAAAGTAGAGCTTTTCTCCCCAGGCCGCTGCTGAAAAAAGGATACCAACTCAGTCAGGCATACCTGATCAACAAATGTAAAATAAAAATAAATCAGAAAGGGGAAATCTGTGTTAAAGTTAACTATTTCTTCATGATTGTCTTGTGCTTTTAAATTTCGTAACACACATCACAACACATTTCCAAGTAGAATTACAGTTCATTTAATAAGGTCATTGGCTTATTGTGTGGCACTCTGGAAAGAAGTGAACTCTAGAAGGACTCTAGAAGCAACAACTTATTCATCAGTCCATAACTTTTCAAAGCATTATAAAGTAGATTCCTTTTCCATATCCAGAACTAGCTTTGCTAAGAATATTGTTCAGTGACTCCTTGAGTCTTAGATATATTGGTCTCCTCCCTGTTTTACCATGTCTGTCTAAGCTATGGTAATATACTCACATAGCTTAGGCCACTACAGCACTGATAATGTTGAAGAAAGTACAATAATTTGTATGTAAGTAGGTGTTCTAATGCATTACCATTGTAGTAGTCATTGGTCCCTCCTTCGCTGTTGTACTTCCTGATATATTGACAGGGTGTGGCTCCTTTCACCCTTTTGTACATAGTTATAAGGATAGTTTTCTTTTTTTTCTAGCACATTCAGGGCTCTGAAGCTTTTAGAACTCCTCCTACCTTTTATAGAAGCACTTCAGGAAGATCACCTCGAAGGTGCCCAAAGCTTTTGGTAGCAGGCTGGTGTAGGTGGGGTAAACACACAAAGTTTAGGTTAGTACAATGGTGATGCATTAGAATATCTACTGTTAAGGCAAGTTCGCTTGTACAACTGTACTTTCTTTCACTACTGGTAGGGAGTCCTGAAATGTTCATTATTTGTATCTGAAGATATGCATGAATTACTTTTGTAACATTTAGTGTTTTCCACTGATACCATGGCATTTAATGATTTTTCACCTTCCATTTTATTTATTTTAATTTAATAAAGCAATCTAGCAGCAAGAAATGCCCTTTGATGTTACATACTGTGTTCCTTGTGTTATAAAACTGGGAGTAGTTTTTTATTTTTATTTTTTTATTTGACTTGAAACAACTTTGCTGATAGCTGTTAATGTAGCAAATTCACTTGTGTTCAACTGCTGAGATAAATGGATTTTTCCCCAGTAGTTCTTAACATTTTACTACCAGTAGAAAGACCTCTTTTAGTCAGTAAAAGAACTGGATTTTCCAAATATTTATGTAATAGTGTTTCTGTTATTATTGAACTATAAGAACCGTTGGTGCCATGGA
>NC_056737.1:547556874-547629374 GCF_019279795.1 Protopterus annectens
AATAGGTAGGCAGTCATTCTGAAGAGACTATAACAAAATCCGTGGTACCATGTTAAAAATAAGAGAGGTTACGTAACGATTAAAAGGGTAGAACAAAATGGGTAATAATTGCACAAAATGACCCAAAAATCCACCATTAACCAAAGACGCAAAATACATGCAGTCGCAGCGCGCTGATAATATTAAATACTATTCAAAATGGGTTAATAAGTATGAATTTGACGGTAAATTAGAAAAATCCTTGCTTGTCAAACTTGTCAAACAGCTCAAAACTGATTCCAAAGGTCGGGTAAAAAAGCAACGCCACTTAGGAATTCCTCAGGCACACAGGTGGATTGAGGAGCTAAACCGTAGGGAACAAAAGAATAATAATTCAAAAGCGATGTTTTTAGATAAGGAGGACAATAACTTAGTGATAGCGTCGGCCCCTCCGCCTCCCTTACCAGAATACAAAGCAAGTGAACAGGTTAGTCTATCCCCACGATATCCTGTTGTCACTGAAAACAGATTTATTACAAGAGCAAAACCATTTATTAGAGATCCCATCGAGACCAGGTCTCGAACACGGGCAGGTAACTCAAAAGGAGACATTGAGTTATATCAAATGGTTAGGAATTCACGATCTATGAGTGAAGAAGAAATATGCCCACTTATAGAAGTACCTAATCCTCAGGCAGGGCAAGAAGGTCAGGATCCAACTATTCTAGTGTATAGACCCAGGACTCCGGAAGATATCCGGAAAGCCACTGAGGGAATTCCCCATCCAATAGTTAATTTTAGAAAGTTCTCTGAACATTTACAAGGAATGAGGCTAAGTTATAATTTAAATGGAGAAGAGGTAGAAAAAGTAGTTAGACAAATTGTGGGACCAGATTGGCACATGATTAGTGGCAACTGGAATCCCTGTGACGCTGCACACAGACCCCTCCCATATAGCAGCGCAGAGCTAGACAACAGAGTAAAAGGTCTTACAGACCGTATCTCTGAAAAATGGAAGCCTAGGGCAGACTGGACTTGCATTAATCAATGCATCTAACAAGAATGTGAAACTGTTGACAGATATTATGCCAGACTATTAGAATGTTTTAATAACCACTGTTGAATGCAGGTTCCTGAAGATCAGACACAAGATTCCCCATATGAACAGCAGTTAAAGAATGCATTTTTGAAAGGCAGTATTGCACCCATAAGCAGTTTTATTACAAAACACATGGTAGATCATCGTACAAGCCGGTTACAGTCATTACTTGAATATGCTAGGCATGCTGAAAGGCATTTTAATAGCAAAAAGAAAAAAGAAAGCCCAAGTATTTTCTGTAGAAGATAGAGCAGAAGTTTATGTAATACAGTCCGGGAAAAAGGGCAAGAGAAATGCCCAGGGAAACAAGCAATCTGATCAGCGATCAGAGGACTTTGAAGGGCGAAAGAAAAGGGGTGAATGTCTTAAATGTGGTAAAAAGGGACATTTGGCAAGGGATTGCAAGAAAAACAAGAAGGCAACCACGGAAGACAAAGAGGGTGAGGACTGACTATATGATAGTCAAGAATCACTAGAAGGGAATAGCAGAGAAAGGACAAATGAGAATGTGATAGAAGGAGTAGAGGATGTGACAGAAGAAATAGAGGAAGTGCAGGAAGTTACGGATAGTGAAGAAAATGAAATATTGGATTTAGCTTTATTGAGCTTAGAGCTCTTTTTAGCAGACACAAAACCAGAAGTTACACTCTTGGTAGAAGGGAGGGAGGTTAAATTTTTGTGTGACTCAGGGGCATCACGAACCCTGATACATCCCTCCAAACTGCCAGAAAATTCAGAGTCACCTGATTATATACTAGTAAAAGCAGCTAATGGACAGCTGTACCAGGAGCCTCTATCCCGTGGCATCGCAATAACTGATCCTGTTTCAGGATTGACCCAGAAAAGCAAAATTGTTGTTTCTGCAAAATGCCCAGTAAACCTCTTGGGCAGAGACCTTATGCAGCTATTTGGTATAGCAGTAGTTCCAATCATGCAGGGTATGGAAGCACAGCAACAAATTGATACCTTTGCAGTGCAGTCGGAGGGTGAAGTGTTTTATTGGTACAGTCAGGACTTGGTTATGACTGGTCCAGGGACTGTGACCAAAGAACTAATGAATATAGCCATCAGTAAGTTCCCCTCCCTTGACATTGACAAACAGCACCTGTTGCACTGTACTCTGTATTTCTGTTACACATCAGGACCTGATAAAGAATATGGGCAATAATTGTTTAAAAATCTTGCAAACAGATTGATATTACGTAATCTGTACTGGGACATGGAAGGGAACAGTGTAGCCAGCTGTTCATTGCCCCAGGAGTTCTTTGCACTCTATAAATCTAATTGATTACCACATGTTGGCTTAACTAAGGACAAGAATGTAAAATGGGTAGACCTAGGAGAAAAAGTCACAAGATGGGAAAAGCAGACAGTTAGAACTGTCAGAACAAGGAATACAAAGGCAGAAGTTGAATTGGATAACTCAGACCCACCCAGCCGTGCACTTGCAGTCTAGCAAAGACAGCTGATTAGCACTCCTATTAAAGGAGGAAGAGAATGCCTTACAGAATATACCAGAAACTCTCTGGTCAACAGGAAAGTCAGATGTAGGACTTATCCGTACAGCAGGACCAGCTACTATCACGCCAAAGTCAGCAATTAGATCACAGAAAAGACAGTATCCCTTAAGAAAAGATGCAGAGGTAGGAATCAAACCTATTATAGCAGCTTTATTTAAGGAAGGGGTACTGGTGGAATCTCCCGATTCACCATGTAACACACCCTTATTTCCTGTTTAGAAAGCAAATGGAGAATGGCGTATGGTCCAAGATTTACAAGCTGTAAATGATGCAATGATACCAAGGGCACCTACAGTGCCAGACCCACACACCCTGTTGAATGATTTAAAACCTCAACAGAAATATATTTCTGTGGTAGATATCAGCAATGTGTTCTTTTCGATACCGATACACCGTGACAGCCAATATTGGTTTGCATTCACATTTCAGGGGAAAAGGTATACATATACGTGACTACCACAGGGATATTGTGAAAGTCCAACAATATTCTCACAAGATATGGCAAGCAACTTGCAGGGATTTACCCCATGAAGAGGCAGTCAGATTTTACTTTATGTTGATGATATCCTGCCCCCACCCAGCAAGATTGCAAAGAAGATACCATAGCGCTATTACAATTTTTAGCCACTGAAGGACATAAAGTAAACAAAAATAAACTGCAGCTTTGGAAAAAACACGTTAAATTCCTAGGATATGTAATATCCAAAGAGGGTAGAACATTAGATGAGGACAGAAAAGTAGCAATTTTACATGCACCAAAACCCATTACCAAGAAGGAAATGATGTCCTTCCTGGGTATGACTAATTTTTGCCGGAGCTGGATTCCAAACTATGCCTTGGAATCTGCACCACTGACTGACCTGATATATAAAAAGCCTATGGCAGCACAGGACTTGTTACAATGGACACCAGAAGCAGAATCTGCTTTCTGCAAACTGAAACAGTTAATAGCATCCTCATTAGTTCTGGGATTACCAAACTATCATAAACGTTTTTTCCAAACTGTAGATTGTAAGCAAGGTTATATGACATCAGTGTTAACACAACAGCATGGGGACAAGCAACGCTCCATTGCTTATTATTCATCACAACTAGACCCAGTGGCACGGTCTTTACCTCACTGTGTACAAGCAGTAGTTGCAGCTGCAATGGCAGTACAGGCTTCGGCCTCAGTAGTTTTGTTCCACCCTCTCACATCGAGAGTGCCTCATGCAGTCACAATTATTTTACTGCAAGAGAAGGTAGCATATCTTTCCCCTGCTAGGCATCTTTCCTATATGACTATATTGTTGAGTCAACCTCATATGACAATTGAACGATGCACGACTTTGAACCCTTCTACCTTGCTCCCAACCCCTGCAGATGGCACACCACACTGCTGCCTGCAGGTGATTGAGCAAAAGACACTGCCTAGAAAAGATCTCACGGATGTCCCCTTGAATGATGCCGAGGTGACATACTACGTGGATGGCTCATGCAAAAGGGGTCCTTGCAGGACAGAACCTAGTAGGATATGCAGTAGTTTCTGATACTGAGATTATAGAAGTGAAACCTTTACCACACAACTTATCTGCACAGGCAGCAGAATTGATTGCCTTGACACGGGCATGTACCTTAGCAAAGGGTAAATGTGTGAACATTTTTACTGACAGCCAGTATGCTTTTTCTACTGTACATGTTTTTGCGCAACAGTGGAAAAACTGAGGAATGATAACATCTACTGGCAAACCTATTAATCATGCACAGTTTATTCTAGATCTCTTAGAATCTATTCAGTTACCTCAGAAAGTAGCTATTTGTAAATGCACAGCTCATACCAAGCAACAGGATAGGATTTCAAAAGGTAATGCAAGAGCTGATACAGCTGCAAAGCAGGCAGCTTCAGAAGTATTTCTTTTGAATGAGGAACTACAACCCTCTGAGATTTTAGACTTAGAAATGTTAAAGACAATGCAGACACTCACTATGCAAGTTGAGAAACAAAGATGGGTAAAACGAGGAGCAATTCTCAAAAAGGGGCTGCACCTCTAAAGAAGGGAAACCAATATTACCATTGAATTTGTTTAGATATGCAGCTTTGTTGAGCCATGGGCAATGCCATGTCTCAACAGGGGGGATGGTACAGCTGGTGAACCGAGTGTTCATGACATATGGATTCACCAACTATTCTAAGAAATGTTGTTTGATGTGCCACATTTGTAACAAACATCATGCACAAGGGGCGTTAAAGCCCAAGCAAGGGAGTTTCCCTACACCACCATATCCGTTTCATACTATCTGCATGGATTTCATAGAATTGAACAAATGTGAAAATAAGAAGTATTGTCTTGTCATTGTAGATATGTTTTCCAGATGGGTGGAAGACTTTCCGACCAAAAATCCAGATGCGGCTACAGTAGCGAAAATCCTTGTTAAAGAAATCATCCCTAGATTCGGCATTCCGGAAAGGATCTACAGTGACAACGGTACACACTTTGTAAACCAAACCATACAACAGTTAAGTAAACATTTTGGTATTTCTTTAAAGAATCATTGTGCATACCATCCGCAATCTGCAGGGCTAGTTGAGAGGCATAATGGGATTTTAAAGAATAAACTAAGGAAATTAATAGCAGAAACAGAAAAGAATTGGGTGTACTGTCTGCCCCTGGCACTGTTGATCATGAGAACTGTTCCGAATGCAAAAGTATTGACTCCTTTTGAAAAAACTATTTGGAAGAGCTTATTATACACCTCAGTGAAAACCTCTCATGCCCGCAGACCAGGAAGCCGACTGTACACTAGCAGAGTATATGAGAAATTTGTTGAATTCTAAACATCTGTTGCAGTCAAATTCTGTTTCAGATAAAGAACAAACCAAGACATCGGAAGTGGCAGTGGCCCCTGGGGAGTGGATATGGGTGAAAACACTCAAAAAGAGAAACTGGATGACACCAAAGTGGGAAGGTCCATATCAGGTGCTCCTGTCGACACCTACTGCAGTCAAAATTGCAGAGCGGGCCTCGTAGATCCACCTGAAGCACTGCAAACTAGTTAAGAACTTAGAACTGGACAAAAATCTTGTCACATGTCAAGATCAAAAATGATAGAATCCAGAAAAATACAAATAAAACTACTCGGAAGAGTTGGACAAAACAGGAATGCAGAACAACCATTTCCTCAGAAGTATTGCATAATCATCCTGTTAGCTGTACTAGTGACAATAATCTTTTTGTTGTCGCCATTTCTTTTCCCAGCCACACAAACTAAACTGAATAAACGTGAAGCATTGCTCATAGACTGGCATCCAAACTTCAACACTTACCAGGCCATCACATATGTGTATGCTGAGACTTTCAATGTTTTGAATTGCTGGATTTGCACAGCTTTGCCGACAGCAAATGGGGGGGGTTATTAATGACTTCAGTCCCCCTAGGAGTCAACGAGACCTGGGAAAACTTGATTTATGATACATCAACTGTTACATCACAAGATAAAATAGCATTGCACTTGTCTGTTCCACAAAAAGGGACTGTGTGTTTTTATAAAAATGATACTGTTCAGGTGGGTTGGAGCATTTGCAATGTGACTGTTCCTTATAGATGCTACACTAAAGCTAATAACGCAGGTTCTTATTGTAATACAAACTATGATTCATTTTTTGAATTGATGCACAAAACAATTGATGAAGTAAAACATGATTCTGTTCTTTATAAACAACTGTCTATAATTGATAGAAAAATGTTTCATGCAGGACAAGTGTATATTCATAGTAAAGTTACTACTAAAGTAGAGCATTGTTATTTTGTATGTGGTAGGAAAGCATACAAGTGGTTACCTGAGAATTGGTCCAGCAGTTGTTTTTTGGGCTACCTGGTTCCAGCCATACGACACACGGCAGTCTTACCTCGAGGAAAAATTCGGAATGTCCGAGAGGTCATCAAGAAACCTGTCAAGAAACCTGTAAATCCAGTGGGGCAAATCGATGCACGCTGGAAATAACATCATTCTATAGGCGATAAACTGACACACATGGACTTGAGTGACAGTGTTATATCGTGGGCAGGCATATCACCAGCATATGGAGCAGTGAAATTGATCTGGGAGCTGAGAAAACTGTCTAAACTTCTCGAAGTAATAAGCAATGCAACTTTTTCCACTCTAGAATTGGTGACTGATGAACTGAATGCCATGAGAACTGTAGTGCTTCAAAACCGCATGGCTCTCGACTTCACCCTAGCGGCGAGAGGCGGTACTTGCGCTTTAATCCAGGAGGAGTGCTGTTTGTATATTCCTGACCATAAACACGAGATAGACAATCACCTTGAGGTAATTCAGCAAGTGTCGGACATGACCAAACCAGGACCAAACCCACTGATGGACTTTTTCCAGTAATGGTTTGGAGGGTGGGGTACTATCCTAATGAACATCCTGATTGCCATTTGTGTAGGAATGATCCTACTGGGAGTATGTGTTTGCTGTGGCATCCCCTGCATGAAAAGACTGATCAAAGACCTTATAGGCATGTCAGTTTCAGAAACCTTATATCAAGGTGCTGAGTTTGAAAAACTGTTAAAAAATTGAAAATGCTTTCATAAGTTTAAACTGAATGACTCTCTTAACTACAAATCCTGAGTAGGAAGAGGTTAGGGGAAGAAAAACTGTTTATGCTTATTTTGAAAGTAGAATAAAGTATTAAAAGAGGGGAAATGTTAGAAAAATATGTATTAGTGTATGTATTAGTAATATGCTTAGTGCATTTAAGGTCTGAAAAGGGTTAACACATTTATTCTATTTCACACTGCATAAATCTGTACAAACTGCAGAAGCTTTCCAATAATGTATTGTCATGAAATATGCGCAGTTATGATCTTTGCTTATGCTCTGGAAATTTACAGGGAAGCAGATAATTTCTGCTTGTGTCAGGAAAATAATAAATAGATGTATCACTTGTATTAATGCTATGAGACTTAGACAAGGGGTTCCGCTTATGCTGTGAGAAAATACACAGCTGCAGAAGCTATTGATAATAAGAACAAAGACTGCTTGAAAATATGAACTGCAATCAGCATTCACTTGTGTCTAATCTAGAAAAGTACCTTGAAATGTAACACATGTATTAGAACTACACAATAGAAGCTTGTAGCGGGCTAAAGCCCCCAAGGTCAGGTTGTTTTTCTCAAATGTTTTTCATAAATCCAGTCATGTCAGCAGAAAATCTGAGTAACATCTGCTGTAGAACAATACAGAAAGTTGTGTTTAATTACGTCAACTATAGAAAGCAACATTTTGTAGAACAGTATAAGAAGAGCATACTTCCTGTTAGTAGTTAGGCAAAATCCTGTATTTGCATGTTTTTGTCTCCTTGCAGCAAGTAATTAAATGCCATATCTGAACCTTGCCGTGAATTGGTCTTTGAAGTTTTTTTCCTTTGACATTGGCCAACATAAAAGAACACACCAAAGCATGTCAAACCCACCCAAGTGGAGGACTTTACCCCCCATGCCCCCACACTACCCTAAATAAATATACCAACTCCAAGATCACACTATAGTGGGGAAAATGGTAAATTTCCACATAGTGGCCAACTGCCTCTTTTGCCAGATTAAAATTCCAGTGATCTGAAACTTTGTTAAAATAAGGTTTCTGTGTTGTCTGGACCATGTAAGTTTAATTAAATGGATGTTCAGTCTACTCACATTGACCCATATATATATATATATATATATATATATATATATATATATATATATATATATATATATATATAAATATATATATATATATATATATATATATATACACACACACACACACACACACACACACACACACACACACAAACACACACACACATTATATATATATATATATATATATATATATATATATATATATATATGTATATATATATATATATATATATATATATATATATATATATATGATTTCATTGAAAAATCATTTCATCGAAGCTTAATGCATTGACACATATTCACTGAAAGCTCACTTCACTGAAAACCCAATTCACTGAAAGCTCACTTCACTGAAAACCCATTTAACTGAAAGACATTTCGTTGAAAGGTATATATGGCATATTCCCCACTGTTGTGCGATCCTGGAGTTAGTATATAAAATAAGGGGGTGAGTAGGGGGCACAGCCTCCCCACATAAATGGTGCATATGTTGTCTTCTGGAAGAATTTATTCATTATACTTGTATGTATCCATCTATATGCTTTAAAATATTTACAATATGTGGGGGGCTACACCCCCCACATCCCCCAATGTGGGGGGCTGTGCCCCCCACCCCCCCTTACTTGATATACTAACTCCAGGATTGCACAACAGTGAAGAAAAGGAGATATATACCTTTCAACTAAATGAGTTTAAGTGAAATAGGTTTTCAGTGAAGTGAGCTTTCAGTGAATTCGGTTTTCAGTGAAATGAGCTTTCAGTGAATATGTGTCAATGAGTTAAGCTTCGATGAAATGAGTTTTCAATGAAATGATATAGACCCATTCATATATATATATATATACACACACACACACACACACACACACACACACACACACAGACACACACACACACACACACACATACCTCTCTCTCTCTATATATATATATATACATATATATATATATATATATATATATATATATATATAGAGAGAGAGAGAGAGAGATAGATATAAAAAATATAGATAGATATAGTATAGTGTAGTAAACCTAAACTATGCAGTACTGACATTAATATGGACTTATGGAAACGTAGAAAATATATCTGAACCTGATGACAGCTATGACCAAAAAGTACAAATGCCAAAATAACAGTGACATAGAATATGACAAGGTTCTGTAATAAAACAATAACATATAAATAATACCAAACTGACATGGCTCACTACTGAAATGCTCGCACTCAAAATGCCAAGTGTCAAAAAGGCGAAAAAAAAAAAAAAAAAGACCAAAAACCCAGAAAAGAATAAATCTCAAAAATCACTCTTCTCCTTAAAACCTCTTTTATCGCAGGTGGGGGGTAGGGTGGGAGCAAGAGCACCCACACTCCCCAAACTTATATATACTAACTCTGAGATCACTATACCTCATAGACTAGAAAGTATTCTAAGAAATGGCATCTCAGACTTAGTATATATAAGTTAGTTCTTTTGGCCATTCAGTGTGCTGTTTTTGGGACTCACTGTATCAGGTCCTGACATTTCAAATGTTTACCAGATTTGATACATGATGCATCAGTATGTTATGCTACCTACAAGTATGTTACATAGATAAACAAACTGACACCTGTGTAAACGTCACTGGACCCTAGATGTAGACAGTACAGGCATCTTATGTTAGACAAATGGGACACTACAATATGAGAATTAATATACATCAGTGACACATCACAGCCCAAATGCATATCAAAATATGTTTACCCATCTAGAGATTTGGACATCTTGTAAAAACTGTAAAACCAAACCACACAAGTAAGGAACAGCTGCACCACCAACTCAGCAAAGTGTTCAAAAATACCAACGCCCAGCACCCAAAATGTCAGCGTGAAACTTTTATTGCGATTGTGATTAAAGCACTGAAGAAGGCAGTGTTCCCTAAATATTTTCTCCTTGTTTGTTTGCAACTAAAGCAATAAAAGTTTCACATTGATGTTCTGGGTGCTTGCCATTGGTATTTTTTAACAACTTTTTAAAACAACATGAAGCAGTACACAGTGTAAAGGAATGTACTGAACACTCACATTCATTTACCTATGTATTTATATATCTATTTATTTATTTATGCATTTATTTAAGTTTGTTTACTGGGGTGGGGAACAGATCAGAGTGGACCAATTTCAGGCACAGTCCAGGTGAATACATCAGAGTAGTAGAACAAAATATACATCAAGGACTAAAAAGAATGAATGACACAAAGTAGTGTAATATATACACTTGTACATTAGTAAGCAGATACAAAAAACTGTAAACACATGGTAATACAAATTTGCCCCAGGCCCCTTCAATAAACACATTACACCGAATGACATTTGATGACCTGTATTAAAACTTCCATAACATAACTTTGTTCACCAGCTTTATTATTTACAACTGTACATAATATCATTGCTTCTAAACACAGCATAAACATCCTCATAATTTTAATCAGGGCAGTGTACCTACTCACCCTGCACAGCATAAACCTCCTTGTAATGTTAATCAGGGCAGCGTACCTACTCCCCCTGACCCAGTAAGCAGTGTCCATACTTCTGCTCGCTTACTTTACTTATGAAGTGCCATCCTTGTAATGCTAATCAATGCAGCGTACCTACTCACCCTGCTCAGTAAGCAGGGTCCATACCTCTGCTCGCTTACTTTACTTATGAAGCAGCGTCCCAGTCTCACTTCATACACCATTCATTGAATTACCCTCCACCAAATAAGCAGTATCCTTACCTCAGCTTACTCATCTATTCAGCAAGCTTCCTCCAGCTGCTCATTTTCCTTTCCCCAGCTCCTTGAAATGAACATCCAGACACCAGAGGGGGAACAGAAGAGGGCAAGCCTGTCCCTCTTCTCTGCCAATCAGCCTGATCAGGCTGTTCCCCCTCCCTTCCACCCAAAATTGTTCAACCAACTGCCTCCCATAACAGGAAGAGTTAACCCAAAACATAATTCGGTGTACCCCTCATCTGTAAAGCCCTTAGCTTCCTGCCTACCATCCCTGGAACATGCCCTAATGAAACAAATAAAGTAGAAATACCCATGACTCCACTGTACCACCGGGACATCCAATTCAAGAGAATAGATTCCTTTTAAACTACTTCCTTCCAGCCACTAATCGTGGTTCAACCTAAACAAAATGACACCTATATCCATGATCCTGTCAACTGTAGCATATCACCTTAGTCCACCAAACTGCCCAGTTCTAGCTGTGCATTAACCTGATTACTGTAGTAATAATCTAACTCCAAAACTTTAATGCCCTAACTCTAAAAGGCCAGAAAACCAGCCCCTTTGACCTAGTTCCTGCAAATTTGCCTATTTGCAGCCAGGAGGTACTCTATGAGCCCAGCCATAAACACCCCCAATTCACTCACTGGCAATCTGGACTAGAATCCCAGTCACCCCACTCAGAACCTCCTAGCAACCATCCAGACTGGAACACTGAAACTACTAACCCTCCTTAACCACTGTTTGTCCCTGGCCTTTCCCCTTAAATGTTCAGTTTCTCCCTATGTTACCTTTACCTGTAGTAAGGAATCGAAACCTGACCTACGGCTGCCATATCCTGCAACCAATCTTCCCTTAAACCTTCTATCTCCTGTGTAAACAATGCACCTGGAAGCAAGTATTAAACTTCACTGGCTTGCAATAGCCATAAGGCTTTAGCCTAATAAGTTCCTGTGCTTCTATGAATGTTGTGACTCTACTCATCCCGTGGGACCCCCAACTCCCCCTACCCACCCCAACAGCTTTTCCCCTAACCCTCGACCTACCTCTTCCTTACCTGCCCACTATACCAATGCAATAACAAGCTCCCACTAATTGAACACAGAGCTCCAACATGCCTTCATAAAGTGATTATTCAGACTTTTATTGTAACTGTTGCCCACTTGAGCTTGCCAAGTTTAACCTCCACACTCGGCTCTGCTTCCATCATCTGTAAACTCACTGTGTAGCGCCACAGCTGGTACTCCTGACACCACCATCTACAAAGAAATAGAACAAGAGTAAATCTTCTAAACATAATGAAAAGATTCCACTTTATACCCACCTATTCCAAATTATAGCAGCAGTGTTCCAAAACCCCCATCTGCAAGTAAGAAAAAAGGGACATGTAAATCATATAAAATACATAATGTACATTCAAACATATTTTCCAAGACAGCCTATCCTGCCAACCTGGGAAGCAGGAGCATCCTTAGCTCAACTGGTGCCCTAGGCAAAAGGTTTCCAGGGCGCCCCCACCACACCACCTGGTTCCCCCATTCTGGTCTACCTACACCAAACAAGCACTGATGAAGCACCCCTGCTAGAGAGGCGCCCTAGGCGACCGCCTAGTTGGCCTATGCCTAAGGCCAGCTATGCTGGGAAGGAATGTACCACCCAACACACCCATGACAAAACAGCTATAACTAAAGCTAAGCTTTTAATAACCCTATCAAATATCCAATGTGAATTGTACTACCAGTAGAGTATATTACAACTAAACCCCCAAGCAGGGAAGAGCTGATAGGCATCCTTTACTGCAAAGATCTGGTACTTCAGCTATTTTGCCTTCAACGGATTTATTCAGTATTGTGTGTTTTTATCATATATTACAACTAACCCCACACATGAAGGGACATATCCATATCAACAAACCAGGGTAACCTTGCGATTACATACCACATCCCATTAGCACACCATATAGGCCAAGCTAACTTATATTGTAAAACCATCTGCCTAACTCTGAACTTTCCATCTTCAAATGAGGAACCCTAGCCCCCATAAAGGGGAACACAGGCGCATAACTAGGGACACTTTAAATGTTGCTCCAACACCAAGAAAACTGACAGCATGTCATGTTTCACATTAGCATGATTTCCTAAAGGATATAGGTTCATAGGTTCATACTAGGCTATCTGCCCTAGGGCATTTATAAGCCTAGCCAGAGTGTGTTTGGCTTCCGCCACCCATTTTAAATTAATTTTGTTATGCCCTTTTTCGAGGTTAATATACTGTGCCTCTGTCTAACAGTGACACAGAAGTGATACCCGGGGTAAACCTACTATCTCCCATCCACTCATCAAGATTCCTCTTGAAGAGAGTCATTGAGGGACTCTGCCTAACCTGGACTGGGATTTTATTCCAGAGTGAAGGGAGCTTCTGGGTTATGAATCTGTCCCTCCAGCATGTCCTATTTATTTCAGTGCTGAGGTTCAAATCTCTCGAGCGCATAGCTCAATGGGATATGGATTTTCTGAGGTGCAGCATGTCCATTAATTCCGGGTTGGACATGGCTTTATACATCAGGCACAGATCGCCTCTGAGCAGGCAGTTTGCCACTGAGTAGAGCTGGAGTTTCTTTAACCGGGCAGCATATGGCATCTGTTTGAGCCCTTTGATCCTCTTGGTGAGGTACTTTTGGGGTCTTTCCAGTTGCTGCAGGTGTCTGGTAAGGTATATCCCAAAAAGGGCATTGTACTCAATTATGGGCCTGATGAGGGATGAGTAAAGAGGCACGATGACCTCCCCTGATCTATATGTGAATCCCTTCATGATTAGGTGGGCTATATAAAATGTTTTTCTAACCACTTTGGTTGTCAAATGAGAGACTGCTATCAACTTGGGTCCCCAGGTCCCTAATTACTTCTTCCGTACTTAATGGATTACCACCTATGTGGTAATTTGTGGGCACTTTGTTTTTGCCAAAGGGGATGACTATACACTTTTTGGTGTTTAGCTTGAGGCCATGGCTCTGGCACCAGTTGTCTGTTTCTATGATGCCCTTTTGTAGGATGCTTGTGTCAGCTGGAGAGTTGATTATGGTGACCAGTTTGCAGTCATCTGTGAACTTGGTCAGTCACAGTCCTTCCGTGTTAGCCTGTACCTCTGAGAAATATATACTGAACAAGAGAGGTCTCAGGACTGAGCCTTGTGGGACGCCACTTGTAACTGGTTTGGAGTCTGACAAGCTCCAGCAATTCTAACAATGTGGGTTCTGTCCTTGAGCCAGTTTGCAACCCATCTAGTGACATAGGGGTTTATATTTAAGCTGGTGAGCTTATCTATAATGCCCGAGTGGGGTATTGTATCGAAGGCTTTTGCAAGGTCCAGGTAGGCTGTGTGGACCACCTTCCCCTCGTCAATGGCCTTGGTGACTGTTTCAAAGAAATCAACAGGTTTAAGAGGCAGGATCTGCCCTTAACAAAGCCAAACTGGGTAGGATCCAGTGTCTCTAGGTCCCCAATATCTTTATTTATGAGGTCCATGATGATCCTTTCCATAGCTTTGCAGACCAAGCTAGGCAGGCTTATGGGGCGATAGTTTCCAGGATTCGTTGAGGCACAACCTTTGTGGAGAGGGACCACTGTTGCTGTACGCCACTCTTTGGGTACATATCCTGTAGTAAGGCTGAGACTGAACAGTAGTTTTATGTTTGGGTTTAGTTCTTCTTGGAGTTCATGTAGGACGCAGCCCGGGACACCGTCTGGTCCCATTGATGCTGTGTTTTTTGCTTTGGAGAGGGCGGCTCTTACCTGAGCATCTGAGATGTCAGGGGGGCAGCACTCTGCTGGGATAGATATTTGCCCTTTTGGTGGGGAAGGGGGGGAGAAGTTTGCGCTGAACCTGTCAGCTAGGATGTTGGCAATGTCTGTGGGTTCGGTGTATTTCTTGTCATTTTGGACTAATTCTGAGCATATCTGGGAATTCCCACCCAGGTTCCTAACATAACTAAAGAAAGCCTTGTGATTATCCTTAGTGTCCTGTGCAATTTTTCTCTCGAAGCTGGCCTTAGACGATTTTATGAGTGCCCGTAGTTTTTTGCTAATACTGATCAGAGATGCCTTCCCTTTTTGGGATTTTGCTCTATCATGTAGTAGCTTCCTCCTTCTATTGTATAGTTTGTTTATGGCTGGGGTCCACCAGACAGGACGCCTAACTTTGGAGGATTGGGTCTTGGTTTTGTTTGGGTTTGCATGATCCATGCATTCCTGAAGGTGTTCATAGAATGTGCTTATAAAGGATTCTGCAGTCTGGGCCGTATTTTCCACAGGCCCGGGGGCTTTGAAGGATTCCACCTTGGCTTTGAGGAGTGTGAAATTTGCTTTAGAGAAGTTTTTCACTGTAGTTTTCTGGGCAGGGGCTGGGGTCGGGATGTGAATATCTAGTGAGAATAGTTTATGGTCTGATCTTACCAGTGAGGGATACACTTCTGATCTGGAGCATAGAGTCCCCATGTTGGTGATGATCAGGTCCAGTATGTTTTCCCCTATTGTGGGAGTGGCAACAAGTTGTTCCATAGCATCTGAGTTTATAAATTCTAGGAACCTTCGGGCTAGGGTGTTGGAGCTAGAGTAATGCTCCCAGTCTATGTTAGGGTAGTTGAAGTCGCCCAATATAATGGTGTTTGGAGAGACCTTCATATTTTCCAGTGTTCTCAGGAAGGCCGAGTGGGGTTCCTGGGTTTGGGAGGGTGGTGTGTAGCAGGCTATAAACTGGAAGGCAGTTTTACCCACTGCTAGTTGCACATGGATAGTCTCTGATGCTTCGTGCTGTGCCACCAACCTGGAGGTGTGGGTATCTTTGATGAATATTGATACTCCCCTTCCTTTTGTAGTTCGGTCCAAGTTTTGGGGCCGAAAAACATGGTATGAGGTATAACCTGGTAGTGCTGGGGTGCTCTCGGGAGCCTTGAACCAGGTTTCTGTTACTGCACAGATATTGATGTTCTCCATGCTAAGTAGAGTTTTGAGTCCATGCATCTTGAGGTTTAGACTTCTGGCGTTGAGTAGCATTACTCTTAGTTTCTTATCCCTTGTGATACCTATGGAGGTGGGTTTGTCTTTTGAGCCTTGCCTAAAAAAGGCACTATGGGGGTGGCAAGAGCCTTTGCCAATATCCAAAAGCCCAGGGGTGACAGGTGCAAGCCATCCCTAGCGAAGCATCGTGGCTTGTCGAGCATGTCATCCCAGGCAGACAGGCATTGGATTCTATTTGAATAACACCAATACTTAAGCCAATTGTTGAAATTGATCATCTTGTCTTCATATTGTGGCATCATTCACGGTGAGGGTAAGATGCTACTCAAGGTCAGGGTCATACCGGCCTGGTCTACATGCTCAGAGAGCTCCTCTATGTCTCTTTTCATGCAGTCCAGGGAGGTACATCTCAGGTCATTCACACCAGCATGGACAACGACTGAGTCATATTTGTACTTGCCTTGGAGTGACCTGAGTGCTTGTGTTATGTGGCGGATCCTAGCGCCCGACAGGCAGCTCACCATGACCTTCTCCTTGTTCAGCCTGGTGAGCGAGATGTCAGTGTGCCTGATGATAGTGTCACCTATTACAAGTGTATCAGGTGTGTTGTTTAGCCTTAAGGGCTGTGACTGTTCGGCACACTGGCTTTGTGAGCTATGTGTTGCACGTGCTTTGTTTTGGGGTAGCGGTTGCTTGGGTGTCTGCTTTGGAGGTCTCTGCTGCTTAGGCAGATTTTTATTTAGAGCCTCCGAGTATGTTTTTGTGTGTTTATGTGTTTGCTGTCGTGGTAGGTCTATGTGAGACTGGAATTGTAGTGAGTGTGGTTTCCTTCTCCTCCTGACTAGTTACGGCAGTACTGAGTTGAGAGAGCTTAGCCTCCAGTTTGGCTATATGGTTGCATCTCTCACATGTGTTGGAATTTGTCTGGATATGAAGTTTAAACTCAAATGTCAGTCATTATTTTCTTTTTTTTTTTCCATAATAAATTTTTATTGAAATATATTTTCCAAAAACATTACAAAAATACAATAAACATCACACACATAATACACTATAACTACTACAAACCATTTATACAATATCTACATGAAATGCTTCCTATATTTAATATATTCCTAAAATCAGTATCATGCTAATATAATATTGAAGACCTTTTCCCATATTTTCGGGTTATTAATATTTTTGTTAGTTTGTTTCAGAAGTAATTTATGTGCTAGTATATGCTTTATAGCCACAAGCTTAAAATTATTCCATGATGTCTTATGTGGTTCTAGCCAATTTGTGGCTATATAGAGTTTCATCAGCAAAAAATATTCATACAAATAATAGTTTGCGATCTGGAAAGCTCTCTTGGAGGAATGTGTAGAATCATAAATTCCCATGACAGTGTAGAACTTTGATAACCCATCTTTTGCAGTTGTACTTTAAGAGAGTTCCAAAGTTTATATACGCATTTACAACTCCAGAACATATGAAGAAGATCCGCTGTTTGATCTGCACAGTATGGACAAATTGGAGAATTCCTAGGGTTAAATTTATGTAATCTAAGATGTGTGTAATATGCATTGTTCCAAATCATCAATTGCGTGTACATCAGTTTTGAAAAGAAACTGATTTCCTAGTTATATCAATTGCTTTTAATATCTGATTGTCTGTTACTGTTACTTTTTTACCCAATACTCTGAAAGCAAAATTTTGTCCTGAAATTTCAAATCCTTAATTAATTTATATGCAGTTGCTATAAATTTAGTGTCTTGTTGGATAGCTTGCCACAATTCAGAGCACTTATCCACAAATCCGGCTGCAGGTTTAAAGTTCCTAAAGTAGCTCAAGGCAAGTTCTTTAACTTGTCTCATTATAACAATGTAACTTCTAGGTAGATTCATTTCCTGTCTAATTTGTAAAGCCGATAAGTCAAGTTTATTAAAAACATCAAATAGAGTCAGATTAAGTATTAATGGAAATTTGCTGAGATCGATCAGCTGATTATTTAGTTTAAAATTAGGATTCCTGTGGAAAGGTTGAAGAACCATCATATATTGCAATAAATCTACGGACTGAAATAAAGTTTGCAAAGATGAGACACAGGTTATTATGTGGTCCATGACCCCATATTTTATCAGACTAATTTTGTCCATAAAGGGCAATGCTTTAGGATTTATTTTCCTATCCAAAATATGCTTATGATTCAAGACCACCCAAGTTGGTATCCATGTTGTATTCGTTACATCATAATTAGCAATTCTTAAAATTTTATTAGCGTTTACAATCAAATAATATGCTTCAAAGTTTGGTAGCTCAAGTCTCCCTCTTGTTTTAGGGGTCATTAATTTCTCATAAGATATTCTAGTTCTTTTTGGGTTCCAGATAAATTTAGCTAGATCTTTATGCATTTGTTTAAAAACTGTTTTTGAAATTGATAATTGGGCAGACCTAAATATGTATAACATTCGTGGTAGTATATTCATTTTCACTATTGATACTTTTGCTAATACCGGTAGTTTTAAATTCTTCCATCTGTCACAATCAGCTATTATGTGTTCCCATACTCGTTTAACATTATTGTTATAAAAGTCCTTATTATCCGTAGAGAAGTTGATACCCAAATATTTAATATTTTCTTTACATGTTAACTTCCCCATCAGGGCCATTAGTGAAAAAGGCTTTGGGGTTCTTAATGGGAAGATATTCGTTTTCTGTAAGTTAATTTTATAATTAGAAACTACTGAAAATTCATTTATGAGCTTTAATATCTTTTCACTGTCTGAAATTGGGGTTGTACAATAAATAATAAGATCATCGGCGAATGCTGACATTAATATTTTATTCCTATAAATTATTGGTGCATTATGATACAAATTTTGCTTGATATATAAAAATAGGGGTTCTAGATATAGGTTAAACAATAATGGGGACATGGGACAACCCTGACGAGTACCATTTTTAATCTGTATTCTGTTAGAATAAGTCCTATTGATGTATAGCGTAGTGTATGGATTACTATATAATATTTGTAGCATCTGAATGAATTCTTGGGGCAAGTTAAAATAGGGTAACACATCAAACAAAAAATTTATGTCTACTCTATCAAATGCTTTCTGGGCATCTATTATAAGAGCATAGATATTAAAGTTGTTTTTTTAGCATACGTCATCATATTATGCAGTGTAAGTGTGTTATCGCTGGTTTGTCTAGTTGCCATAAATCCAGCTTGTTCCTTAGAAATTAGATATATCAAAACCTTCTTTAGTCTCGATGCTATAATTGATGTTAAAATTTTCATATCCACATTCATTAGTGCTATTGGTCTGTAATTATCTGGGTTAAGGGGATCCGAATTGGTTTTATGTATGAAAATTGTTTTTGACGCATTGAGGTGGGGGTCACTAATTTTATTTTTAGTTATATAATTAAATACATGAGACAATTCTTTTCCCAAACTATCAGCAAACTCTTTGTAAAATTCAGCTGTAATACCATCAGGCCCTGGCGACTTATGTACTTTCATATGTTGAATTGTATATACTATTTCTTCTTTAGAAATAGGTTTAATCAGGTCACTTTGCAGGCTCTCTTCTAATTCTGGAAAGTTAATTTTTGCAGAAAACTTTTATTCGGGTTATGTAGAGACCTATCAGTTTGCCCCTCATACACCTTAGTATAGATTTTCCCAAAAACATCAACAAAATCCTCAGTTTTAGAATATATTGTGTCGTTATACTGAATTTCGAAATATATCCAGTTGTTTTGATTGATTTATAATCCTTGCCAGTGCTTTTGATGGTATTTGAACATTATTAGCATATTTCACTAAACACCTATGTTCTTGAAGTGTTAATTTATTATTATGAAGCAAAAGAGATCCCTTTGAAGCTTCAACATTTCCTCCTCAGTTTGAGCGTTAAAATTCTGAATCAGCTCATTATCAAGTTGTTTTATTCTTATTTCTAGTTTTTGAATATCACTATTATGAATTTTCTTATAATATGAGGCTATTTGTATAAGAAATCCTCTAATTTGAGCTTTAGCTGTTGCCCATTCAATGTCAGGGGTATGTTTTTGGAGCTTCAAGCTATCTGTAAATTCTTTCAAATATTTTATAATTCCATCTGCTATCTCTTTTTTACTTAAAAGATTTGGGTTGAGTGACCATTTATAACCCCTATGCCTTCTTGTGTCTTTTAAATCTTTAGAAAATTTTAACGAAATTTTTGAGTGATCTGATAGATGACGAGTATGTATAACCACCACTGGTTCTAAATTCGTTAGTGCTTTAGATATCAAAAAGTAATCTATTCTAGCCCACATTTTGTGGCATGGTGAATATAAGGTATATTTATTTGCATTATTAATATCTTGTGAATAAGAAAAGGGGTCATATAATTGAAAATCTTCCTTAAAATCATTTAATGCTATCCCGGACTGCTTATTAAATGCTCTCTGTGGACAAGACCTATCCAACTTTGGATTTTGATAGGTATTCCAGTCCCCACCCACAACAAAATAATAACCATCATATTGTGTTAATATTGGATATAATGATGCTATGAAACTGTGTTGATCATTGCATGGGGCATATATATTCAAAAGTAGGATAGGTTTATCAAATGCATTATCCGATAAAATCACATAACACCATCGCCCATTTGGATCCACTTTGGAGTCTAAAATCCTATCTTTGTATTGGGTTTTGATAATTATAGCCACTCCGCACTGTTTGTCTTACCTTCTGATGTCACTAGCTCTCTAATCCAGTTCTTTTTCTAATATCATTCCATTGTTCATTCATCAAATGTGTTTCCTGTAGAAATACAAACAGTGCTTTGTCCTGTAATAATATGTGTAGCAACAGCTTTCTCTTCTTCAAGTTCTGGAGCCCTTTAACATTCCATGAGTTCAACTCCCACATTCACAGGTCTTGGTATCAAATAACAATATAAGAAGGGAATTATGAAATTGACATGTATTGACTGTACACTATATCTAATCTGGAAGCATTTCCTACATCCCGTCCCTAACCAGTGCTTACCCACTTTACCCTGGACCAGGATTTATATAGGTCTTGTATAAGAGAAAATATAAACAAGGTTAAACACACCAACACATTGAAAAACTTCAGGTAATAACATTTAAAACATTTCCTAAACATACAACCTATATATTCTAGCATATCTACATCAAAGTCTAAACTACACATTCCCTACCAAACACCGCTACTTAACTACAGCTTTGGTTTAACTATTAGTTAAACAAATCTCATTTCTAAGGTTATTACTGTGTAAAGGAAAGTTTTAGTAGATTGGGTACTTATTTTATCCTACCTTAAGTATCTGTTTTGTTGCAATCATTATGTACATAAACTTTTTACAGAAGAGAGGAGAAAAAAAAAAAAAAAATACATCCTACATTTTAGATCTGTACCCTACACAGTGCCTGCCACTCACTGCATATAGTAAAAACAATTTTGGTTCACACCTATAAAAGAAGAAAAAAACAGTAAAAGTACATGTTATTATGTGCTTTAAGTACATACTGTAATATTATTTAGTTATAAAAAGAACATTATCATATTATTTTCAGTTCTCTTTGTCTTTTCAAGCCAGGAAACCATCAGAAATACTCACGACAAGGGACCTCTTTCACAGCAGGACCACAAGAAGTATTACATCCAAATCTACACTCTCAGTTGAAATCCAGGCATTTGCTGTTTACCACACAATGGAAATAGACCTTGGAGGCCATAAAAGTCTGGAAACCAGACAGCAGACCCTCAGATTAGCATAAACAAACAGTTTTATTGCTTTTTCAGAGGCCTGAACAGTTTAGTGAAGAAACAAAGGATTAGAAAAGCCTGGAGGTAAAATACATGCTGGATCTGACTACAGGAACATGCCAGTCTCAATTGAAGTTCTTTTCAGCCCTCTGATGCAGGTAGAACTTTAAAAACTTTCAGAAACACTTCTTTTGCCTGATTTTTATTGGAAACAGAATATTTAGCACCATCCACCATAAATGTAAGCATATTGGGGTATTTCATCTGGAATTTAATTTGTTTATCAATCAGAAATTTACAGTAAGCAGATAAAGACTGTCTAGTCTGCCTTACTTGTAATGGTAAATCTTGAGCCAGAAATATTTTAACATTTTTCCACATAACATAGCCACCATTTTTTTTTGCAGTAAACAGTATTTTGCTAACATCTTGAAAGTTCAATATCTTAACATATACAGGTCTAGGCATAGTAGAAGCTTGTACCTCTCTCAGCGCTCTGTGTGCCCTTTCTATTACAATCTGTTTCACCCCATCAGCATCATTTAACAGTATTTCAAATATTTGTGTTATGGCTGGTATTAGCTCTGCATACTGGATGTTTTCAGGGATTCCTCTTATAATAATATTATTTCTTCTAGACCTTGCTTCTAAATCAATAAGTTTATTTTGCATGGCTTGTACATCCACATCACATACCTTTGATTTTTTCTCCAGCATGTCAATTTTGTCCTCTATTTCAGAAATTCTGGTCTCAGTTTTGTCCATTCTCTGAAGCAATTGATTGCATAAAACTCCAAATGTTTGTATTTGTGAGGTCAAGTCCTTTAGAGCTTCCTGTATAGGTAGTAAAGCGTGCTTGATATCCTCCATGTTTAGTGGCTGATCAGTCCTGGATCTAGTTTCTGGTTTCTGTTGTTCCTGCTGTCTAGTAATCCTTTGTTTTTTTGCAGTTCCATCCTTTACTGGCGACTGTAGTTCTGACAACTTTGTCTTAGTAGTAGTTGTTTCCATGGTTCTTCCTTGTTGCAAGATTTTTCTTTCCCCAAGCAGAAAGGCAGAATAAAGAAAGCACACGGTCCTTTGTTTGTTTCTCTCTTCAGAGCAAAGTAATCACTTGTAATCCTGATGGATAAATACTTTTTTTTCTCACTTTTTCAACTGATTTTAGATTAGGTCAGTATAAATGCAACTTTTTATCATCAATTTGATGTTTAAACCTCCTGATATCCACTCAGATCAGAGATTTTCCTCGGGTTAATTGAAGAGCTGCAGTTTAGCAGTGTTTACAGCATGGCAGCCATCTTTGAATCCCAGTCATTATTTTCTGACTTCAACCCTCAATCCTTAGCCTGGATTTGTGAAAAAAAACAGTAATGTATTAGTAACAGGCCCAAAACAGGAGGAGAAATGAACATTCTGGAAATCTGTACAGCTAATAGGTAGATTATAATGGCAAAACAGTTCTGTACCCCACATAAGCGCTTTGATCAAGTCAAAACAAAATTATGATTCAACAGACATTGCCTAGCTAATGTGCAGCCATGCTTCACAGTGTCATTATGGCATACTAGATTTTAGCTAACCTTTATTCTTAAAAGTGATCATCAATAACTAATACACCAGCAGATCCTTGCTTTGAAACATTCTCCTGAACAGAAGAAAACTTGCTCTCCCAAGTCCTCAACAGACAATGCAACAACTGCTCATTAAAATGTAGACAAAAGTGTTATCTCCTCTACGTTCTTTAAGAAATCCAAGTTGTGATAGCATCAAAGCCCACTGCCTGTTGCATTATAACAAACATTAATTATGCCAGCTGTATGCATGTGGCTCCACATCTTTCCCCAAACCTGCTGAGAGTAGTGCTTAAAATATAGCACATCAGTAGTATGCGAATAAACGTACACAGCACACATACTCTTGTTACTGCAGATGCCGTCAACCAAAGTTTAGTAATATAGCTATCAGTTAATTCAGAATTTGTGCAGACATATTCACATTAATGCATTAAACTCCATTTTTATGAAGGCTCCAAAGCTATGAAATTACATGCAACTTATAAACATAAGAATATTAAAAAAAAGAAAAAGTTAAGAAATTGCTGATGTAAAATGGGATACTTACAATATATTCAACTTTTACAGAGGTACCACAAAGTCACACTGGGGCAACCGTCCACTCTCCTTATCCAAGGGATTTCTGTCTTGCAGACTTTATTATAACTAAAGCTGAGGTCCCTGCAGATTGACAGAAAAAGGACCTTCCCCCTAGCACAGCCTTTACCAAAGATAAATAACAGCCTCACCACATAAACAATGTCCAATACAGTATTCCCCCCAACACACTGCCAGTCTACCAAAGACAATTACTATTCCAAACGTCTATAAAAATTCAAGGAAATACATTAAAGGAACATACCATTTACGTGTTTGACAGCATATTCCATTCAGTGCACTCCATAGTCCATTAACATCCATTAATTGCATAGGCCTGGCAAGGAATAGAAGTCACAGTAGAGTTATTAATTTTAAGAAACACTGGCATGCTTTAGGAAAGTGGTACACTTGTTGAAATTAGTTCACTGATTTATAAGATTAACTCTAAGAATGGCACATTTTTCTTAATTGTATAGCTCAGTTTAGATGGCATTTTAATTTCTTTTTTTTAAAACATGGGTCTTGGTACCTCATAATGCTTAAACAACACTATAGTAAGTTGTTACAAACTAGGCATTCTTTTGCTGGCTAAGAGAGCCATGAGTTGCAAATGTTAATGTAGCTATTAACAAGCAGGCCTCTCCTATCCCTGCTATGTTGTCACTATCCCCACCAGGCAAGAAAAGCCAACCAGCCCTTAAAACAACCACTGTGGCTCCCTCCAGCCGCCAAACCTCCACCAAAAGAAACCTAGACGGATTTTTTTTTTTTTTTTTTTTTTTTTTTTTTTTTTGTACCTACTGATTCACCATTGGTTGCCATTCCACCTCATCTTGTCTGCCCTCCAACAAGTCCAAGAACAGCATGGCACCACACAGCTAAACACACAAACACCATAGGCAAGAATGGCCTGGCACCCCACAGCCAACGAAACAAACAGCATAGTCAAGGAACAGTGGTGTAGATACATTTTAGCTGTCTTTAAAATCTTTCATTTATCCATTTCCCTTATATGCTTAAGCAGTTGGAGATAATCACAGCCAACAAGAGAAGTGAGGCAAAAAGCCAGTCTTCAATGGAATGACAGTATAATACAAGGCACATAAACGAATGTACTGCATAACTACTCTGCAACCTTTATTCCTCTAGCCACTTTACTGAGAGCATAACAGTAGTAATTTGAAAGCAATGATTATTATATTACCATATTCCATCCTGGTCCCCCCCAACAAACACATCACTTAGAGGTCTGCGAGTGGGCCCAATTCCATGACAGAGACTTGTAGCATAACAGGATGAGGAAAACAAGGCTTCTGTCATCCTAGCCTTGAAAACGCTAAGCCGTTGTATGTTACAGATTGCAAGTACTACACTCCTACCTACGCTCTGTTTTTTTTTTTTTTTTTTTTTTTAATATAACATTATACCATGCATGTGCATAACCTCCTCCCTTCGTGGAATGAAAATGACCATCGCAGCTTCCTCTCAATCCCAAACCACCACCGAAAGAAGCAGAAGGGGCACCCACCCATTTATCCATCCCTTCTTTCCTCTTTTTTTTTTTCACATATAGAAATATCCAACCACAGTCACACCAGTGGCTCCTCTCCACCTCAAAACAACCAAAGGAGTCGCCCCACTGAGGCAGCCAAAAAGCAGCCCAACGTGCACGAACATAACCTTCTCTCTGACATTTAAAATGCACTGAATTATTTCTGCAGCAGGTATTTTCTGACATCTGCATCTTTTTAAATGCTCAGGTACCACCCTTACCAGAAATGGATCAAAAATGATTTTTTTCTTTTATTTTCTCTTACAAAGCCACCAAGCATTCGTGATACACTGCAGCACTGGCTCTTCTTCACTACTAGTGTAGCATATCAATGGAACCATGCCAGTCAGCAGTCCTCACTCACGGGCAACTCAAAGCCTGTGAACATGAAAACGCAAACCCTCCCATGACTGGAAAGGACACAACCACCACCCTCCCCAATAAACCATCACCACCAGCGATCCCTGAAATCAACCACTGACACAGCAAACCCTCCGCCCTCCCATGACCAGACCAAACACAATCACTACCAACCCCTGCAACCAAGCCTCACCCACCTCCTTCATACCCCACCATTCCCAGGCCTACCTGGCCAGCAATACCTTCAGGTCATCACGGATGACAGCCTGCTGTAGCAAGTTCACACAAAATGTGATTGCTTACCCAACTACACTTGTCTAAACCTCTTAAGACCCTCCCTACTCTATCTCATTTCCTCGAAATCCTCCCTGCCTCCACTTAACCCTTTCCCTACCCCAACTCACATAACACCCACTAATATCCAACACCCACTAATATCTATCTAAAATCCTCCATGAAGATGTCCTGGGATAACTTAGTTTGTTGCCAAACTTCATATATAAATACATCCTTTAGTGTGAACTACATTAACAGATTCATTGTAATTTAAACAGCACAGATTGGTACTGATCATATTGGTTGAGACATTAGTAAAATGATTAATAGTCAGTGCAAAATATGAGCTTGACGGATTAAGACTCTTAAATCTGCATCAATATTTTGAGACTATAAACACAGAACGAAGGAGTTTAATATGAAAATATAAAATATGCAATCCAAAATCTACAGGAATTAGGCATTAAGTTCTAGTATCTGGTGATAGTGAACAGTTGTAAAAATAAATATATGACAACATATGCAGGACATTATGTACATACGAACTGATGAGTGCCGTGTCATTTTGTCCACCCAGCCCCCCCCCCCCTGCAAAAAAAACATCATTAGACTGGGGTCTATATTAGAACATCAAAGTTTCAAAACTTCGAATGTTCTAATATCGAACCCTAGTCAGCGAAAGCTGAAAATATCGAAGCAACAGAAAACCAATTTTTTTCCTAGGGAAAGAATTTGGTTGTCCGTTTCTGTTGCTTCGGTATTTTCATCGCTGTGGTGGAAAGTTACGGGTCGGGTTCAGGTAAGTGCGCAATTGAATTCGGGTTAGGGTAGTTAGGGTTAGGGTGTGGGTTAGGTATGTGTGCGATTGTGTGGACGTGAGAGTTAGGTGAGTTAGGGTGTGGGTTAGGTATCTGTGCGATAGTGTGGATGTGAGGGTTAGGGTGGGTTAGGTGAGTTTGTGTTAGGGCATGGGTCAGGTAAGTGTGCAATTGTATGGATGTGAGGGTTAGGGTGAGGTAGGTGAGTTAGGGTTAGGGCGCAGGTGAGGTGTGTGAGTGATAGTGACGGACATTAGGGTTTGGGTTAAGGTAAGTGGATAGTTAATGGTGTGTGTGTAGTTTAGTCTAGGGACAGGTGTAAGATTTTAGGTGTATGTGTGTGAATTGCTGTTTGTTTGGTGTGCTTGTGTTGTGTGTATGTGTTTTGGAACAGCAAATTTTTTCCCTAGGAAAAAATTTGCTGTTCTGTATGTTCGATATTTTCAGCTTTCGCTGAATAGGGTTCGATAGTAGAACATTCAAAGTTTTGAAACTTTGATGTTCTAATATAGACCCGTTAGAATGCATAGCCAGTTTGTATATTTTATAGTAATACAACAAACACTTATTCAAATGGCCGACAGTATTGTAACCATGGGTAAGTACTTTAAAATAGTAGTAACCAAACTGGTAATTCACTTTCTGGACAGTTCAAAGCCAAGTAGAAGTCTATACCCTATCCTCCAGCATTGATGTTTTTGTTTAAAAAGTCTAAAACTCTCTTGGCCTGTGTGTTTAGGGTAGTGTTAGTATCTCAATTTATAATGGGGTAATTGAAGTCACCCATGAATATGGTATCGGGTTGAAAGGTCAAGGCCTCCAATAAGTCTGAGTTATGGGTTTCTTGAATCTTAGAGGGTAACCTAATACTTTCAAGGTTTAATTGCTTGTTTGAAGCAATTAAATAACAGCCAATGGCAAGTTCAAATACACATGATATCACAAACATTAAAACAAGTTTGTATGAAAACCTTCCATTTTGAAAATACAAGTAAGGATTTCTTGAAATGAATGCAAAGTAATATTGATTGCAATTTAAAAGTGGCTACCCTTTGTTTCAGCAAACAGTTTCAATTAAATATTATCTTTCTAAGCAAAACTGGATATGCTATTAAAATGTGGCAGCGTGTTTCACTCAAAAAAGTACCTTACTGAAGTTGCTCCTAAATATTGCTTTGTAACATTTGTAGAACAGTGTATGTTAAATGTGCAGGATGATCAGTCTCCATAACATACAGAAACAATGCACTGGTATAGCTCAATTTGTTTTTGTCATATAAAGATCAAGGTAAAACCTATTCTCATACTCTGTGTATACAAATTCCATGGTAACAATACATATTTAACAGTATATTTTAGCCTTTTTTTAAAGTTATACAATAAATACGAAGTTAGTACATTTAGGGTCAAAAAATGTGGGAGAATAGCAGACACAGCTGGGATACAAGTAACTTAACCCCCTCTGACATGCAGGTACGATTCCCCTTCTAATATACAGGCACTCCAACAGGAGCTTACACTTTTCAATAGCTGGTGTATATAAAAGGGCTGAAACTCGATGCTAAAATGTGCAACACTGTTGCATTTGATAAGCAACTTCCAAATCCAGTTTACAGAATAGAAAACGCACCACTTCAAATTGAGAAAGTATTGAGAAGCCTGTGTACTTGGGAAGGAAGCTCCTTCACATTTGACCATCACATTGGAACAGTGATCACAAAATGTTTTACAGCTCAAAGAAAAAGCTATTTCCTTTAGATCAAAAGATGTTCTCACCTTGTACTCCTCACCGATTACACTTACCACTGAGTACAATGCCCCTTTGGAGATGTACCTTATTACGCATATCAAGCAATTGGAAAGACCCAGAGGTTCTTAACTAAACATATCATGAACTTAAATGACCTGATCTACCAAGAGAGAGACTGAAAGCTATATCTCTGTATTCAGTATTATATAAACTCCTTAGGGGCAAAGCTGTGCCTTGTTTATAGGGTGATACAGGATTCAGTAGTCCAAGACCTGTTATACATCCAAAAATCTAACAGTATAGTCAGAGACAGAAATCTACTCAATCAACTAAAAAGACAAAGTGGAAGGATAGATTTGTCAGCCAGCTACTATCCTATCTATGGAACAAAGCTCTTCTCTAAGTTAAGCAGTGAAACACACTGTCTGTCTTTACAAACGTGCTGGACATCTGGAGAGGTATTCACAAACAGGGACGTCGGGAGGCATACGCACTGTACTGATTTCAGTACAACTTTTTTAGAAGGGGGGTAGCTTTTTTGAAAAAAAAAATGTACATATTTAAAGGGTGTTGGCTCCTTTAAGGAGCATACCAGCCAGTCGGAAGTGAGCTCACATCATGTCCGGCTGGCTGCAAGCGGGAAACAATGAGTTGGAACTTGGAAGGCAAGCAATGGATTTGCGAGCGGGAAACAATCGCAAATTGCGATTACAATCGCAAATGGATTATCACTGAGTTGGTGGAAGCAAGGGCATTTGCAAATGGATGGAAGGCAATCAACAATTGAAGTAAGTGCATTCACAAATGGAGTGTGTGTGAACAATTGAAGTAAGTGCATTCACAAATGGAGTGTGTGTGAACAATTGAAGTAAGTGCATTCACAAATGGAGTGTGTGTGAACAATTGAAGTAAGTGCATTCACAAATGGAGTGTGTGTGTGAACAATTGAAGTAAGTGCATTCACAAATGGAGTGTGTGTGAACAATTGAAGTAAGTGCATTCACAAATGGAGTGTGTGTGTGAACAATTGAAGTAAGTGCATTCACAAATGGAGTGTGTGTGTGAACAATTGAAGTAAGTGCATTCACAAATGGAGTGTGTGTGAACAATTGAAGTAAGTGCATTCACAAATGGAGTGTGTGTGAACAATTGAAGTAAGTGCATTCACAAATGGAGTGTGTGTGTGAACAATTGAAGTAAGTGCATTCACAATTGGAGTGTGTGTGAACAATTGAAGTAAGTGCATTCACAAATGGAGTGTGTGTGAACAATTGAAGTAAGTGCATTCACAAATGGAGTGTGTGTGAACAATTGAAGTAAGTGCATTCACAAATGGAGTGTGTGTGTGAACAATTGAAGTAAGTGCATTCACAAATGGAGTGTGTGTGTGTGTGTGTGTGTGTGTGTGTGTGTGTGTGTGTGTGTGTGTGTGTGTGTGTGTGTCTGTGTCTGTGTCTGTGTCTGTGTGTGTGTGAAAATGCCCCCACATAGTACACCTGCTGGCTATAGGTGTTCAGGCTCAAACCCTGTAGCTTTGCTTCAGGGTAAGAACAGCCTAAAGTCCCTAACCACCACCATTTCTGAACTTTGTTCAGATTTGCTTTTCTAATGGTTGTGAGCTATGATGAGAACTGAAGTTGTATTTCTCCCATTATTGTTTTTTATGTTTGTCCAGGTTTTTTGTGATAAGGTGTGAAGTGAGAACTGAATTTGTATTCCCTCATTATTGGCTTTGTTTGTCCAGGTTTTTTGTGCTAAGAGGTTGAGAGCTATCTAAATGATAGCCATTAAGTTTGTCTTCCTATTTTTCAAACTGCTGATTTAGCATAGTGTTATGTTGCACTGACTATAGTGCATATAGTTCTGGGTTCAAGACATGCATGGTGATAACACAGCATTTTATTCTAGCAACTTTTCAAAATTATACAAGCAATGTTTAAAATGTGTTCCTGTTGTTTGGGCTTTTGTCCCCCCCCCCCAATAAATGTTGGCTTTTTCCAGATTTCTTGTGCTGCACAGTTCAGAGATACAGCTGTGTCAACATTTTACAAGGAACTGAAAGCTGCAGGGGAACTTAAATTTAGTGCTGCTTATGTGGAGTCTGCTTATACTGTTAATAGCACAACAGGTAATGTGCTTGCTTTTGATGCAGAAGGCTGTGGGTTCTTCTCCCACAGTAGGTAGATGCATTGCTGATACTGTACTGTGCTGTAAAGGGGGGTGAATGCTGTAGTCTGTTTTGGCGAAGATATCTAGTAGTAACTATGAACTTGTTATCAGTTTGCCATCCATTCCCTATTGCAATATTACTAGCGTATCATTGTTTTTAATGCAACATAGGCAATTTATTCCTCAAGAGCAACAGGCACATTATTTGTAAATGAAACCATGAAATATAAGTTGTTTGCTAGCAGCAGCCTCTTCATTAGTTACAGATTTCTCTAATGTGGAATTATGTAGATGGCTTTTACTAGTTCAGAGAATGTGCGTATTTACTGATACTGGTGGGCTGTAGAAGTTTGAGTAGACTTTTATGATGGAAGGTGTATCAAAGAGCATATATATGTTTCATGTGCAAGGGCCCTATGATTTGAAAACAGCCCAAAGTTAATCTTTATCTGCCACTGGCAAAATGTATTTTCTTTGAATGTGGGTTTCAATGCTGTTTCAATGAATGTGAGTTTCAAGGGCAGAGAAGTCTTAATGCTAGGTCTAGTTTCATTGTGAGACTGCATTGCTTTGTTTAGCAGATATATATTGGTGTTCATGCTGTAAAATGCAAAATAAAACTTTTTCTGGCAAATCATTTAGGAATGAAGTCACTAAATAATGACCGACGTTAAGTTTCAGACATCATAATCTTCAGAAAAATGCATGCTAAAGCAAGACCTGATATTCTAGCAACTGTCTTAAGTTTATACAAGGTCAATTTTTAGTACTGTTTGTGTGTTCCCCCAATATATTTGGCCTTGCCCAGATTTCCTGCATTAAGAAGTTGAGAGGTATGTGCAAATAAATCACTTTATAGAATTAGGAATATCCAAACCTCTCAACTGTCCCCAATTTTGGCTCAAAGTGTTGCTCTCCCCCTAATAATCTCTCCGCAAAATAGCAATTTTGGAAGAAAACGTGGAGGGTTTACTTTTAAAAATAACTGTAATGATCAGAGTTATACATTACTTTTATTTCAGAAATGCATGTAGATTCTCTAATTTTGTCAGCTGCTCTAAGTTAACTGTGCTCATATTAAAATGGTGCCCCTTCTTTGACAGGTTCCCAGCTGTATTGTCTGGCAATTTTATATTTTTGCATCACATTTTTGGTCCGTTTTTCATAAAATTGCGGTTTTCTGGCAAATTAGTGACAAATTGTTAAAGACTGAAGTTAGAAAATAATGGCAGACATTTGAGTTTCAGATTTCATACCTTTCAGAAAATTCGTACTAATGCAAGACCAACTACTATTCTATTATCTTTCTAAGTTTATAAGAGCAATATTTAAAAAAATGTCCTTATTTTTGGGCCTTTGCCTCAGTTTTATTTATGAGTTTGTTGCTCTAAGAGGTTGAGAGGTGTGTGTGTGGTAGGTAGGTAGCATACCTCTCAATTGTCCAAATTTTGCAGAATGTCCAGATTTTTGCCCCATATTTTTTGTCAGTTCCTCATAAATTTTGTGATTTTCTAGAAAATCATTTGAAGGCTGAAGTTGCTAAATAATGACAGACATTTGAGTTTCAGACTTCATGTCCTTTAGAAAAATTCATACTAGCACAAATCCTGTTATTCTAGCAACTTTCGCATACTAGCACAAATCCTGTTATTCTAACAACTTTCTAAGTTCACGAGAGCATTATTTAATATCTGTCCCTGTTTATTTTAGGCTTTGTCCATATTTCTTGCACTAAGAGGTAGGTAGGGGTGTGTGTGTGTGAATGAAACATCCTAGTTAGGGGTAGCAGGTGGTTAGTAATTTACTCAAGCTCAAAACCCGTACCTTAGTTACAGAAAACAAAAGCATAAATTCTCTACCCCAACTACCATGCTGCATTTTTCAAAGAACTGACATTTCAGGTTAATTTTCAATTCAAGGAACCGAGTTTGAGTGAATTTATATTATATTACTGAAGAGGCATTACAGCAAATGCCTCTTCATCGACACTAGAAGAGCGAACCGTGAATTACGAGAATGGCCGTAGCTTGGCTGGGGAGGGGGGTAGCAGTTTGAGAGCTGTGAGTACAAATTTGAAAATCCTAGCTACACCCCTGTTCACAAATTTACTCTTGGTATGACTGGTATTGCCTACTGGTCTTGTAAATCAGTTGCCTTGTGACTCTGATGATTTTTCATGCATTTGATTTCCAATGCTTTTATTTCATGCTAATTTGATATTGCAATCACTTTGGAATGTCATATTTCCATGTTTGAAATTTCAATGTTTCGGATTTTTTTTATGGTATTCATTTTATGGGCATACTTCCTTAAATGATTGTTTTATACTGTGAGATGGATACATAACAATGTTTTGAAGAAAGTCTGTTACCAGTATTGTCTGGTGAATTGTTTCCATTTTTCCAACCCATCAATGCATTTGGCAATTATTCTTCCATGACTTATTACTTAGGCAAACATGAAAATGCATAATGAGGTGGAGAACATTAACAACAGAAATATTGTAAACTGTTGCTTTTTGTTAAGGGTGAGGGAAAGTTCAACATAATTCTGTTTATTTTGTTTGTTTGTTACCTTTCTTTTGTATAAACTGCATGTGGTAATTATAGTATCTGTAAGGTGCATAAGGGTGCATTCTAAGAGAGAGAGCCTACTGCCTTCTCTTTTTCATAAAGTATCCATCTACATATTTTTTCATGGTCAGCAATGACACAAAATTGCAGGCAAACCTATTGATCTCTCTCTCTTCTGAATAATGAAAGCATTATAATCATGATCTCTTCATGTGAAAGTCATTTTAATACTGTATTTGTGAGTGTGAAAACAGGAAATTGCTGTGTTGTGTCAAATTGATCTTTGCCCAAACTGTAGGTTTTACTTTATATTAGAAATGTATGCAGACTGCAGTGTACCATTTATGGAAGTGTTGTGGTTACATTACACTGTACTCGTATGTTTAAATGGCAAATTGTGCAATTAAATCGCAAAACTTCATGTAGCAGTTTCATTGTAATTTATTGACTTCTGATTTATATAATGGTAGGTCATTCTTTTACTTTTACTTCAAGCAATCCACATGGGTAACAAGAACAGGATTAATGAATTCTAAAAATAAAGTTTTATAGTTATTGATTAAAGCCAAAGAAACTGCTTACTACATAAGTCCTAGCCACAGAATTAAGAAACCCACACTACTCAGCAACTATTGATTTCATGCAAGAGAACTCACAAGAGTGCAGAACTTTAGATTAATACTGGGCAAAGAAACTAATCTAATTCCTTAAAATACTAACCTGATTTTCTACTTCCAGTTATATTCACTGGTTCTTAATATATCTGAGTATTTGGATCCAAAGTTGTTCTGAATTCTACTAGATTTCATGTGAACAGAAATTCCTTTCTGATTATAATCTACATTGACTAGTTATGAAAAAGAGAAAGCCAACAAATCAAAGTTAAAGCCTACAATAAGAAGAATGCTTTCAGAGTATACTGGTTTAAAGGGGCAGCATCATTTCCTTGGCATGGACTTAGACTCTGCAACTAAGTGTGTGTGTGTGTGTGCGTGTGTGTGTGTGTGTGTGTGTGTGTGTGTGTGTGTGTGTGTGTGTGTGTGTGTGCGTGCATGTGTGTGTGAGTGTGTGTGCGTGTGTGTGTGCACATGTATATGCAGGTATAGTTCCTCTATATTTTTTTGAAAAGTCCTTTATTTGAGAGAGTATAGTACAGTGTAATTTGTATGAACAGTGGAGCGAGCGAACATATGATTTTGCTAATGATTTTTTTTGCCATCAAAGGTAAGTGGGAGTTTATTTGTGTGACAGTGTAAATATAAGCATATGTGCTATAGATTAGAAAACTGACAATTGAAACTCAACCATTAGTTCAACATTAGTAGGAAAAAGTAATCGGATTTTTGACAAGTGCAACAACATTTTTGAGGTATATGAGCTCAGTCACAAAGGCTATTTTATATAGTAGGTAAGTTGAGGTTTGGACCAGTTTCCTTTTTATTTTCTATTCTCTTATTGAAAGACATGAAAAAAGTAACAAAAAAAAGAAAGAATGCTTCATGTATAAAACCTAACTCTTGCAGGGTATAGCATGAGTTATTATGATTAAAGTAATGTTAAAAAATTTTATATATTAATTTTATTTAAATTATTTCAGAAACATTTAAATTAAAAAGCATTTGTATTGTTTCTTATAATATGTTGTCTGGCCTGAACATTACTGATACATCATTTTAATTAAGAATTCAAACAAGAATTGGTCAGCACCATGGTATACAGAGATGAAGCCTTGACAACAACCTGTGTGACCCAGGTTCAAATAGTGCTTCAGGCATCTGGCAGAGGGTGGTGATGTGCCATAGAGGGCAGACATATGAATGTTCCATGTGATGCTCACTGGTGGGGATATTAAGATTGGGTGGGATAGTCTACTGAGTAAATATTATAGTGGACAGCTAAGCTAATGCAGGAGAGGCAGAGTGATTTGCCACATGTCCCCGTTACATACCCTCCACTCGGGCATTACCATGTAGAAGCACAGCTAGGGAGGGAGGGGAGTAATTGGTAGGTTATAATAATAAACAAAAAAATGAACTGGCTAGTGTTGGATGGCAAGACCCCCCCCCCCCAGAAGTTTATAAGTTTTTTGGCAGCTGCAGCTTATATCTAAATAGGTTTGGGGTGATAGAGTGGCTGTTAGAACCTTTGATGGATGTGAGGACTGGGGTAGACACCATAAGAATGATGTAAGGGGATAAATGGTGCAAAACATTTAAACAAGAATTGAATATTATATTAAGAATATTATACATTTGTACATGAATGTATATGAATGTATATGTACCAAGTGAGAATGCATATTCTTTAACAACCACAATAGAAAATAATATATTATTCTGTGTTGTTTTCATGAGTAGCACAAAGGGCAATCAAAGTTTAATAACATACGTTACATGCTTTAGACTCCTCTTATAAAATAGCCTCGTAGCTGGGATCTGACAGGTGAACATAATCTTTGTATTTGTGGTAAAGAACAATTATCTCCACAAAAATATCTGAGACAAAACCTCAAGTTAACTTATCATTAGAGACAAAACCTCAAGTTAACTTGTCATTATTGAAATTCTCGTGGGAAGCGCCAGGAAATAACTATTACAATTGTGCCAGTACTTTCAAATGCAACCTTTAATGTAGCAGTATCTTCTTATTCTTAATATTTTTGCCTACCTCTTAGGAAAAGAAACAACTTACAAATATATAAACAGTCTTTCAGTTTCACACCATCATTGCATTAAACATATTTTGTCACTCCACTGTAAATATCTCAATAAGTTTCAGGACAGACTTATACTCACTTCATTGCACAGGTATCTTCAGTGAACCATTTCAGTGCATGAAGATATTTCAATAGAAAAGTGTTGGAATACATAGACTTGTTTAAGATTGTAAGAAATAGCTTCTTTTCTTTAAAACAAAGTGTGATGTAAAATAGCAACAGCCACCGACTAGTCTGTGGAAAGTCAAAATTATCCACTCAGCGAAATAACTACTTAGGTTCAGAGCTGTAACTAGGGTGGGGCTGCTCAGTTGCAGTAACAACATCTATTTATTTATTTATTTATAAAGCTGCAAGGATGAATCCTGGTAGTAAAAAAAAAGTTAGACAGTCTTAAGTATTATACTGAACTACATTTATGAGCTTGACTACTCATTTATAGAACATTGCCTATGCACATGGATGGCATAAAATTAATAAAGTAAAAACAATTTGGCATTCTGGTTGACTAATCAAGAAAACAAAGACATCAATTTACTAGGCTAGAAGATGCATACCCTAAGATGCAGAAAAATGTTTACTACTCCAGTGAATTGGGCAACAGGGATTGATTAATTAGAGCTACAATGAGAAAATGCGATTCAGAGAAAGATATGGCCACAAGGAGAAAGACCTCATTATTGCCTCATTGCCATGTCACTGAACTGCATACTGTTGTTGCCAGACCTCAGAGCACTAGTGTTCTTCCTAGCAACCCATGCATTACATTAGCAAAGGCATTCTACTGCACTCGCAATCACATATATTTGGACCTTCGTATGCACACACATCATTCGCACTCCCATGTCTTAGCTGAACATAGCTGCACATCTGCCCACAAGACACCTTCCATGCTCAAGCATTCACATGGGGGAAAACCATTAAGGTTAACTGGCCTCTGAACCTGAAAGGCTTAGCACAATGGGGGAAACCTTTTAAGCTAAGGCTACCACATCCCACAAAGCCTTTCTGAACCTCAGTCATAATGTATTAAAGAATGATGGAGCAAGGAAAAAAAAACATTGGCACTACAGAATACATTCCAACTGATTTTTTTCTATAGTTTTGTCACAACATAAAAACATTGCCAATTCCAAAGAAAAGCTCTAAAGAATCAAGCAGATAAAATGGTATGTGCAATATGTTTGAAGTTTATAAATGGAAAGCTGAAAGCATGTCGTGGATTTTGAGTGGCAAAAAATAATGGCCAGTATTCATAGAGATGTGCTGCGCACTGAATAAGTATTGTGTTTTATGCCATTGATGCACTAAATTGTAAAGTATGCAAGAATATCCAAATGGTGGCACAAAGTGCATCCTAGCAGCTACCCAATCTCTCATATGGAAAGTAGAAAAATGTGGAAAAGCTGCAAGCCATGTGTGGTACGTACAGCAGAGTAGCAAGTAAACGACTGAATGAGAGAATAGCAGCATGGCAGGTAGTGTGATCCTCATGAGACTATATGGCAGCATATATTACAAGTGGTAGCATGACACAATAGGCTGCCTGTAACTGCCACACTGCAGTAATTTACAGAGAATTCATAAATACCTGATGTCTGGTGCCCAGTCATCTGGACACTTAGGGGTTCCATGAAAGAGGAGAAAAAGGGAGCATACCACAACAGGAAATGGAGATGCAGAGAAAACAGAGTTGCACACAGAAGGGACAATGAAAGGAAAAGCAGATTAAGGGAGGGTGGGGAACATATTTGTGAGAATATGTGTCCCATGATATGGAAAAAGAAGAGAAGACAGGAGGGGTGATAGGGAAACCAGGAAGGGAATGTGGAGAAGGGTAGCTACTGGTTTAGACAAATAAATACAAAACAGTACAGACAAATAGGGGTGTGCCTGTAACAATGAGAAATGGACACAGGGTTTGGAAAGACACGAATAATAGGCAAATGTCAATGGGGAGGCATGGACATCACAAAAGAAGTGTGTTCTGGGACAATAGAATGTCTGGGGATAGACTGGGATATGGCAGCATGTTGGCTGCAGAATAACTTAGGGCAAAGTAAATGGGTCCCATCAGATGATTGATATAGGTCATCAAGACTAGTGGAAGGAGCCATTGCCAGTGACAGGGACTTTTTGGTTGACAATATCTACACTGTCTTCTAACAGAAGCAAGGCAGAAGATATCCAGTTGGTCACTGGATTCTCACCTGCCCCCTGCACCATGTGCCTCACAGATGGCTGGGCAGTAGAGGGTGATCAAGCCAATCTATATATCTGAGGAAGGCCAAACACTCCAGTGGAGCACTTCCAGCCATCTTCTCTACCATAGCCACACCCACAGGTGGAGCATGGGTAGGCAGTGGCAGTCTCACCCACAGCTGGCCTCATCATGATCTGCAAGACAGAGAGAATGGATACAAAAGGTAGTTTAAATGACAATGTTCACAGATTCATAACTTCATTTTTGGCTGTTGCTCAGTTAAATTATTTATTGTCTAGCCTCAAGATTGCACTTCATCAGTACTCTGTGATATGAATAATTACTATCTGATTTGATATCCTTTCAATTAGGATGTTAGGTGCTAGACTACAGGTGAATTTATGGTTTCCTAGCCATTCATCCAGGTGGTGTTTAAAAAGGTTAAGAAAGTGACTTTGCTTTAAATCTATCTAGGGGAAGTCTATTCCATAAAAGACAGATTATTAACACTGATGTGGTGTGGAATGTTACATCTCTAGCAGCTTTCACACATTCTTCATTTCCTAAGCATTTTCTGGAAAAAAACTTCAAAAGCATTAGTTAAACAAATGCAAATATTTTATGAACAATAAAAACTATTAAAGCTGTATAAATTGCAATGTTATTGGTAAAAATTGTTCTTTGCGGTGATAATACTCAGTGTATTCATAATCTTTCCATAAATACTATAATATATTATTAAGTCACAGAGACACAAAATTATATTTTTTTGCTAAACATTCACAAACAAATTGTCATATCTTGGAAAATATACAACATAGACATATATAGTTAAAACACTGTGGTAAACCAGACATAAGCTTTTATATGACAGCAAGACATTCTTCTGCGAGTGCACATTTATTTAGATATTTACAGAAATATGTATATGCTTAATTATATAATTAGCAACATAAATAACATGGAATAGTTCTCAAGATGTGCAGATTAAAGTGCAACTATCAAAAACAGCTTTCTTCTACAACAACAAATGTTTCATCTGATGCCACATAGTTTGTAAGTCACTTTTTTTAAATGTTAAGTAGATACAGAAATGTTGCTTAATTTCATAATTGCTAATAAACAAATAGCAATATCTCAAGTACGGTATGATGTAATTTGACACTGACATTGATTTTTTTTTTCTGTGTCTCACCATGGTATTTCACATCATACCACTCAACATGTAGTTCTCTCAGTTATGCAAGTATGAATAAAAAGTGGCAAACAGTGATCAATTTTTTCATTGCAGGACATCCTAGATTAAAAATCTTAGTGCCATTGTGTTAATAAATTCTTGACCTTTCTAATTACTGCCTATTATAACTGATGGGCCACTCAGCTGAAAAATCTAGTCCCAAAACATATCTGGACATTATAAGGAGCTATGGGTGTTAACTGGAAGTATACAAAAATGAGCTATAGGCGTGAGTGAGTTAAAAAAATAACTATCTTGTCAGTAGGTCCTATTTGTGCTGCAGTGGAAGTTTACTTCCTCACAGCAGGTGTTTAGGATGTTATTTATTTTGCAGATGTATAGGGATCTGCATAAATCCTTTGTTGCTTTGTAGGAGAGGCAGAAGTCCTCTAGATACTAAAATTAATAAAATAGAAGTTATTAGATAATATAGACATTGATCTCACCATGCCACAAATTTCCTCTACTACCACCAGTGCTCAGCTTTGTTGGTCAATAATTGTGCCTGTGATAAAAGAAGAAAATGTACAAAACAGCCTTCACACATAGGAATAGGTGAGATACAAGCATCAGTGCAAGCCTACACTCACACATATACATGCAAGATAGCAGAAGGCTAAGATGGTGCCCACAGCCCCAGCACTCAACAGTTATATGCTACTCCATTAAATGCTGCCGTGACCTGCAGTAGTGAATGATAACATGCATTTCTCAGGTCTGTTGTACATGTAAGCCCTTGCTTAGAACACAGTATAGGTACAAAGACTAAGTAGTACTATCAATACCTGAAACTTTTACCAGTATATAGCCACTACATAGTATATATAACTATGCACCTACAATGTAGCTGTGGTAAGGGATCCCACTATCAGGACTGCTTATCCCAGTGCTATCATGTTTGTCTTACACAGATGTGCTATGTTCACACATGCTGTGGAAACACTTGTAGTGCACATCCAGTGTGTAACCACAACACCATAGCCCAGTAGCACACTGTCACTTTGACCCCCTACCATGCTGTTTGCGAAACTCATATGTTACATGTATATACCTGCGGGCCTGTCAGGCAGCCACGTCTGCAGCATATATGCACATGTCTGGCACTATCACTAATATGGGGTAACACTGTCAATAGTATAACATATCACTTGAACCTACTATGTTCCTATCCCCGCCCAAACTGTAATGATCTATCGTAACCCACTCTTTGCAATGGATAGTCTACTGTAGTTTCCAGCAGTCACAGACTTACTGATATGTTTCTTGTTTCTGTAACTGCCGTCTTGTCCAACAGACAGGACAGGCAGCAGAGGTAGGCATCTTCAACTGAGCCAATAATGACATTCTGCTACAGGCACTCAGAACCAACAGGTACCACTTATTGAGAGGTGGGGATACTCCGTAGTCAGTAAAGCGCAGATCTGTGAAATTTAGTGGACCACACTGACAACAATGGTGTAGGCTGCAGAATAGTAGAACACAGTAATGTCATAATAGTGCCACTAATGTGATCAGGTGGCCTGAAAGAAAGCATATAAAATAGAGGCAGAGTGGAAATACACTGGATGGGGGAAGCATTTATGAGGAGGAGGATTTAATAGTACTCCACATGAAGATTTTAAAGATACACATATCATTACTGTAGGAAAATGTAAATGTTCTGGGAGTGGCCAGCCGCAATGTGCTTCAGTGGTTGATGCACCAGGTTAGTGACCATGTTGAATGTATATAGATCATCTGTGTACATTCAAAGTGTAAGCATTCAGCATGAACTACTGCATATGTCTCCCATAGATACAACAGCCTGCATGCATATAGGAATGGCAGTTGTGGTATATATCTGTTTTATATTTACTTATTATGTACCACTGATTGGATGCAAAACATTGGGACTCATGATTAACATGGATACTCAGATCACTCCATTCTGTCTTGTACTGTATATTCATAGGCGAGACCACTGCTACAGTGACCTTGTGTAGGCTGGGTGAGGAAACAGTCTGATTCTGCACATATGCAGGGCTGAAAATAATGACAAGATATATATCAAGTCACAGTTAAATGATGCACACAAACACACACACACACACACACACACACACACACTCACACACACACACACACACACACTGTCTGTCTGCCTCAAGGACTTCTTCCATCCATTGCTCAGGATATAAATATGGTGTCATCCATACCTAAACTAAAGGCTGTACAGCACAGATGCCAATTTCCCCTCTCAGACAATAGGCGCACATAGTAGTAAGTAAGAGAGCCAGCACTTCTCCCTAAGTGGCTGTAGCAGCGGTGGAGTTCAATGTGTCCAGTTTGGGTATATCTACAATGTGATGGCCTAACAAGAGTTCCGCATGTCACAGACAGCACTAGGGCAGCACCAGCAGATGCACATGGCTGTTTTATTGGCAAAGACTGCTGCTATCCATGCTGACACGGAGATGACTGATGTGGCTTGTGTTTTCTTCAATTATATTGCAAACTACTGCCACCATCGTGGTGCAACCAAGGAGTCTAGAGTCAATGCCATGCCAAGATTATGATGGCACACACTGCAGCCATATCTCACTGCAGAAGACTGCAAGTGCCACTATTACTGCCTTGTCCTGCAGTGCTGTCCATAGTCTGAGCAGGTACTTGCATGGGGGTACTGGGTATGGAGTCCATCAAAGGACACACAAGTTGACTGTGATTTGATTCTTGTACTAAATTATTTTATTGTTTTTATTGCTTCTGCTTTTCTTGCTTTCCATTCTATGGTTTGGTATTTTTTTCAGATAGACAGCAAGTATGGAACACATGACAGATTTATATCATGTTTCAATAACATTAAAATTACTAAACAATAAACTTTCCATTTTGACAAAAAATGAGTGATGCCATGCTGAAACAGCAGGAGGCTTAGTTGTCCAAAACAACAAAGAGTTTGTTTTGCGGGATTAGTTTATCAGGGTACCAGAACTTCATTGAATGCCACTAGTCAAGTCAATGTAACTATTGCAGCTAATGATAGTAATAGTGTTTCAAGGGAATGTATTCATGAACTGAATTTCAGTGATACACTGAAACCCCCAGCAAACTGCTTGCTAATTTTCATTGTACAATACCCAACCATTCCTCTACATTATGGATGATGGAAAAATTGCCATGCTATTAAAACAGTTTGTGAAGAAACTTTTTAAATGTAAAAGTTTACTATGTGACATCACTTATTTTATAGAATGTACAAAAAGAGAAGCCATTCAAACAACTTTGTGTTTTGCAATTTCCAAATGGAATAGATAATAACAGTCCATTGTTTCAAGATCTTCAAAAACAATTTAATAATACTGGTTTAGATGTATTGCATAACTTAGTGAAAAATATAGATAAATTGATGCAGAAATTAAATGTTGGCTTTTGATAACATTAAATCTATGGATAAGTTTCAGGTCAAAATTAATCATTATGATTTATTATTACATAGTATTCAACAAATGGTGTTATCTAATTTTGAAAGAAAAGAGGAAAAAGTTAATAAATGATATTTCTGAGTATAAGAATGGGCCAGCTTACATGATGAGTATTAAAAGTAAAATGACCAATCAGGAATCTGTGTTTGAAAATAATAACAGCAACTGGACTATTAACTCAGTATAAGGATTTTTATATCGACACAGGGTATTATGGAAAAAGAAGAGGCAGGCAAAGAGAAGATAACAGAAATTCCTAACAGGTCCAAATCAGATTATTATGAACTCAAAGTAAGAAATGGAAAACACAGGAGGGGAACATTGGCATTCAGCACAAACTAAGGGCCAGATATCAAAAGAGCTGGTGTCAGTGTAAGTGACTTAGTTTGGTGTAAGTCCTATCAATAAACAAGCTTACATTGGGGCCAGATTCCAAAAGACCTGCTCTCAGTGTAAATGGTGAGTCTCTTATATGGAGAGAAAAACTTCTGGAATCAGGCCAATTAATTTTTTTTTTCTTTTATAAAACTGAAACTTAGTAAAACCAGGAAAACAAAACCAAACAAACAAAACAACAACAAAAATAATGAGTTGTTGAACAGTCACTAGTACAAATTAAAATGATTAGAGACATTTTAATACATGTTCCACAAAATATTAACATGTTCATTATGCAAACATTAGAATCTATAAGCAACTGACTCTAGTAAATGAAAAAAAAAAAAAAAAAAAGAGGGCATGTACACCAATTCTGGTCCTGGGTTTAGGTATTTAAAAATTCACAAGACCAGTCTTTCACTTTGTAGCTTAATATTTGAAACTTCACCAAACAGTTTTTAGGGTTGCTCTTCCAATGTTGAAAAATAAGGACCACCATGGTAGGAGAAATGGATTGGATTAATAAGTACAATGCAGATGGAATGTGTAACCCTGTGGGGATAATGCCCAACAACCAAAAAGCTTGGTCATGCTTAGCAGGTAATATACCTTGAGTAGCTTCTGTAATAGACCTAATCAGTCTTGACCAGAGACCATCAACTCTGGGGCATGACCATACAAACAGATCATAGTCTGCATCTGGTGGATTGCACAGCCAGCAGTTTGATAATATATCAGGTCTCTTTTTTAAGCCAAACCGAGGTAGTCTGCCAACAATGCACTAACAATGTACATGTAAACCCTACTGGGTGGGGTTAGGATACTTCTCTGTCATAAAGGCCAAACCTAACTGCCATTGTGCCTCAGTTAATTGACAGTAACAATACCTTTCCCACTTTCACTTTAGCTCAGGTTAATATTGCTCCGAGGTATCAAAGAGATGTTGATTTGATATATTGTGATAATCTTCTACTTACAATCAGGTAATACCAATCCTCCTATTACTACTGTGGGAGGATTCATGCAATTAATCAGTCACAAGGAGGTGAAGTGCCAACAAAAACTTGGGAAACAATACAACACAAACCATCCGCACCCAGGAGGTCAAAATACAAAATAATATGCACACGAGACTGTGAATATGGCAGGTAGTTTTTTAATGCACATAAATGTTCTGTGAGATCTCTGCATTTTTGTCCTCAAGGACTTCATCAGATGACAAAAACATGCTGTATTACCCTTCTTTTGATATACACTAACCCTCCTCTCTTGAATTTATTAATCAGTTAAGTACTTAAAGCATTTAAGCATGATCTAACATTTAAAAAGATAGCTCTTGTTACAACAGAAAACATATCACCAACTCCAATAGAAATTCAGTGTTGTGCCTGTATTTACGCATCCATATACTTTCATAGAGATTTTGTGTCATGTCCACACTTTCATAATATATTTTTGCAACCTATTCATAATTTTACCATAGTTTTTAACAATATCTACAAATCTATTTTTTTTGTTTTAAATAGTTGCTATATGTTTTTTTTTTTTTTTGGGGAGTTGGTGATAAGTATGAGCAATATTTCATGTTGTAAGATGAGCTATCTTTTAAATGCTAGATCATGCTTAAATGCTTTAAGTGCTTAATTGATTAATAAATTCATGAGAGGCGGGGTTGGTGCATATTAAAAGAAGGGTAATGCAGCATGTTTTTATCATCTGATGAAGTTCTTGAGGATGAATACTCAGAGATATCACAAAACGTTTATGTGCATTAAACAGCTGTCTGTCTGATCTATGGTCTCGGGTGCATATTATTTTGAATTTTGACCTCCTGGGTGCTGCTGGTTTGTGTTGTATAGGATTCATACAATTCATACAAGTCACTTTGACACCCTGATGGAGTTGCTATTACCCTTCAAACACTGTCTGATTTCAAAGAATTGCCATAATCTAAACTTTAATCCAGGGAATTGATGGGTTAGACCTTGGAGAATAATGAGCTGATTGGTTAGTATTATAGTCCCAGATGTCTGATATAAACATAATTCCCATTTATGTCCAACAATGCAAAAAAAAAATGAAGGCAGGATTATTCCAGATGGAAGAATTGATTGTGCAGTCTACTTTTTTTTCTGCTGATGATCTAATTAATATTTTAAACCACCAATCTAAACCACACAGATCCCAAGCATGGTATGACATGTTACATGAACTAACATTCTGTCCATAACCTAGCAATCTTTGACTAGCTCTCAGATTGGAGGGGAGAAGGTTCTCACCCATAGTTAACCTCAGACAAAGGCTGCCTGCCCATAGGTGTGTATGTTGTGAATAACAAACCCACCCCTGTTCTTCAGAAGCATTAACCATTCACTGCTCACTCAAGGTGGTTTTTCATGCCACAGAAAGTTGCCTATGGCTACCCGCATGACTTGTTAAATTTAGAGAACATTGCATTCAATGGATGTCAATAAATAAATATTACTCTAGGTAGAATATACATTTTTATTCCCTGAAGATTACTAACGACTGTAGTTTGAAGGTTTAGGATATGCCAGTTTGTCCTTAACAGATTTCAGGGCTACTCTCATATTAACTTCTACAACCATATCCATAGCAGTGGTCATACATCTTCCCAGATAAAGGCATTCTTTACTATTCTTATGACAATCAAGAACTTTTCACAATTATTTACGAAGGGGCAGGGAATGATTCAGCAAAAGGAGGAAGAGAGGAATGAGACAAACCTTGATTTCAATTGGGGAGGAGGCGGTAGCCTATCATGGCAGATTAGTTGTTCTAGTGTTCCACTTGACTCTTATATTGTTGTTTCCCCAAAAGCAGTTCATTGTGAAAATGTACTTTTCTAAATTCAGGGAGATTTATTTTATTTATTTATTTATTTTACATTTGTTGACCGGGCTAGTCTAGCTGGATATATGTCCATTTTTAGTAGAGGCCCGGGGAGAAAAGCTCCAGTAAACAGAGGTATACAATACAATATTAAGTGGAGAGGTAGTTAGTACAGGAAATAAACATTATAATCAGAGCAAAAAGAGTACAGTATAATCAGAGCATTAACTAAAAGTAACGTAGAGAGATGTTCAGAATAACATTTTTTTTTCCAGTATGTAACAGATAAGGTATTTCTCAGAGGATCCTATAATAGGGCAATCATATCATAGGTATAAGGAGCATAAGCAGATAGAGAGGAGGACACAGAGTTAGTCAGGTTTATTGCAGGAGCAAAGCCAGTATTTATTTAGGCGAAGTTTCAGTTGTCTTTTAAAAAGTGGGAGAGAAGACAGTGCTAGGATATCAGAGGGAAGTTTGTTCCACTTCTTTCCAACAGAGTTGGAAAAGAGACAGTCGCCTGAAGAGTTATTGGGTTTGGTAATTTTTATACGTAATTTATTGAAAGAACGCAGTTGTTTCAAATTATTATAAGGTAAGATGAGATTGGAGAGTATAGGTGTTTTAGTTGGATGATATAGGATCTTATGAGTTATTAAGAATTGTTGAAGTAGAAGTTGGTCAGGAAGTTCTAGCCAGCCTAGTTGTTTTAAGTTCAGGCAGTGGTGTGTTCTAAATGGGGAACCTGTAGCAAATCTAGCAATGTTGTGGTAGGATGTTGAGAGTTTCTTAAGGTTGTTTTTTGAAAGATTTGTGTATATGGGGCAAGCATGTAGAAGAGAAGAGATAAGGTGAGATCTGGCTAGTGTGGTTCTTGTTTCAGGTGTAAGGAAGGGTTTGATTCTATAAAGGGATCCTATTTTTTTATTCACTAGTTTTATTGTCGTATTGATGTGAGAGTCAAAGCTAAGATTGTTGTCAATAGTAATTCCTAGATGTTTTGTAGTGGAATCTGGAGAAATAAGAGTATTATCACTAGAAGTAAGAATGAAGTCTAGTGGGGTTGATTTACGGGAAGGTGAGAACAAGAGCAATTTGGTTTTCTTGGGGTTAAGGAGTAGGCAGCGGTCAGAGAACCATTGCTTGACAGTGGTAAAGGCTTGTTGTGTGAGTACTTGGAGTTCAGTTTGAGATTTAGCCGAGCAGATTATAGTAGAATTGTCTGCATATTGTATGCAGGTAGTATTTGGGATAGCTAACTGGAGGTCATTAATAAAGATAGAAAATAGAAGGGGGCCTAGGACAGAACCTTGAGGTACACCTAAAGAGATAGGAAGGAGATTAGATAATGAATTTTTCCAAAGAACTGCTTGTTGACGATTTTCAAGGTAAGATGTGAACCAGGTTAGGGAAAGATGATCAAGTGAGAGAGATTTAAGTATATGTAGCAGAAGTTTGTGGTTAACCATGTGGAAGGCTTTAGATAAGTCAATAAAGACTGAAGATGAAAGGTTATTGTTGTTGCGGTTATAGTTGATGGAGTTGGTAAAGGAGAGAAGTGCTGAGGTAGTACTGTGGCAGGGTCTGAATCCTTGTTGGCAGTTAGCAAGTGGGTTGTTTTGCAGAAGGTGGTTAAAGAGTTGCTTATGGATACATTTTTCCATGATTTTAGCTATAGGAGGTAGAAGTGCTATGGGGCAAAAGTTAGAATAGTCATTAGATTTACCCCCTTTGTGTAGTGTGATGATGTGAGATATTTTCCAAGTTGAGGGGGAAATTCCTTCATTTATGGATCTATTTATCCGAATGGAAATAGGATAGGCAATTGCTCTGGCTCCAATTTGCAGGAATTCTGCAGGAAGTTTATCTGCAGAGGGGGTGCTAGGTCTTAGTTTTTGGATCAGTGATAGGATAAAGGAGGTAGATACTGGTTGTAAGTGAAAGGAAGGTGGATTTAAAGTAGGTAAGAGTAGCTTAGAGGTGTCAGGAGCTAGGTGGCTAGCAAGAGTTTGGATAGTATTAGTAAAAAATGTATTAAAGTCGTTGGCTATTTGTGTGTGATTCTCAGGGTTAGAGTCTTGAGGGTTAGGTGTGATAGACTGGCCTGTAGATAATAGGTTTTTAATGCTGGCCCAGAAGTTTTTAGGTTCCTTTTTGTAGGTTTGTTGTGTTTGTAGGTAATAATTTTTTTTGTCAGCAAGGTTGGCTATTTTTGTTTTGTTTCTAAGCTCTCTGAAGTTTTGGCGGTCAATTAAGGTTTTAGTGGTTCGCCATTTAGCCCAAGATTTGTTTCTGAGGATCATTATTTGTCTAGGATTGTTGGTCAGCCAGGGTGCGGCTTTGGTTTTAATTCTGATAGTACGACTAGGGGTGTGGTGATCCACTAACAATGTTCTGGCTATAATGACTCCTCAGAGCTCTCAGTAAAGCAGATGCTCATGAAAATGTTGGATATGCTACAGAAGGTCTTCCCCAAGCGACAAGGTCTGCAATCCTGGCTCCATAAGCATTAGAAAACTATTGCTTCTCTGCAGCAAGATATTAACTAAATAAGCCTTAAGTCAGCAAAACCAGATTACTGATAAATGTTCTCTACGGCTGAATTATTTAGAGGTGAAATTATGGGTTTAAAAGATAAGTTTGAAGACTTGGAAAGCAGGCAGAAAAGATGCTAATGGGTATAGCAGACTTTGTTTTGGGTACTGATCTTCTCTGTTACTTTTACTACAAGCTTCTGCCTGCATTACATAGTGCTACTGATATGCATTAGGATGCTGACCATTTCCATAGGTAGTAGGCACAAAGAATACTCTTGCTAAATGGCCAAGACAAGTAAACTTAAACTCCACTTTTTCAGTTATAAAGAATGGTTGCTAATTCACATATATTTGCTCCATGGTGTCAGAACTAGATGGTTACCTTGTAAGACTTTCTGAGCATCTTCAGGGTGGTTTGATGTTCATTCAGTGGATGGGCTATACCTCATGGTTGACATATCCTGCAGAACTTGCAGTGTTACTCAGTACAATACAGGAGTAAGTTATCCATGCTGGCAGAGGCCATGTCTTTTGTTAATACACTGCAGGAGGTCTTGATGTGGAGTGGCTCTACCCTGCAGCCAATTTGAGAGGGGAGGAAGCTTTACATGCTGTGAACGCTGCTCAGTCATCTTCTTCTCCTAATGTGCGATGCACTTGTCAAATAATAGGTGGAGGGGGGAGAGATGAGTTAAAGGAATCTGATAACGCTGCCTCTGTTTTTAAAAGAGGAAGAGATGAAGAAATATTTCATCCCCTTTTATAAGTCAAGGGGCCCAAGATGAGAGTACTAAAGTAATGAATGTGGCATGTTGTTCGTTCATCAAACAAAAGTGCTAACAGTTGTGATTTAGAGTTAGACATGCTCTGAGTGCTGTCTTTGACTCCCTCTTCCTCACCTAATATTCAAAGCTAATTACAAGAAATCCATCTTAACTGGGAAGATGTTTCCAATTGGAAAATCACCAAAGTCACTCCCATGAATCAAAGGAACGATGTGGATTAAGTGACTAATAGTGATGACAGAACTTAGGAAACTTTTTATAAAAGGGATAATTTGACTACCATGGCAGGAGCAAAGTCCTCTGTTACACTCAAAGCTTGACAAAGAAAGCCAGAGGAACTTATCAGCAAATATTAGAAGCATTGAAATAGAGACTATAGAGTACATCAGTGTGCTTGTAATGTTGGTTAACCTGCATGTGGTCGTGATTTTTTTTTTCTTTTTATGGAATTTGTATTGCAGAAGCATTGAAATAGATATTACATAGTAGATATTACATAGTAGATATTACATAGCATCCAGGAAGCAGAAGTTAACAACAGTAGAAAAGACCTTGGTTATTGCACAGGATTTCTGAGGCATAATGCATAGAAATCAGATAGGTAGGTAGCACAGAGCCTGAAGGAGGGACTGTCTGCTCATCTTATATCTGAGTCAGAGGGTGAAGAGGGCAGAATATATAATGTTTGTGAGAACATCAACTCAATCTTCATGACATTTGTAAAAAACATGTATAAAACTGCGGCGATAGGCCATGTGGAGAATTTGAAAAGAATGACTAGTTGTAGGTGGCAAGGAGTTAATTTGTCCATTTCTGATAAGTAAATGTTAAATGAAGACATTATTACCTTGGAGGTTTTGGAGATCTGCCTCTCTCTTAAGACAGGCAAAGCTCTGGGGAGAGATGATGTCCTGAGGACTTTTATAAACAGGCCTGATTTAAGTAATTTGGCTAGGGTTGCCAGCAAAACTGCACTCAATGAAATTTCGGTTGGTGGTTCCTGTTCCCAAACTATATCAAGATAAATGTAAGCTAGGTAATTGTAGGTCTATTTTTTGAAAAGTCTAGACACCATATCTCTCAACTGTACAGGTTTTCACAGAATGTCCAGGATTTTGCCTCATATTTTTGGTGTGTTCCTTTCTGGCAAAGAGCTGAGGATTGAAGTCTTTACATGATGACATACATTTGAGTTTAAGACTCCACATCCTTCAGAAGATTCATGTTGATGCAAAACCTATTATGCTATCAACTTTCTTAAGTTGTTAGAGCAATATTTAAAATCTGTCCCTATTTGTCCCCCCCATCATTTAGGCTTTGTCTAGATTTTTTGCTCTAAGAGGTTGGGAGGTATGCTAGACACTACAATTTTATCACCAGTCTAAGGCAATACTAAGCAAACTAACATGTACATTGTACTACTATACCTAGTCAAGACTACATTGTGGTAAAGAAAAATAACCACAAAAACAGGAAAATCAGAGACAGAAAAGAGTAGCTTAGGTTCATAGGTTCATAGGTTGGTACTAGGCTATTGGCCCTAGGGTCTATACAAGCTTAGCCAAACAATTCCCTGGATATTTCTTCCCACAATATTTACTTCCCTGGGCCCCTGTTGAGCAGGGCGACTGATGTGATCTCCGGGGTGAATTTTCTATCTCCCATCCAATCATCAAGGTTCCTTTTGAAGAAAGCCAAAGAGGTGCTCTGCTTAACATGCATGGGCAGTCTATTCCAGAGTATGGAGGGTGTCTGGGTCAGGAACCTATCCCTCCAGCATGCTTTGTTCATTGTAATGACAAGGCTTAGATCCCTAGAGCATGTGGTTCTGAGGGATTGGGATTTCTTTAAATGGAGCATGTCCAACAACTCAAGGTTTGACATGGCCTTATATGTTAAGCAGAGATCACCTCTGAGTAGACGATATGCTACAGAGGAAAGCTGGAGTTTGTTTAGATGGTCAGCATAGGGAACCAGCTTTAGGCCTGTGATTCATTTAGTGAGGTATTTCTGCGGCCTTTCCAGCTGTTGCAGATGTCTTGTGAGGTGCATACCAAACAGGGTGTTGTACTCTATAATTGGTCTAATGAGAGATGAGTACAGTGGGACAATGACCTCCTTTTTTCTGGATGAAAAGCCCTTAGCAGTGAGGTGTGCCACACAGAAGGATTTCCTGACTGTTGTGGTGATGTGGTTATCGAAGTTGAGACCACTGTCCACCTGCGTCCCTAAGTCTCTCATCACACTTTCGGTGTTTAGTGTACTGCCACCTATGTGGTAATTCATGGGCACATGTTTTTTCTCAAAGGGGATAACTATACATTTCTTGGCATTAAGCTTGAGCCCACAGCTCTGGCACCAAGCATCTGATTCTGTAAGGCCCTTTTGTAGAATATCCACATCATTTGGGTATTCAGTAATGGCACCCAGTTTGCAGTCATCTCCAAACTTTGTTAGCCAGAGTCCCTTAGTGTTGGCCTGTACTTCAGAGAAGTAGATTGCAAACAAGGGCGTTCCCAGGACTGAACCCTGAAGTACTCCACTTGTCACTTGTCTGGAGCTGGATTTGGAGTCGGCAACTTTTTCAGTCTGGGTTCTGTCAGTAAGCCAGTTGGCAACCCATCAAGTGATGTAGGGATTTATGTCCAGCTTAGTAAGTTTATTTATGATTCCAGAGTGGGGGATGGTGTCGAAAGCCTTGGGTGAGGTCCAGATTGGCTGTGTGGGCCTCCTTACCCTTGTCCACAGCTCTGGAGACTGATTTGAAGAAGCCAATCAGGTTTAGGAGACAAGATCGGCCCTTCACGAACCCAAACTGGGTGGGGGTCCAGTGTTTGAAGGTTGCCAATGTCTTTGTTTATAAGTTCCATTATAATGCATTCCATGCCCTTGCAGATCAGGCTCATCAGACTATGGACGGTAGTTCTCGCGATCTAAGGTGGATCCCCCCTTGCGGAGTGGGATAACGGCAGCTGTGCGCCACTCAGTGGGCACGAAGCCTGAGGTGAGGCTATGATTAAACATGACACTTAGGTGAGGTGCCAGTTCATTTTGTAGTTCATGTAGTACACAGCTCAGGATGTCATCTGGTCCCATGGATGATGCTGTATTCTTAGCTTTGGAGAGGTGGTTTCTACCTATGTGGCCGTGATTACCAGAATTTAGCAATCTTTTGGTATTGAGATGGGCCCTTTAGAGGGTGAGAGGGGGTGAGGTTGGCACTAAATCCATCTGCCAGGATATTGGCAATATCCTAGGATAAGTATATTTAATGCCATTCTGTTGTAGCTCAGAGCAGATCTGAGTATTGCCATTTAGATTCTTGACATAACTATAGAATGCCTTGTGGTTGTCTTTGGAATCTTTGGCAATTTTATTTTTGTAACCAGCTTTGGAGGATTTTATTAGGAATCTCAGCTTCTTACTGAGGCTGATAAGGGAGTTTTTTGCATCCTGGGATTTTCCTCCTTTCTTCAACAGTTCCTTCCTTCTGTTGAATAGTTTGTTTATGGCAGAGGACCATCAGATTGGCTTCCTTTTTTGGGGGAGAACATCTTGTTTCTATTTGGGATGGCACAATTCATGCATGAGTGGATGTGCTTGTACAGTGCCTTAGTGTAGGATTCAGCAGTTGAACTTTCAGCTCCCACCTACATGGGTGCCATGACATTTGTCACTTCTGACTTAAGTAGCAAGAAGTTGGATTTGGAGAAGTTTTTTATGGAGTTTCCTTACTGGAGGGGGTGGGGGTGGGATGTGGATGTCAAGGGTGATTTGCTTATGTTCAGACCTGACCAATGAGGGGGTGACCACTGCTGTAGAGCATCTATATCCCATGTTGGTAATGACCAGGTCTAGGATATTGGAGCCCCTGGTGGGACAATAGATTAGTTGATCCTGGGCACTGGAATTTATGAATTCCAAGAACCATTGGGAAAAGGTGTTGGTACCCAAGTAGTTTTCCCAGTTAATGGCAGGGTAGTTGAAGTCACCCAGTATTAGGGTGTTTGGTTGTATCTTAATATTTTCCAGAATGTTTAGAAAGGTGTAGTGAGAATCTTGGGGTATGGTGGGGATCTGTAGCAAGCTACAATTTGGATTGCAGTCTTACCTAGTGTAAGTTGCACCTGGAGAATTTCAGATGCATTGTGTTGGGCAACTAGCCTGAAGGTGTGAATATCCTTAGTGAATATGGACACTCCTCCACCTTTTGTGTTTCGGTCTTGGTTTGGTGGCCGAAAAGTGTGATAAGAGTTGTAGCCTGGTATTGCAGGGGTGCTCTATGGAGTCTTGAAACAGGTCTCAGTTACTGCACAGATATTGATGTTCTCCATTTTTAGGAGTGCCTCAGAAGAGTGCATTTTTAGACTTCTAGCATTGAGTAGCATTACCTTCAGATTTTGCATGCTTGTATCTGTTACGGTGGTGGTTTTGTCCTTTGAACCTTGTCTAAAAAAGGCACTATAGGGGTGGCAAGAGCTTTAGCCAGTAACCTGAGTCCCTGGGGTGACAGGTGCAGACCATCCCTGGCAAAGCATCGTGGTTTGTCAATCATGTCATCCCAGGCAGTCAGATACTGGATCCCCTTTGAATGACACCAGAATTTTAACCAATTGCTGGAGTCAGTCATTTTGTCATTATACTGTGGTATCATTCTGGGCGAAGGCAGATGCTACTCAGGGCTAGGGTCATACCTGCCTGGGCCACATGATCTGAGAGCTCTTCCATGTCTCTTTTCATGTAGTCCAGGGAGGTACATCTCAAGTCATTCACTCCAACATGGATAATGACAGAGTCGTATTTGTACTTGTTGTGGAGTGACATGAGTGCATGCATTATGTGGCGGATCCTGGCACCCGACATGCAGTTGACTGTAATTTTCTCCTTGCTCAGCCTGGTGAGTATAACATCAGTGTGCCTGACTATAGAGTCACCTATGACTAAAGTGTTGGGTACATTGTCTTGCCTTCTTGCCTTAGGGGCTGTTGTTGGGTGGCACACTGGTGTTGTGAGCTATGTGTCACTTTGGTTGTGAATGGTGTTTGTTTGCATTTTAGCTTTGGAGGTCATTGTTGCTTGGGCAGGTTAATGTTAAGGGCCTCTGCATATGTGGATTTAGTGTTGCTATGTGTGAGTGTTGATGGCATGGGTTTTGAAGGGCTATGTGTTGCTTGAGGTGCAGGTGTTAAACTTTTCCTCTTGACTGTCTAGCACAATCTTGGCTGGAGAGAACTTTGCTTCCAGTTTGGCTATGCAAGTGCATCTCTCACAGTTTGTAGTGTTGGATGGTAAGAGGAGAGGGTTGTCTGTGTACAGGAGGCAGTTGCAGCATTGCTCCAGTATGCCCAGATTCACCAGGTGGACAGGAGAAATCACCGGAAGCTGACCCTTGGACATGCCTGTTTAGATGCTTTTTTGTAAAGTACAAGAGCTATTTTTCCTTACCTTTACAAGGTACTTTGTAATTATAGCCTGTTTAGTGCCTATGATTAATTTCTCCTTATTAACAAAGAGAGTTGAGGGTTTGTATCAGTTTAAGGCTTCCTAGTGCTTTCGTGCAGGTTCTAGAGCAAGTGCTAGTCACAGGGGTTCAGATTTTAATGCTTCTACTACTAGCAGCTAGTTCTAAGGGAAAATTTGAAGAGCAGACTTTCTACCACCTGGAATAGTTTAACCATAGCCCCGCGGTGCTGCAGGATGTGAACAATGGACAAAACAAGCCAGAAAGTTGAAAGGGATAGAAATCAGCCCAAAATGGCTAATAAAATTACAATTTCAGAGCTGGAAACCACTCCTCGAGTGTTAGTCAGTACAATGCTCACCACATCCACTGGTAAGCAGTAGGACTTCCCTCTACCACAGCAAGGTCTGGATAGCTCTGAACATAGAAAATAAAATCCTGAAACCAGCAAAGCCTGGGATCTGGACTATACTAGCTAGGAAATGTGGGAAACGAGCAAACATGATAGTATTTTTTTTTTTTTTTTTGGTTAAAACAGTCAAAACAATGCAATAATACAGTAAATAAACACAGAAAAGGCTAACACACTGTCAGAACACAAGGAGATTCAGGCATTTTTTTTGTAAGAAAGGGAAAAAGGAGGAACAGAAGGAGGGACAGATTCATCACCCAGAGACTCCCTATGCTGTGGAACAAAATCCCGGTACATGTGAGGCAGAGCACCTCTCTGGTCTTGTTCAAGATGAATCTTGACCAATGGATGGGAGATTGCAGATATACCCCAGGGATTACTTCAGCGTCACTGCTTGACAGAGGCACAGCAAAATGATAGGCATAGTTTTTATTCAAACTAAAGGGGTGGCGAAAGCCACATAACTATGGGCTAGGCTTATAAATGCCCTTGGGCAGATAGCCTAGTATGAACCTATGAACCTATGAACCTATGAGAGAAACTAAGTGGATTGGCCTTCTCAGATGTTCTCTCTGTATTAGGTAAAATGAGCTAATGACACTAGACTGGCAGGAGTGTCCCAGACCAGATCAAATTTACAGTAGGGGTGGGCAACTGCAAAGCCACCAAGTATAACAGCAAGACACCAACAGGGAGAGAGGGTGGGGACAATACTAAAGCTAGTAGGGAGAGAGGGTGGGGACAATACTAAAGCTAGTAGGGAGGGAGGGTGAGGACAATACTAAAGCTAGTAGCCTACACTCTTTTAGACAGAACCAATGAGTGCTTACTCCAAGCCCTAGACCACCCAACCCTCACTAGCCAGCAGCCAATCAACACAATCCTGCCACGAAGGTAATCAAAGGCTTTTGATAATTCAAGATGGCTTGGTCATGTGCTCAGAACAATCACTGCAAAAACAAGCAGGCCCAAAGACAGCAAATCTGTTCTGGGACAATACTAAAGCTGGTAGCCTACACTCTTTTAGACAGTAAACACTACAGGAATGTTTATCACAGCAGGAATACAGTGAAGGTGTAAATGCTGCAAGTAGTACAAGATATGATTACAAAATGTAATATTTTAATGTGGATAACAACACAATGCTTGCATGGATACCACAAGTAAGAAAGGTAAAGGATATACAGTACAGCATACCAAAGCAGACCACAATGCAGGCATAGATGTCACCAATAAAACAGACTTAGAAAACACAATATGGTATACTAATTTGAGTACATGAAACTGTGTACAGTGCAAAATATCAATGCATATAAACTAACTTATGCAGATAGGGTAACACTGCTAGTAAGGGTGCCTCAACATTAATAAGTTTAAAATAATATGGTTAAGGTAAACAACTCTGACAAGTGAAGAAGGAATAAAACATGCAGAACAGTACACTAATGCCAAAACTAATGAAGCCTTAAAACATTCAGTACTGTGCATTAAACTAATGCAGATAAAACATGACATAGACACAATGCAAAATGTAGGAAGGAATGACAAAACTGAATACATAGCAAAAGCAGTTAACTGTCAGATGTAGTTTTCATTAGGTATGGGCAATAGAGCATACATAAATATAACATACTGTAGTATAATAAAAAAGTGCAGTAGGGTATAAAACTAGGGTAAAAGGGTAACAGAAAAACCAAATATGAAAGCAAAGTATATCAACTAGAGGCAAGTAGAACCAGCTAAAAAGTAACAAAATCAAGTAAACCAGGTAAGGGTGTATAGAATACGTAAGATGAGCAGTTCAGATTCAGATCAGGACATGACACAGCTGAACTGATGTTGGTAGTAAAACAAATAGTTGAGAAGAAGCTGGATATGAGGAAAGAGTCCAGCTTGTCATTCCTAGACTTGGAAAAAGTATATGACACGGTCTCAAGAATGATAATCTGGGAAGTCCTGCAATGGTTTGAACTTCAAGATACTTTGGCAGAATTAGTGCAGGTGATGTACAATGACCCAAAGACACAAGAAGAAACAGTGCTCAGACTCATAGAGTGGTATGGAGGGAGTAGGTGTACATCAGAGTTCAGCTCTGAGACCACTGCTTGTCTTACTGGTGATAGACAAAATTAGCAAACAGTCAGATGGGGCAGATCAAGAAAGTCGCTGCATGCAGATAATGTGGCACTACTGGCAGACACTGAACAAGAACTTAAGCAAAGGACAAGGAAATGGAAAGCAAAACTGGAAGCACATGGGATGAAACTGTATTCAGATAAGACAGTTGTAATGGTAGCAAACAGGGGAGGTCAGAAGAAAATGAGAATTGCAATAGAATGGAGAATAGTGAAGCAGGTTAACAGCTGCCAGTATGGGGGGGGGGGTAGTTGAGGAGAAGGGAAATCTGAATGACAAAGCCAAAGTTAGAATCAGAGAGGCTGCAGTCAAACTCACAGTATCGAAGTAGTGTATGACAAATGAATACCAAAAAAGCTAAAAAATAAATTGCATAAAACAATGGTATGACCAGAACTACTGTATGGTATATAAACCTGGACAGTGTAGGCAGAGCAGTTGAAGAAGCTAGATGTGATGGAGATAAGTGCCTGAGATGGGTGGTGGGATGCATATTGTGGAACAAAATAAGAAATGAGGACATTGGAACAGTAGCCCAAGTAGCTCCAACTGCAGAGAAGGCCAAGGAGAACAGATTATGATGTTTTGGGTACCTGCACAGGAAAGGAGAAGACAATCTAGTGAAGAAGATGTGGGACCAACAGGAAGATGACAGGGGCAAATGAGGGCATCCAGCAAAGAGGTGGATGTATTATATGAAAAAAAGATCTCAGACAGTCAGATATGACTGCCAAAGAAGGAAGATGAATGGCATTGAATAGAAAGAGATGGTGAACGTTTTTGCAACATTCCAACTATATGTATAAATTGGGGAAAGGGGGGGGGTTGATGATGATGATGGTGGTGGTGTACACAAGCAGCTAAATATTAAAACATTTAGTATTTTACTTCATCTGCATTAAATGATAACAGAAGAAAATTTGTTGAACAAGTTAGAAAGGCTTGACTAAGTGCATAAAGCAAAACAGAAAAAAAAAAGTAAATTACACTTCTAAGAACCGAACCAAACCAGTTAGATTAGCTAACTAACACAAAGACAATATCATTAAATAACTAAACCTAAATTGCAGGAAGTAATGTAGTTAGATAAATAAGTCAGTGTAGTTTGAGCAACATAAAACAGTATAGTAAAAAGATGGGCCTTACCTTCCTTTCAGGAATATGATACATGTTTAACCTGAGCTAGGTCCCCTGAAGTAGGACTGCAAAAAATTGGCAACTAGTCATGCTTTTTGACTTTTTATTAGTCTTTTCTCAAATAAATAATACAGTTATTTTTGTTTAGCCCCTCTTGTTACTAAAGTTTGCCAAATTTATCATTGCCAATATATTACTCACAAACTGGTGAGTCCACCTGGGCTTCCCATCTGAGTTCAAATTGTTTATAAAATCTTGGTTTTATAATTTTTTTTTTGCTAATATAATTTGCATAGTTCTTACCAGAAGGAATTAATTATTCTTAATAACTGCCATGGACCATTACAGTCTGCTGCCTTGGGACTGTTAATCACTGTTGGTGCCGAGTAAGAAACATATGAATTCCAGTCCTTTTCTTATCAGGCCCTGCACCCCTGTTATTGGCTACCTCCATATCTTAAGGAATCTTTCATGCAGGCCTACTTTAAGAGCTCCATTAAATCTAATGCATTTAATCTCGCTTTCAGCATTGACCCAGCTGACTGTTATCTATTACTGCCACAAACATCTTTAAAGCTATATTATCATTAATGCTCATTATACTTTTTATTTTATGGTCATTCTCCTTCAATATTTTATTATGTATTCTGTGATTTCTGTATAAATATCTAAATCAACTAATGAAAGCTGCATCTTTTAATAGTATCAGAATTCTTACCTTATATCTACTGACCAGTGTTTTCTTCTTTTGTATCCCCTGTGCACCAGGTCTTGCCCAGTGGCTCCACTTGCTTCAACCAACTGACCTGCTTGGGTTTTTTTCTCTAGTGTGAGAGCTAGGCATTATTCCAGCATGTTTAGCAGACCTATGACCCTTTCATTCTCTAGCTGGATAGTCTAATCATCCCATCTTTTTCCCTAGAGATGCAAGACCTTGCTGGTAGGGAGTAGAGAGAATGCTTTGCCCTTTTGGCTGTCATCCTATTGGAGTTTGTAATCCTCATGGTGGCTCACAAGAACTCTGGTAGTGCTGTCTGCCATGGGTGTCATTTATGCCACTTCACTGATGATGATCCCTGGCCCCTAAGCAGTGTGTGCTCTACAGGCTCAAGGTCCATGGGTGCAACATGTACTACTCCAGGGTTGGAGGGGTTAGCGTAATATTTTGTAGGGAAATTTGCTGGGCTTAAAATGGCCTGCAAGGGCTAACCTAGTTCTTATCTTATAAATACCTCCCATTACCTAGGATAAGTGAGTGGGCGGTGCCTTCTCACTCTCATTTTCCCCATCCTGCTGCCTCCTGTGTCCATGCTGTTAACTAAATACAGGCTGTCTGGGGTGACAGTAAAGGTTTAATCCCTCTGTGCTGCAAGAAAAGGGAGTGCTTTAAATACACAGATGCTGACAAGATAAAAAGCCTTTGAGTTTCTTTGCAGAAAATTAGCCTGTATTAGTTGGACTACCTAATTGTCCTTTTCTGATGTCCTAACTTGCAAACTTTTGATTATAGGAATAGTGTACTAATGATTAGCTCACTGTAAACTACACATAAGTGATTGTCTCCGTTGATGTATTATTTCTCAGTGGAATATGTTCCCATTGCAGGAGTTCTTTATTATGTCATCTTCCTTTTATAATTGTTCCCAATACCATTTTTTCCCGATCACTGAGGAACAATTCTCTATTGACCATTGTGTCTGCTGAGAGAAAAGACCTACAACAGATATATGATCCTTATCTTCTGGCACACAGTACATAGCTGTTAGATTATTTACCAAAATGATCACCTCTCATATATCTGCAAAGATATCTTCATTTTTAGAAATAACTCAATCTCCTATTTTTACTCTCAGTGTCATAAATGTAAATAATAAGATGGGGGGGTGGTCCATGTTACTTTAGTATCTATCATCCATATAAAAAACTAAAGAATCATTCTAGACCACAATTATTGTGACAAAATATTTTCAATGAAGGTTTGTAAAAAATAAAGATTGCAAGTACTAAAAAAAAACACAAAATGTTTGAAGTATGTGCCAAATTATTTTAATATATTCTGTGCCTAAATTATGCACCATACATTATTATACTGTTAAAAATGTGTGTTCAGATTTCTTTGAATTATATACATTTATGCATTTATGAGAGGTAATAGACTAAACACAGTCTATGTCAGGTGAATTTCTTTTGGTTATTGCTGCCTATCTCTTTTATGCTATTATTTAGCTTTATTGCAAAATTAAAAGAACCTTGTTTGAAATTCTTTATATTTGCATACTTGAATGAATTAGAACCATTGGGTATAAAATTACATATAAATTATAGCAACCGCAAATTACGTAAAGTCATCCATCCCGAAGCAAAGTTATTGCATTTTCATTACCTCTAATGGGAATGCTGTCTATTAATACCAGGCACATTTCACAAAATCACTCAGGTTGCCTTAATATTGTCTGATAAGGGTTTATTAAAATTGGCTCTTTTTTGACTTGTGTAATGCAATATTTAAGTAAAACTGGTTTATTCTTAATACATACTTAATGAAAATAGTGCACAATGAAGAAAGATAATATGGTAAATCAAAACTAACATTTCACAATACTGCAATAATGCTTAGGTATGATATTAAGAAAAGTAATGCAAATATGCAGCAGAGACCTGTATCAGAGAATAGAGTCAGGTATTTTAAAGCTTAAATGCAGTCAGGATGTGTGTTTTTGATAGCTCTATGATAGCCTGATATCTTACAGAACCAATTATGAGTAATAATTAAGGCAGAAAGCTGCTGTCAAGATGAGATGAATAATCTCAAACTTTTTCTCAGAAGCATTTCTGCCCCAGTTACATGAATGCTGTTCTCAGTAATAGATTTGGGGGTGCAAATATTAACCCAAAAAAGGAATCCAAAATTTGGATGAATAAGCAAACGTATTTAATTGAAAAGACCACTTTCATCATTCAAAGTTTTCATCATCAAAGTCTTCATTAGAGCAAGTTTAAATGAGTTTGTTATCTGACTCTTGGGTTCCTTTTTTAGGCTAGTTTTTCATTTTGGAAGTTTCTCTGTCTCCTATCGTTAATGAGCAAAAATAAAAAGTGAGGCAGAGCTGAAACTCCTGAGATTGACAAAAATAATGTTTTACAACAGCATTAGTGCTTATGGTATGCTGAGGCTTGTATATGCATTAAGGGGGGGGGGGGCATAGTCCAGAAATGCTTAGACAGGAAGACTTTTCCTTCAAACACCCATTTACATTTATATAACTTCTATAAGGTCACAGGAGTTTGGAAAGAAGATATGCCCTATTTTAGCATTATATCAAACACAGGCTTCTCCCTATATGTTGCTTTTTATGCTACATGGATTTTACAGATTGCCTTCATGATGAGATGTCAAATACTATGCACAGACTGAGTATTCAAAAAATATATGTCACAGGAACTAGATCAACTCTTGTGATATTTTACTCCTGTTTAATTGTCTATAAGTACTTCACACTTCTTCACACGAAGCTGTTTTCCTCTAATACACTATGTATAAAATACTATACTATTTAGAATAAGCTATTATAGCTGCAGTCTTTACATTTATTTTTGCTAAATACTTGCAGTAAGCCATTACAGGCAGACTTCTTTAAATTAATTGTTGTACTTTCATGAAAAGTTGGCTTAGTTCCTGCAGTATCAGCAACAACCTAGTTTGGTAATGCAATTCTCCATTCTGTTAGTTATTTCTACTTATTTGCTATATTGTATGTGGTAATGAACTTCAATCCATTCTTATTTTTCATACCTAGGCTTTCGCAAAAACTGTAACAGATAATCATTGATACAAGGATATATTTCAATACCTTTCAAAGAAGCTTGAACATGTCCAGTGACTGTACATACATGCTAAGAGTCATAGCTTCTGTCTAAAACTGTAACTGAAATCATTAAAAACTTCATGAACGTCATGTGCATCAATTTTGCCTTATTGATATTTTCAGTCAGGTGAGGAGGGCAGCAGCTTTTAATACAAAAAAAGTTATTTGTAACTCCTGTCATGTTGAATATATGTAGTAGAACATGTCATAATCAAGGAAAGAAAGATGTAACAGAAAAAAAACTAGCAACATACAGGCTGATAAAAAGTATACTAGATACTTAGAGTTCACCTTAGCCAGGAACTGAAAGACATTCACAGTCCATGATGTGCAATTAAAGTCAGTGGTCAAACCTCTAGTTTTACTCATAAACAGCTGAATACTGTTAGGTAGTTTAAAAAATGACTTGTCTGATATTGAAAACAAAAAAATATATTGAAATATAGAAATTATGGTGAAATATCATTTGGATGAAACTGAATTTCCTAATACATAATTTATCCCAAATAGAGTACAAAAGAGCAAACAAATGAACATGGTCCTCACTGAAAAAAAAAAAAACTTTAAAAGTAAGAGACATATTTCTAAAACCTCCAATTTAATATTTCATAGAATTTTGGTTTACGGGGCAAAGAGAGATCATTACATCAGTCTCACTGAGTGTTTTCACATGCATTCATATGTTCAGTACAATCGCACACTCATATACACAGACAAGCATCCACGGAAATGAAGGGTGGAATTCAAAAATTTTATTTTGTACATCAGGACATCCCTAACAGTCAATGAGATCACTGCACAAAGCACTAAAGAGTTAATCAGAGATGTAGAAAGAGAGGAATAGCATTGCACATTCAGCAAAAAGCCACATATGAAAACAGAGACAAAACAGTAACAGGATGGGCAGTACTCTCATACCACATGTACCAGTACATGAAATTAAAATGACCATGTGCAGTAACTGGATGGGCAGTACTCTCATACCACATGTACCAGTACATCAAATTAAAATGACCATGTGCAGTAACTGGATGGGCAGTACTCTCATACCACATCTACTATACTCAGTAAATAAAATTAAAAGGACCGTGTGCAGTAACAGGAAAGGCAATACTCTGATACCACATGGACCATACTCAGAAAATAAAATTAAAAGGACCATGTGCAGTAACAGTATGGGTAGCACTCTGATACCACATGTACCATACTCAGTAAAGAAAATCCGATACCACATGTACCACACTCAGTAAATAAAATTAAAAGGATTGTGTCTTCATATTTCATATTTTGTTGTCAGTTTAGTAATAAAGGGCATATTGTTAAGACCTGTGGATGGGAGTTGGGGACACTGTGGAATGTGATCACATGATGATTCAGCGGCTGGCTATGCATTGTGTTTCCATGTTAATGCAAAATTAGTAAAGTGCTCAAGCTGAATATATGGGCAAGAAATTGATGGGCTATTAAACTTTGGTAGTATGATTGTTTTGGTGAAGGTGCAATGGATCTGCAAGAAAAAAGGTTCATTTACCAAGGTCCATTGTAATAGTTTGCATCCATGTGAAGAAAATATGTCACCTTGTTACACAGGAGAAGATGCAACTCCAACTTGGGAACATCATAATTCCATAATTCACACAATGTAAAAGCTGGGACAACTTTTCATTTTTTAAAGAAAGGCTGGAGAAAGGGAAAGAGATAATACCAGAGATCCTAGTATTGTCCCTGAAATAGAATAAAACCTAAACCTAGGGTGTTCACCTGTCCATAGGAAACAGACAGTCCCCTAGCCTAGAACCATGCAAAAAGAGAGGGTCTGTTGCAGACTAAAGTACTGCTAAAACTGTTTATTTAAGGGAGTCCTGCCCCTATACTAGACAGATGCACAGCAGAGTTAGGTGGAGCTAAACATCCAGAGAGGAAAATATGTCCCAAGAAATATAGGTTTGAAACCACAGGTTGAAATGAAGAGTAGTGAAGAACCCATAAAGAGTAGTACTTGAGTCCAAGTGCAAAACTATGTTTATAAAATAAATAGTGTTTAGTATTCAAAAATGTGCATATTGATTGGACATCCCAGTCAGTCTGCTCATAGTAAGTCAAGCATATCTCAATAAAAAGAAGTCCAGAAATTAAACTCTTTGGATGGCCAGGCTTTCTTTTGAGATACTTATTACTGCAGCAAGAGTATATGTTTCAAGACTCAGGACAAAATAAGAGATAAATCAGGGACATTCAGCATAAGTCTTGACAGTTTAGAAGTATGATAATCTGTCTCAGCTGAACAGACATTTGTAAAAATTAATTAATGCCACCATGTCTCACAGGAAAAAGACAATTATTCTGCATAAACTATGTAAAAATTAGCAGCCTATTCTCACTTACAGCAGTGTGAATTAAAAACTGAATGTCCCAGTGCAGCAAATCTCTCAATTTCTTTGGCCTAGAATTCTGGATAAACCCAAAAGTAGAAGTGAACAATGGCCAAAGGTCAGGTACAATTTTAAAATAATTGTGTAATTCACATTAAAAAAATGAATAGAACATTTTTTCCTTGAAATAGCATTTTCTGAACAATGCAAAGTATGTAGACATTTTTGTTGGACCCCAACCAACTTATCCCTATTTTGAGATACAGAATGACCTCATCTATAGTGTAGACAAGGAGAAAGACAGAGGTAGCTGTATGCCAGTAGTTGGCATGCAAGACATTTATGCTATGATTGTGGTCAATTGCCACAAAATATTCTAAATAAAAGTTGTATCCCAAGATAATTTAAAATAAAATTATTTAATGAATAAGTAGTGGAATCCAATGTGAAAATGCATTAAAAACAACTGCATACACTGAGCATTTTCATCCCTAATAACATCCATGACTTCATCGCAGTGTACCAATCACCTACATTGCTAGTTTTAAAGGTACCACAGCCAATAAATGGCTGGGTGTCTATTAAATGTCAAGGATACAATCAATGTAATCAAAATGACATATTCCACAACAGTAATTTAACAAAATTAGACAACTCAAGTAAAATGTAAAAATATAAATGTATAAAAATATATATTTAACATTTTGTATACACAAAGGCTTAAAAAACAATTCAAACAGTCAGCAGGTACACTAAAATAGTAAAGAAATACTTTTAAATATATGTGTTAAAAATGTATAATTACAACGAATGTGTAAAATTGATATATGAAATTAATTGGTTCTCTAAAACCACCCTCTTGAATTTAAAAGTTAAAACATTAAAAAAATAATTAATACATTATGTATCCATTACAATAAGCAATAGGAATGAACAACTATCTAAAAATGAAACCAAATAAAAAAAATGACACCAAATAAAAAAGGTTCCAACACAAACACCTGTAATGGTCATGTAAATCTCTCAATCATGCAGGTCACACCTTATTTTCCCTCATCGTTAAGATGGTATGGATAGATACACTATCATTAAGACCTGGAGGTGTACAAGCATCAAATCGTATCTGCCACAGCAATTATTTCATTTCCAATGAATTTTCCAGATTTTACCTACTTTGTCATCCCTATACTTTGTCAATAGCAAAAACTTAATATTTTTTAAAATTCACACAAATATTTACATGTCAATGGAAAGCATCAGTAGAGTGCTTTTTCCTTATATCATAATGTCCCCTTATATGGTCCCTTAATCTACGAACAATTTTTCCAACATAGAATGCTGGCCACAGTTTCAAGGTAGCCACGCAAACAACATAAGTGGTATCACAATTACATCTACCAGGACAAGCTAATCTATGGTCATATTCTTCAACTGTTAAATATGGACCTTCATGTATGTACCTACAATACTTACATATATCACATCCATTCAAATAGTGTTTCCAAATGATAAAGTACTTGTTCCTGGGGGGCTCTCTCAGTTAAACTCTTAACAGACTTGTCTTTACTAAAAATGATTAAGAGAGACCCACCAAATTCTTCTCTCATGCCAGTAGGGAAAATGTAATGCTACAACTCCTAGAAAACCTCAATAGATTTGTAACTTTCACCATTTAATGGTAAAATCAAGGGTGCAAACTTCCTGGTCATAAAAAGGTTAACCCCATTAACAAAATTAGTTGTGTTGTGACTTGTACAGAGATAATCAACTATGTAATTATGCTTGCTATAAATCAAAAGTGGTGCAAATGCTGTTTTTCTATTTCTTGTAACTTCATCCTTGACAGCCTGAAGAAAATAACTTGGATATGCCTTGTTTCTAGACACACGTAACAAATTATGTATTTCCTTCTCAAACAATTAATCACTACTAATCAATCTGGACACTTGGACCATCGGATGTAACAACTGACAGCTTCAAAATGTAGGTAAGAATTAGAAATAAAAATACTTTTCCTATATAGTGTAGAGTAAAACTATCCATAAAATGGCCAAATGTCATTTACTAGGAGTAATTTCATATTACCAAAAGCAAACAAGAGTCATAGAGAGGTTCAACTGGCCAAGCTCCAAAAAGAAACTAAAAACTATTATGCTAGAAGTCTCAAATTTCAATGGACTGCCATTAAATTGTGCTTCAGAAATCCTTTGATTCCAATACATATAACTGAAGTTTCATTTGAAAGGATTACTATTGATAATATGTAGCTGTAAGATACAGTGTCAGAATTCCCTACCTGATTCCCCAAAGCTGGTCCCCTCAGTAAGACTAAATTTAAAGCAATTGTTAAGGGAATAGTGTTATCATTTTCAAGGTAGTCATACTGAAGTAGATCCTAAGATACCAAAGTACACCATTGTGTCCAAAAACATAAGTCACCTATGTCAAAGTCTTCAAGTAAATTGCCAGAGAACCTCAGTGTATCAACAAAAATGATGTATTGATATTGCAGTTTTATAGAACTCTATTATCTATTACTGAGAAGGGTAAACAAAACTGAAACAAACTGCTTACCCTATTTAGAGTAGTACAGCTTCACAGAGCTGTTATATCTTAGGTGTTCCAGATGGCTTTAGGGCATAGTGAAAGAGAGATGAGAGGAGGAGAAGATATCTTTAAGAGTGTTAAAAGTTTTTATACATATCTGCATGACAGACTGAAAGTAGTCATGCCCATTTTGCATGAGTTCTTGCAGAGGTTTTAGGCTGGCAAACCCTGAGTATATAACAAAAATTACTGGAATATAAATTTTGTGTAAGACAACAAGTTTTACTTCTGGACCAAACAACAGAAAACATATTCCAGGCAAAGGGGGAGGAACCCTATGACATAACTGAACAGCTGAATTATATCAATTTTAAAGGAAAAAACAGAGAAAAGAAGCACATAGCAAATGTGTTACATAATGTTTTACTGCTTTTGAGGAGATGCAGGTAGGTGCTGTAACCCTGGTAACACAGGTTGAGACTGAACAGGCAAAGTAAAATAATATCTATCTTCAAAGTGGCTGTGAACAAAACTATCTCAAAACTTCAAAAGCAAGAAGTTCAGGAGTTCCTTCTGAGAAGGACATCTCTGCAGAGTTAACAGGAATGAAAACTATATCACATAAACACAATTCCAGGTGAAAAGGATAACATAAACAATACCAGAAGCCCAGAACAGGCAATCAGTGAGCAGATAAATAAAATACTGAATTTATGGTTAAGAGAGTATCAGTTAGAGACTGCAACATTCTTAGCATAAACGTGCCAAAAAACACATGATACTGTATAATTTTTTAATGACTTCAGAAATCTCAGCAGTGAATCCAAATTTTACAGCTACCTCTGACTGAAGAGATGCTGGTATGCCCTGTGTAAATGAGGTGTTAGAGCATTTATGCCACAGATGAATCTGATGTAGAAGGCGAGGTTAATAAATACCCTATATGGAGATAAAAGGTCAGTGAAAGATCACCTTATCAACAGCGGCTAAGAAGAAAACTACATTTTCTATGGTAGGTAAGTACTAAAATCTTCCTATTCTGTCTTCACTGTTATCTAATCATGTTACAGAGACTAATGGACAGGCAGCTGAAACCTCACCAAACCTATGCTCTAGCCTGTCTCACTGATGTTATCATCCACTTGGAGGACTGAAATCTTTATATTCATATGATGCAAGCAGTACTAGTTTCACTGAGGCAGGCCAGTGGCTTAATACCTTGAGTAAGTAATTGGGAGGGGTTTAATCAGGCCACAGTGAGAATGTTGAGGCTGTAACAAAGTGGCCTCTTCCTCATAAACAAGAAACACTTCTTCTTCTTCTTCTTCTTCTTTCGGCTGCTTCCGTTAGGGGTCGCCACAGCAGATCAACTGCTTCCATTTCTTCCAGTGCTCTGCATCTTGCTCTATCACACCAACCACCTGCATGTCCTCTCCCACCACATCCATAAACCTTATCTTAGGCCTTCCTCTTTTCCTGTTACCTGGCAGCTTCATCCTTAGCATCTTTTTTCCCAATATACTCTGCATCCTTCCTCCGCACATGTCCAAACCAATGTAATCTTGCCTCTCTGGCTTTGTCGCCAAACCTTCCAACCTGGGCTGACCCTCTAATATACTTATTCCTAATCCTGTCCATCCTCGTCACACCTAGTGCAAATCTTAACATCTTCATCTCTGCCACGTCAAGCTCTGACTCCTGCCTTTTTGGCAGTGCCACTGTCTCCAACCCATATAACATAGCTGGTCTCACTACCCATTTGTAAACCTTCCCTTTCACTCTTACTGGTACTCTGTCACAAATCACTCCTGACACTCTTCTACACCCACTCCATCCTGCCTGTACTCTCTTCTTCACCTCTCTTCCACACTCACCATTACTCTGAACTGTTGATCTCAAGTACTTAAACTCATCCAACTTCGCCACCTCTACTCCCTGCATCCTCACCATTCCTCTATCCTCCCTCTCATTCACACACATATATTCTGTCTTAGTCCTGCTGACCTTCATTCCTCTTCTCTCTAGAGCATATCTCCACCTCTCCAGGGTCTCCTCCACTTGTTCCCTACTTTCACTACAGATCACAATGTCATCTGCAAACATCATAGTCCATGGGGACTCCTGTCTGATCTCATCCGTCAACCTGTGCATCACCATTACAAATAAGAAAGGGCTCAGAGCTGAACCTTGATGTAATCCCACCTCCACCTTAAACGCATCCGTCACTCCCAACATAGACCTCACCACTGTCACACTACCCTCGTACATATCCTGTACCACTCTTACATACTTCTCTGACACTCCTGACTTCCTCATACAATACCACAACTCCTCTCTAGGCACCCTGTCATATGCTTTCTCTAAATCCACAAAGACACAATGCAACTCCTTCTGACATTCTCTGTACTTCTCCATCAACACTCTCAAAGCAAATATCGCATCTGTAGTGCTCTTTCCTGGCATGAAACCATACTGCTGATCACTAATCATCACCTCCCTTCTCAACCTAGCTTCCACTACGCTTTCCCATAACTTTATGCTGTGACTGATCAATTTAATAATCACATTGCCACAGTAGTCAGGAAATCCTTCTACATGGCACACATCATCACAAAAGGTTTCTCATCCAGAAAAAAAAGAGGTCATTGTTCCCCTCTACTTATCTCTCATTAAACCCATTATAGAGTACAACGCCCCTTTTGGTATGTACCTCACAAGACATCTACAACAACTGGAAAGGCTGCAGAAATACTTCACAAAGAGGATTACCGGCCTCAAACAGATGCTCTACACAGACTGTCTCAAGAAACTCCAGGTTTACTACGGCACATATCGCCTACTCAGAGGTGATCTCTGCCTAACATACAAAGCTATGTCAAACCCAGAGCTGTTGGACATGCTCCACTTAAAGAAATCCCAATCCCTCCGAGCTACACGCTCTAGGGACCTAAACCTTGTCACCACAATAAACAGAGCATGCCGGAGGGATAGATTCCTGTCCCAGAGACTTCCCATACTCTGGAATAAACTACCTATCTATATCAAACAAAGCTCCTCATTTGCACTCTTCAAGAAAAATCTTGATGATTGGATGGGAAATAGGAAATTCACCCCAGGGATCACCTCTGTGGCTCTGCTCGACAGTGGCACAGGTAAATCATTTTCTTGGGTGGCAAAAGCCAGGGTACCTTTTTGGCTGGGCTTGTATAGGCCCCAGGGCTGATAGCCCAGTACCTACCTATGAACCTATGAACAACTATGATATCCTTGCAGTATGAGGTCCTCAGACCTGTTTCCCTCTTTATGTCTTTCAGGCAAAATGCCCAGGGAGAGACTTCCAGTGTACACAGCGGAGAAGAATGATGTCATCATCACATACCTGGTGCAGCACTACCACACCCTGTTCGGACGTACAGCCCATGAGCTGCAGGAGAGGACCGCCCTGTTGAACAATCTTGTCCACAGGGTAAACAATGTCAGCCTGCATAACCACAGCTATGAGCCAGTCCGACATTGATGCACTGATCTACTGCGCCATACCCATCGGCGTTCTGCTGTGGTTAGGGGGGGACAGGTTGCAACAAGGGGGGTCATGCCATCCAGCTCCCCCAACACATGTTGAGGAGCCCCACAAAAGCCTCGGGGCACCTGCCTGCCTGTAAGCACAAGACCCAGCGGAAAGCATAGTGGAGGTGGGGGCTACCTACATAATGGCTGAGGAGCATGCAGATAAGGCCACATGGCACATGAGTAGACCACTGTTGTGTATCCATCTTCATCTGTACAGTTTAATCATGCATATGTGAGATTAAATATATATAGTCTGTTTCTGCGTTATTGTAATAAACAGATGTGCATAATCTGTAGTATTGTGGGTTTGTACTGTTGATGTACTGTAATGCTGCACCCACCCTGTACCAATGCCACAGGTGTGGCTACTGACATCACATCTGTCACACAGTTATGTAGGTCCCTCTGGTATACCTCCAGCGCAGCAGCCTGTAGCTGGTGAGTATAGTGTTTGTTCAGGTTTGCCAATACACCGGTCATGTTATGGCCATGGTATATTCCATGCACACATTTAACACACCTACCCATAATGCATGCTGTACAAGTTCACGTATTGTTGCTGTTAACTGCACTGCATCACAGTGATCACCGTGGTGGTGCATCTGAAGGGTATGTAAGAGACCTGCAATATAACAAACAACCTGTCATTGCAAGAATTGTGTGCAGAGATGAACATAATGGTGGGACAAATGGCCTACAGTAGGGAAATGTCTGAAACATCACCCTTATACAGTGCTACAACAGTGTATATACCACTATTACAATGGCAACTGTTACAGATCAACACTATGGCATATCACAATACTGCATTCCACAGCCTTTACAACCTGCAATGTGGTCCTAACATGAGCAATGAATGTGCAATATGGAATCCTATGTTAGGACAGCAAATATGAGGAATACATACCTTCAAAAACACTGGAAGCATATATGTGCATACACTCCAGATAACATATTGTGGAAGCAGCTTTTGAGGTACTGACAGCATGCGTTCTTCTTGAGTTTGGATCTTCCAGCAAGTACAGGTCCTCAATGTCACGCCAACAAATGGTCTGCTGTCCAAGATGTTTGGCCATCAAATGTGCCCAATTACCTGCAACAGAGGCAGCCATGGCTTGCACACATCTTACAAGTCATGGAATGGATCCCATACCCAATAGGTAGCACCCAGGAGTCATACATGTAGCCTAATCTCACCATTACGTATACCATGGCAAACAGTGCAGACAATCATGTCTGTGGTGAGGATGCATGGGACAGGATTAATGTAGAAAATAAACAGATAGCCATCCAAGACAGATGACACATGTTGCAAACTGGTCATGCAGGCTGCCTAGTAACATGCCACAACACTG